>NC_053143.1:4119832-4435475 GCF_016808335.1 Panicum virgatum | reverse complement strand
GAGGCCCTCGGCCAGGCCGCCGCGGCAGAAAAGGAGGCAGCGGCCGCCGCCAAGGAGATCGACGCCCTTGCCGCTCGCTAGCGCCAGGCCCTGCAGCGCGCCGCTGTAGCCCGCAAGGCTGCTACCACCGCTGTCGACACCCAGGAGACGGATGGCCAATCCATTGCCACCAGCTCCGGCGACATCGATCTCCACGGCGCCATGCTTCAACACAAAGCTGCTGCCGTGATAAATCTGCATGCCCAGGCTGTAGGCGTCCAGAACATCCGTAGCCTCGTCCACTCCATCCTCGACCTCACCACCAGCAACTACAACCGCTGGCGGGATCAGTTCCTCCTCGCCGTCGGGAAGTACTCCCTCGAGGACCACGTCCTCCGCGACATGCCGGCGTCGAACTTCCCCTACTGGGTATGCATGGACTGCATCGTCAAGTCGTGGATCGCGGCACCATCTCCACCGATCTCACCGAGACCGTGATGGAGCGCGACGCCATGAAGCGCGACGTCTGGCTCGCCCTGGAAACCCAATTCTTGGAGAACCGGGATACGCGCGCCCTCCACTTCAACTACCAGTTCAGGAACTTCATCTAGGGCGACATCTCCATCACCGACTACTGCCACTGCTTCAGGACCATGGCGGACGGCCTTGCCACCCTCGGCGAGCCCGTCACTGACCGCACGCTGGTCTTGAACGTCATCTACGGCCTCAACAACCGGTTCAGCGACATCGGTTTTCATCTTCGCCGCGGTCGGCCCTACCTAGTGTTCAAGGACGTCATCTCCGAGTTGTCCCTTGAGAGATGACCATGGCGCACAAGGCGGCGGTCATACCCACTGCCCTCGTCGCGACCACGGTGAAGTCTTCCAGCATCACCCCCTCCACGGGCGGCGGCCGGTCATCTAACCAGCGCCCTCCCTCGAGCGGCGAGTTTGGCTCCGGGGGCGTCTCCTCCAAGTCGAAGCAGCGGCGCTCCCGACAACGTGGCAGCAAGTCCTCCTGCAACCCGCCCGCCACGGGCGGCACGGCGCCCCCCTCCGGGACTACAAAGGGGACCGGCTCGGTTGCTCCCAATGCACCCTCGCCCTCACTGCTCAACCCGCGGGCCGGGTCCATACAGATGTGGCCCGGCCCGCGACCCCAGCTGGCCCGTGTTTACACACGTCGTGCTAGGGCTGCACCACCCCCTTCGCCCAGCGCCGGTTCACCTCCCCTGCCCAAGGGAGCTGTGCCGGTGGTCCCCGTCGTCAACGAGCATCGCATGGTCACTCGTGCGAAACTCAGCTTCCGACAACCTGCACTCTTCACTGCAGCCTTTCTGTCACCGATCCCGAAGACCTTCCGTAGCACCCTCGCTGATCCTAATTGGCGGGCAGCTATGGAGGAGGAGCACACTGCCCTTCTGAGGAACCACACGTGGGATTTGGTCCCTCGGCCGCCGCGTGCCAATGTGGTCACCGGCAAGTGGATCTTCAAGCACAAACTCCAGGCTGATGGTTCTTTGGAGAGGTACAAGACCCGCTGGGTTCTTTGCGGGTTCACTCAGCATCCCGACGTGGATTTTGATGAGACGTTCAGTCCTGTGGTCAAGCCAGCTATTGTCCGCACTATTCTATCTCTGGTGCTCTCTCAACATTGGCCCATCAATCAGCTCGACGTCAAGAATGTGTTTCTCCATGGCACCACGTCAGAGATAGTATACTATGCGCAGCCAGCTAGGTTTGAGGACTCTGCTCATCCTGATTTTGTCTGTCAGCTCAACAGATCACTCTATGGGTTAAAGCAGGCTCCCCGCACGTGGTACAATCGCTTCGCCACATATCTGCTCAGTCTGGGATTCATTGAAGCCAAGTCAGATACCTCGCTCTTTGTCTACCACCATGGTCCTGACACCATATACTTGCTTCTCTATGTTGATGACATCGTCCTCACTGCCTCTTCATCAGATCTCCTTCAGCGGACTATTCAGGCCTTGCAGCAGGAGTTCACTATGAAGGATCTTGGTGAGCTACATCATTTTTTCTGGGGATGCATGTTCAACGTTGTGGCTCTAGTCTTCTCTCCCAGCGGCAGTATATGAAAGACATTCTGGATCATGCTGGTATGGCGGACTGCAAGCCGTGCTCTACCCCAGTGGACACCAACCCCAAGTTGGTGGCTGATGGTCCACCTGTTCAGGATGCCTCGGACTTCCAGAGTCTCGCCGGTGCCCTCCAGTACCTCACCTTCACTAGGCCGGATATCGCCTATGCTGTTCAGCAGGTCTGCTTGCACATGCATGATCCTCGTGAGCCACACCTTACTGCCCTAAAGCGTATCCTTCACTATGCCAAGGGGACTCTACACCTGGGGCTTCTTCTTCGTTCGTCTTCGCAGAGTGAGCTGACAGTATACTCTGATGCTGACTGGGCAGGCTGTCCGGATACACTCAAATCCACATCAAGTTATGCGGTTTTCCTCGGGGACAACCTAGTCCCCTGGTCGTCGAAGCGGCAAAACACAATATCCAGGTCCAGTGCTGAAGCTGAGTATCGTGCCGTGGCCAATGGCATCGCCGAAGCCACCTAGTTGCGCCAGCTTCTCCTTGAGCTCCATGCTTCTCCTCAGCGCGCTTCATTGGTCTATTGTGATAACATCAGCGCTATCTACATGTCCTCCAACCCTGTTCAGCATCAACACACCAAGCACATTGAGAACGATCTTCACTTCGTGCGGGAGCGTGTTGCTGTTGGTGATGTCCGCGTCATGCACGTTCCTACTTCGTCTCAGTACGCCGACATCTTCACCAAGGGGCTTCCGTCTTCAGTGTTCACGGAGTTCAGGTCCAGTCTGAATGTTCATGATGCCGACGATCAGACTGCGGGGGCGTGTTAGTGAGACACGTATAGGCTGGGCCTTGGGCCTTTGGTTAGCCGGCCCTTGTGGCCTTTAGGGTTGGGGCACTGCACTGTCCAGGTGCGCCCCCTAGTATTGATTAGGATAAGCAAGTGAAAGTGATCGGGTGCTCTAGCCTAAGAGGGGGAGGGGGTGAATTAGACTCTAATAAAAACTTGAACCTATGGCTTCAACTAGTTTGCACAAGACTTAAACTGAAACATGATATCTAGATGTGCAACTAGGTTGTTCTAGTGTGAAACCCCTATCCCAAAAGAGTTTAGCAACCTATAGTCTTTCCTATCAAGAAACTATTCTATGAAAGTAAAGGCACACAAATTGCTAGTATGAAATGCGGAAGCTTAATGAGCGGGATAGGAGATAGCAAACTCTTGACGCGGGTGTTTATCCCGTGGTTCGGTTAGCCACAAAGGCACACATACATTCACGTTGTTGTAGCACTCACTAAGAGTATTGCTACTCGGCCACCAAGTCTCTTCCGTGAACACAATCACGGTCACCTTGGCCCCGGGTTCCACTAAGGAGCTTCTCCACAAAGGATGGGGGTCTCCACGTCCCCCGCACAAAGATGTCGTCGCCGCTCCACACCAAGTCGGAGGGTCGATGACGTTGCCGGCGAGCTTCACGCTCTAAGGTGCCGGCGCACCAAGCTCTTGTTTTGGTTCGCCAATGAACCACAGCACAAAGGCTCGAAGCCTTGCAATCTCACTCACTAAGAGCTAATCCTTTACACAACACTCTCAAAGTGTGCTGAAGGCTAAGGATATGATCTTGATGCTTTTGTATGGCTTGGAGATGTTCTTGGGTGTGTGTGGGATGTCCAGCAACTCCAACAAGCTTCAAATGGCCGGGGTGAGGCGTATATATAGGCCACCAAGTCTTGTAACCGTTGCTCCAACGGTCAGCTGAAAATCTGTGTACCACCGGAAGAACCGATGCCTCTGGCAGGGGTAGCGTCGGTTCTTCCGGTCACTCATAAACCGAAGTAGCCGTTGAACTCCTAACAGCTGACGCAGTGACCACCGGTTGAACCGATGCTTTGTATCGATGCATCACCGGTTCATCCGGTGCTTAAGAATCTTCTCCTGGGCGCTTGACATCGTCTCTGGAACATATGACGTCCAATGCACCGATGCCCTTTCTTGGACCGTCGGTTCAACCGGTGCCTATAGGCTGACTTGGCTTTAGTTTCCTTCTACACCAAACTACATAGCGTCGGTTCTTCCGACAAGCGTCAGATGCACCGATGCTTAGGCATCGGTTCTTCCGGTGCTCCTGATCTGAAAAAGCGGAACCCCCGTAGGGGTGGCCCTTCTGGCCTTGCTACGCCTATTTTCTCTTTCTCTTTGTCATCACTTGATCCTAAAAGCCTGATAATGATCATCTTAACAATCATATTAGTCCAAGTGTTGTGTTGTCATTTGATCACCAAAATCACTCGAAATGGCATAAATGGTGCCATGTTCGTTACAGCAAGGATCCCCCTGCCTATATGTACTTATATCTGTGCTTTGCACTCTAATCAATCTGTTATTCCCTAGCCATATTGCTCTCATATTAATGTATGTCATCACTTACACCATGTATATATGTATGCCGCAAGAAATGGTGATATCTATTTTTACATGGAACACAACCAAGCTAATATTTTGTCTGAACATTTTAAACGCATATGAAGGTTTGGTGCAAAGGGGGGAGACTGTGAACCGGATGGAAAAAAAATTGTGGGGTAATTAGTAATTGATATCTACTACAACCAGACAAAGACAAGAAAGTATCCATATGACTACTATGTTGGAATATGAATAAATAAGAAAAAAGAAAATATAAGCAATTATGATTTGCTACGGTTCCTAAATTATTCATGAATTTCTAACATTGATCTTGCTCTCAAATTTCTAGCCTTTGGAATAGCACGGGTTGATGGACTAGCTTTTGTAATGGCACATGTGGTTTATTTAGATACAATTTCTAGGGTTTACTTGGAGTATTCTCAATAAACAAATGTGGGTCCTTTTTTAGAAACAACATATATCTAATGGATTGATTATTAGAACTACTTAATCGAGGGCCGGATATTTTTTTTTAAAAAAAAACTTTCTGAAATTTATCTTCATTTCTAGCATATATCACTAGGATAACATGGAGACTTGTTCCAAATTATTAATAGTAAGGGCGTGAACCAGCTCTGGAGCTGCTACTCCACCACTCGATCCTTAGTGCGGAGCTGGGCCTAAACCCTACTCCACCACAGAGCAGCTCTAGTGCGGAGCTGGGCTCTCAATATGGAGCTGAAGGAATGTGTTTGGCAAATATGATAGCTCCAGCAACGGAAACAGAGGTTTTGATCGTATTTCCCTTTTTTGCCCTTGGATTCTTTTTGTTTGCCATTTGTTTTCTTGTGTTGCCCAGGCCGTGCTGGCCGCCGGCCGCGCTCAGGCCTGCTTGCAGCCGACCACGCCCTACAGGCCACCGGCCGCGCCCAAGCCATGAAGGCTGGCCGCGCCCAGGCCCTCAAAGCCGGCCTCACCAAGGCTGTCAAGGCCAACCAATCCCAAGCCATCGTGGCTGGCCGCGCTGCTACTTGCAGACGCCGGATGATGAAGGCCTACCCTAGGGTTTCTTCTGGGCTGATTGGAGGAGGAAAACGGTGGAGGCGGTGGAGGAGGAACCTAGTTCGACATCCTGGTGGCTCGCTAGCCACCCGGACGTCGTGATGGTTTGCTTTGACATCCCGGCGGCTTGCCGGGCACCCGGACGTCATGATGGTTTGCGGCGCCGGTGCCCTGTGGATGCGATCAGCAGAAGAAATGTCGGGAGAGAAAGGGAGCGGGCTGGGAAATGACAGGAAAAAAAGAAGGCGAAGGGGTATGTGTAACGGATGGCAAAGGTGGGTAATTTCCACCAACTCCACAAAACGAGAGTTTTCAGAGCACCCCTTGAGATGCTCCATGGAATTGGTGGAGTTGGGAGCTAGATCCATGCTTTTTGTGGATCTGGAGTTCCTAAAGCTGAGGCATTTGGCTAGAAAAATTTGGAGCGAAGCTGTTTTTTAGGATCGGAGCTGCTTGGAGCTGTGCCAAACACGCCCTAAGATTACTTTGGAACTTGGGAGGGGGATGTAAAGTATATTTGAGAAAGTGATTGCGCATAATTTATTTGTTTGTGGAGGGTGCTCCCTTTATTTGTTTGCTTGCTTACCATTTTATAACAGTGTTAACATGCTAATATGTGTTAGAGTATATTAGGCAACTCCGGATATAGGTAGTTTATGATTGATTGTAATCCTGGGATAACTTTTCTTATCTCTAGGAGAGGCTACTTGCCCTCCAAGCCATGTACTCCTATATATACCGCCCAAGGGGCTCAATGCAATACATCAACCACATTAAACGCATCCTACTTTCCTACATGGTATCACGACTTAGGGTTTCGACCTAGGCGTCCGCTTCCGCCACCGCCGCCGCGCCGCCCCCGGGGAGATCAATCTCCGCCGGGGGCAGCGCCCTCGTAGGATGCCCGGCGGATCCCTTTGATCCGCCGTGCCTGTCGTCGTCGAGCATAGCAAGGAGACCTACCTCGCCGCCAGGATCCGTCGCCACCGTCACCTCCGCGCGGGTGGCTGCCGCTGAGCGCGTGGATGAGGGCCGCCCCCTCCGCATGGATGGGCACCGCCTGCATCCAGGGCCGCTCCCATGGGGCCACCGAGCGTCGACGAGGCTGCCGGGCACCACCGTGGGGGGGGGGGGCGCTGCTTCCGCGTGGGTGGCCGCCATCAGGTGCTGCTAGTTTGCTCTGCCCTGCTCCGCCCTTCTCTCTCTTGAGTGGGGAGATAAGGATGAGGGTGAGGGCGGGGCTAATTGCTAGGTGCACCCGAGATGTACCCATGGTCCCCTTGCTGCTGCTGCTTTTTTTCTTTTCCCGATCTAAGATCGTTTTGCGTCGCCCTGCCGTTCGTCGTCGTTCATCATCGACACTCCCGAAGGACGAGGTTATTGCTGCGTCCTCCAGGCTGTTGCGACGACGTTCGTGATCAAGCCACCCTACCGGTGTCGTCGTCTTTTCAGGCAGTGGCGCCACTCGCCGCGGGTCTTCGTCAAGCAGGCGCTCGATCCGCCTCCGCGCCTCCAGCCGTTCTCGCGCGGACATCGCTGCCGATGTTCGAAAATGTCATCGCCACTCCTGATCTGAGTGCGACACTTGCTGCAACCTGTGCCGTCGCCACCCCTGTCCTGAGCGTGACCTAAGTCGCAAACCACGCCGTCTACCATCGTCATCCGCCGCACCGTCCTGCTGCTGTCTTCGGCAAGAAGCTGCTGAGTTTGTGTACTCGAGCACCTCGATGATGCTTCGACCCGCACCCCCTCCACGGCTTCGACCACGTCCACCTCGACTTCGGCTACTACGGCACTAAAGGGCTATCATCTGCATGTGTCTCCAGTCAAAACTTTCGCACTGGTGTTGCGACTGCATGGGGATACGTCTCCATTGTTCTCCAGTCTGACCGTTCGTGTTGCTACCGCTACGACTGCAGGGGGGTGTTAGAGTATATTAGGCAACTCCGGATATGGGTAGTTTAGGATTGATTGTAATCCCGGGATAACCTTCCTTATCTCTAGGAGGGGCTACTTACCCTCCAAGCCATGTACTCCTATATATACCGCCCAAGGGGCTCAATGCAATACATGAACCACATTATACGCATCCTACTTTCCTACAATATATTTCATAATTCACATGCAGGTACTTCATCGTAGTAGATGATGTATGCGATGTTCAATCGTGGGACATCATTAAATGTGGTTTTTTGAAAAATAGTGGCGGTAGCAAAATAATCACAACTCGTGTAAGTGAAGTGGCCAAATCATGTTGCATCCCATATGGCGGTTGCGTTTATAACTTAATGCCTCTTAGCACAGCGGACTCTGAAAGGTTGTTTCTTCGGAGAATATTTGGTAATGGACGGCAATGCCCGCCGCATCTCAAAAGAGTTTCTGATAAGATACTGGAAAAATGTGGTGGTTTGCCGTTGGCAATTCTTGCTATATCTGGTTTGTTAGCAACCAACCGGCAGGAAGACCAATGGGAACAAGTGGAAAATTCTATTGGCCACGGACTTGGAAGCAATCCTGCTGTTGAAGGAATGATGAGGATACTGTCATTTAGTTACTTTGATCTGAATCCTTGTCTAAGATCTTGCCTACTATATTTGAGCATATTTCCAGAAGATGCCAAGATACACAAGAAGGATTTGATTCTGAGATGGATTGTGGAGGGATTCATTCCTGAAGAATGTGGACAAACCATGTATGAACTAGGAGAGAGGTGTTACAATGAGCTCATCAATCGGAGCCTGATCCAACCAGCTGGGGGTATTCACTTGCTTGATGAGGAGGACAACTGTCGAGTTCATGACACAATTCTTGATTTTGTCATATCCAAGTCCAAGGAAGAGAACTTTGTTACTTTGCTTGGTGTACCTGGTGTATATCCTGATCCACAAAACAAGGTCCGTCGATTCTCTACAGAATGGTTGTGAAATTCCTACAGATCTCCTTTTATCTAATGCTCAGTCACTTGTTGTTTTCGGTCCATCTGTCAAACTTCCATCTCTGCGGGAGTTTAAGAACTTGCGTGCATTGAGCTTTGAAAATTGTTGGCAATTAGAAGATCACCATGTTGTGGATATAGGAAATTTGTGTCACCTGAAGCACCTGAGGTTTCACCATTCAAGAATTAAGAAGTTCCCAGAAGAAATAGTAAAGCTACAGTTCATAGAAACACTTGAAATATCTGGAATCAATAACTACTCAAAATTTAAGATCCCATCAACCATTTGTCAGCTTCGACGATTGGTCCATCTTGTTGTTGATGATGGTATTATATTGCCGGATGATATTGGAGGCATGCAAGAACTTCAAGTGTTGGAGTGTCTTGATGTCTTCCTTCACTCAACCAAATTTTGCCAGCAACTTGGTCAACTAACAAACCTGATGAAGCTGGGGTTAAAATTGGGGCATTACAATGTTGGTAAAAACTTTGACAAGCAGATAAAAGAACTAGTCTCTTCCATCCGCAAGTTAGGCAATGCAAAACTCTATTCTCTTCAGGCCTGTGGAGATTATGAATATAAGAAGTCGATGAAAGAGTTTGCTTTCCCCTTAGATGAATCATTGTTCTCTGATCTACGTGGCCTTCGGGAACTTATCATGATGGGTCCTGATGTTCCCTTCAGGATTCCAAGATCGATGAACTCACTTTCCAATATCCACAAATTATGCCTCTGTTTGCATGAAATCCAGCGGGCAGATATTGACATCCTGGGAAACTTACCCGCTTTCCAAGAACTCACCCTATTTGCAAAGATGTATGCGGCGGCTGGACCAAAAGGAGGACCTCTTAGAGCATCTCCAAGAGCTCTTATATTTTGAGTAAGTTATCTAAAAAAAGAAAAGAAAGATAAAAACACCCGCATCCACTTCATCTTCTATCGTCGTTTTGTATCCTGGCCCTCTCGCATTGCATCTTTGCCTAGCGCCTCGCGGTCTCCATCCCGGCCCTCCTGCGACGTGGGCCCATCCTGTCCTCCTCCGCCGGCGCCTCCTACCTCCACCGCGTCCTCTTCCGCTAGGCCCGTCTTTGTCGATCTGCGCCTCGGTCGCGCTCTGGCTCCGCGGCACGGCCGACGGGTGCGCTGCCGCGGCGGCCTCGGCCACCCTCCGCTGCGACGCGGAGCAGATGAGCTCCCGCGGGTCCTCGTCGCTCGCCGCGTCCGAGGAGTGCCGGCCCATCCTCGTCGATCCGCTCCATGGCCACGCTCAGGCTCCACGGCACGCTCGTCGGGTGCGCCGCCGCGGCGGCCTCGGCTGCCCTCCGCTGCGACGCAAAGATGTCGACACAGAACCCCGGCTCCCCGGCGAAGGGTGCATAGCCGAAGGCGGCATCCCCGGGAAGGTGGCTCGCTCACGCACACTGTGAAGCTGTGCAGGTGTTGGAGTTGCTTGCTCCGCAGCCCCGGCTCATGGCACCTAGCTGCTTCTGCAGCCCTGGCAAGCGGAGGCGAAGGGGAAAGCGGTGGGGACGAAGAGGAAGCAACGGATGACAGTCGCAGCTTCAACGTCAAGGCGCCGGCGGCAACATGCGATGGTGCCTTCGCGGCGTACAAGAGGGATCACGGTGGCGGCGTCGCGATGGGCGCGGCGATGAGCGTGGGATAGGAAACGATCGGACGAGACGGATTAGGATGACGTCGAACCAGTTTTGAATATAGCAAACATGTTATACCTAGTTTCTTGGACTATCCTGTAGAATTAGATGATTTTCTATTTTTGTAAGGGGTATAATCTTCATACTTATCTAAAATAATACAAGAGCTCTTGGAGATGCTCTTAGGATCAGCCCAAATCATGGATTCTCTTTCTTGACTTATTTTCTAATTGGCACTGCATTCGGTGCACTCGGGTTGATATTTGAAACCGGATCCATGCCAAAGCTACAAAAACTTGTGCTCAACTTTTGTGACTACGACAGATGTTCGTGGACTAATGGTAATTTTGATTTTGGCATTGGGAACCTTGCCTGTTTGACAAGCGTACGCATTAGAAGAAGAGGATATTTTTTGAAGAGGGGGCGCCCGTACTGGGGAGAGTCAGAATCAAAGGCTTCCTTTGAGAAGGCGATCGAGGCACATCCCAACCATCCATCGCTGGAGTGGGATATCCGTTCGTTGGTGAATCTGTTGGATTCAGGTACCTATAGTTTTCTTCCAGTCAGGCAATTTTAGGTTGAAAAGAGTTCGTAAGTTATTTCTATATTTTGTTTCGAACGTTTTTTTTTTGCTCCCTGCAGGCTCATGAAAGCTGAAGGTATCATTATTTTCATAGAGGCAAAGCAGTTTCTTCCTCCAGATTAGAAATTGGCGTATCTTGCAGAAGGCTTCGTTTTTTTTCTTAGGTAAACACCTATGAATAATAAAAATTGCTTACATATTAAGTCATACATAAGCTACACTATTTACCAGATTTGCTTAGATACTAGAGTTTTTTATGTGTATAGCTTTATAAAAGTTGCTCATTACATATATACATACATATATATATATATACATATATATATATGTGTATATATACATATGTATATATATATCTCTCTCTAAAAAATTCAGTCACACTTATGTACTCTCGTGCCAACTTTTCTTTATCTCTATGCCCTTCCGTCCTTTACAAGCCCTGTTCGGTGGGACCCATCTAGTGAATTGTCCATATTGCCCCTTATCCCATCTACTCTATGCTCAATCTCCCTCTCAGGCTTGAGACAAGCAACCCGTGAGTCCCTCCCGAGACCAGCCGTCGCCGCCAGGGTGTGTGCCGTTGCCGCCGCCGTCGTCTGGGAGTGCCCCACCGCCGATCAGGGAGTTCGCCGCCGCCACCTCCGTCGCTCGCGCCCTGAGATCCCGGCCGCCGCTGCCGAGGAGCTGCTCCACGAGCTTCACCACCTTGTCGCCGGCGGTAGGCTTCAGGACCCCGCAGGCCAAGACAATGACCGAAGAAGTAGCTGCTGCGAGCGCCGCGGATGCCGCCTTCTGGACGGACGCCAGAGCCGTGGGTGCCGCATCACGGACGCCGGCGCTGGCGTTGGCGGCATGGCATCGCTCCGCAGCGGCGTCGGCGGAATCCCAGTCACAGGAGAGAAAGGAAAAGTTGTTGTTCTTGTAATAAATTTTATATGCTTAGGCTATATTGCTGATTTTTTAATTGTCAAATCAAATAGGAGGAGCTCACCCTCCCTCACGGTTATGCGCTATTTTTTTTCTTCTTTTTATTGTTTTCCATTTTTTCAGTTAGATCTGTAATACACAAAAAAGAACTGCTCGCAAGTCTTCTTGGCTCTTGCCATGGTAAGCGGAGCGCACCCCCCTCACGGTTTTCAGCTATTTTTACTATTTTTTAAATTATATATTTTTAATTGTTTTTATTATTTTTTTATTAAACTGAAAAAAATTCTCTCACTGTTCCTTCCCCACGTGCGCGCGAACAAGCCAGCGCATCAACCTTCTATCTTCCACATTCCGTCCCACCTCTCCCACATAAGGGTACAATGGTCTTTTTCTAACTCCGTTACACACCGTTAGTGTCCATTTCGTCTATAAAGATAAAGAGGTAAAGAAAAGTTGACGCGAGGATATACATGTGGGTCTGAATTTTTTAGGAGCATATATGTAACAGCAACTTTTATAAGAGCATATAGATAAAAGACTCTAGATACTGTGGCTCCAGCACAGACTTCAAATATTATGAGATCTAGCATATAGCCTTATGATATTTGATCATATTTTTTCTTCAGAATGCAAAAATGGATCATGATAGCATGAGCAACAAGATTGGTGAACAAGGTTATGAGGTGGCCCATTGCAACTCCACAAGAGCAATGACGAAAAGCATAATCTTGTCAGACCTAACGTTTTCAAAAATACAGATATTGTTCGCTTGAAATGTTACCATGGAGATGTTTTATTTTATTTGTACTGTTGCTTCATGGTTTAGTTGTGTACGTGTTTGATTACAGTTACAGTTGGACTCTTGATTTGGTACTTATACTTTTTTTTTTGCAATAACCTCGAGTTTGCTTTTAGTGCTCTGCTCTGCTTCCTCTGCTCCGGTGACGTAGGTCAGCTTGCTACGTTTATGCATACCGGAAATCGTTGGCTTATATGTTTTTTTGTTGCATTTTTTCACTCTTCCACTTTTAGTTGCAAATCACATACTCCTAAGGCCAATACCAATGGGTGGTTTTATTTTGTTGTTTCCAAGAATGCCACATCACCAAAACACAAATAAAATTATGGATGAAACTCACCCCACAATGCATTGTTTCATATTTACTATTTCATATGCTCTCATCCTACTCCTAGTGGAGGTTTCATAAGAGTTTCATGCACATTAAATAGGATGTCATGTCACCATTTTAGATGATGTGGCACTGGTTTAACGAGGAGATGTATGCACAGTTACCAACGCTTGATGAGTCTTAGAATTAAATAGGATGAGAGCCTATGAAATAGCAAACATGAAATAATGCATTGTGGGGTGAGTTTCATCCATGGTTTCATTTGTGTTTTTGTGATATGGCACTCTTGGAAACAACAAAATGAAACCACCAATTGGGATTGACCTAAATGAGTTCAGCTCCACTCCAAGCTTCCAACGGATATTCTGGAATTATGTCGGTGCCAACAACCAGAACTCCGGTGACCAACCAAGCCAGGGTTTAATGAGGAAACTCGTTGGAATCCTCGTTTATACATGCAACTTCACCCATTCTAAATTGTACTTTGTTTTAGCTTTTGTAAATAGGTAACTTTTACTATATATGCGTAGAGAAGGCTAAAACGATCTGTAATTTAAAACGGTTGCAGTAGTCCCAAGAAACTTTGGAAAACATGAGCATGCTTACAGTCCTTGCTCTGCACTCCGACTGTTCAGTGGCTTTGCTTACTCATACCGAATGTGCATGCACTGTGTGAAAGCCCGGGCATCTTGCTCAGATTTGATGATCCACAAAGGCTCCGTTTGGTTCCTGGAAATTAAGTGCATCCAATTAATTAGATGCAATTCCATTTCAGAGACTGAACTACCTAGAATTGAATTCAGGTTTCAATTCAGCCGTTTGGGTCACAGTCTCACAGATGAAACTCAATTTTGGTATCCAACTTCATAATACAGTACAAGTAAGCTCTCGTTATACCAAGTCTGATAATAAGAGATAAAAAATGGTGAGAATTACGATGATCACAAGAAATTACAGCAGATTTTCACAAGCGTGATGAGATGTCCTTTTTATACAGATCACAAATGGCTCCAAAGGTCCAAGTCTGCACATGCTGTTCATAATGGGGATAATGATGGTAGTTATCTCGTTGTCTTTCTGCAGTAGACTAGCTAGCTTACACAATCTAGCTCTGTTTCCTCTGTTTCCTCTTCTTCACATAGAACAATTAGTGACGTGTGCTAGCTAAAATCTATTGACATCCAGTGCTTCCAAAATCAAAGGAGAAGCCACTTTCTGGATGATTTTAATGTGGAATTATGGCCTCAATTAGTAGTAGGTTTGATGGGTAGGTACATTTATCTCGACCTACCTAAAACCAATGTGCTTATTATAAACTCGAGCTGCTTGACTCGCTGCGTCAATGGCGACCGACGAGAGCGACCCGATCCCTTATCTGGCAGGGGCGCGCAGCCTCCGTCTTCTCTTCTTCTTCCAGGTTAGTGACCTCGTTCTATATGCACTGTTGTTTGTTAATTCACTGATGGATCTTAATTACCATGTCGGTGCCTTTGCGTTATCTATACATGCGTTGAATGTTTCCCTTTTCCAAAAAAAAAAAAATACATGCGTTGAATCACCTGATATAACCACTGTCGATCGTCTATGTCACACTAGAGGCCAAAGATAGGAAATTATCGTCGTTATGTTTACTCATCACAAAAGGGTAGCTCTATATACTTTGGAACTAGTTTACTCATCTTTATCATCACTTCTCTAATTGAGCGTCAGTTGGAGAGTTAGAGGCTGGCTGACCAAGTTGGGTTCTGACCCCGGTCCTTATTTATCCTCTCCTGATGAAGAATTGCAACATCGACGGATTTCAGAGATCTGCTCTCCTATTTATCAGTTCGTATCCGGCTCAACGTAGCGGTACACAAGTGAGGAAGAGGGGAAACCCTAACCAACACAGAATACCTTAAAGATTTTCAGAAATTCAAAGTTAATATTAGGGGCGCCCTGTATAATAGCCAATGACCTTTGTAAGAAACATAGCCTCATTAGGCTATAGTTGCGAATTTGGTGATTGTGTGACAACATAATTAATGGAACAAACTTTTGTTTATGAGTGCATATTTGTAGAATTTCTAGGTCATATGGATGGAGTCAAAACCATATCTAAGATGTTCAAATCGCTGTCAAGATGCTAAGTGATAGTGAAAATTTTAGAATATTTTAGAAGTGTCTAAATGACAGCTGAGATGATCTGAACAAGGTCAGCAGAAATTAGGTGACCGGTTAAACCAACGTCCTGAAACTCATCGGGTCGGTGCATTGGAGAGTTCAAACGACGATCAAAGCTGAGAAACTCTATTGCACCGGTTTAACCGACACTATACACTGAGGTGTCGATGCAAGCGTGATGTGGTTACTCAAAGAGCATATTTTGGCTCTAGAAGGGTTTCCAAGCAAAGTCTTCAGCACCGGTTAAACCGATACCTATCGGCGCAAGCGTCAGTGCATTGACCAATCTATACTGATTTCTAAAGCACGTAAGGTTTCCACCTAAATTTTTGATTTGATCCGCCTTGTGTCATTAATAGGTGGGCCTCATCCATCCCGTATGTGAGTCGGGCCAGCCCTCCGTCCACGACTTGATCGCGTACATCCCTACAAATTAACGCACGGGAAACTATACGAGTATTCGATACTTCAATTTTGCCGGTTGCAACGAACGGTATATTTGCCTAGTATTTACAAAGAGCAATACAAGAGTAATATATGATGCATATGATGTATAATATATGATGTATATATATCTTCCAATGCTGATGCGCTGTTGAGAGATTTACCCTTTTTTTTGAGGGGGTTGTTGAGAGATTTACTGAGAGCTATTGTATGGTGGACTTGGCCCATTTATAGATCTAACACAACCGGGGGTTGGTTAATCTCCATCAAACCAATAGTATAGTAGCGTGTTTGTGGCGTTGGAGCTCCTTATTGGTGCTTCGTCGACTGGCCGTGAATCAGCCACGTCGAGCCGTGTGTGTCGCAGGCTGCCTCTCCATCTTCTTTTAGGTTATTAGTCAACAATCGATTAAACCAGTGCCCAGCACCCTCTCTCATCTCTCGACGCCGAACTGCCCAAGTACTACAGCCGCCTGCCCATCTTCTTGTTTCAGGTTAGTCCACGATCGAGTGCCAGGGCCCAGCTCCCTCTCTGTCTCTCGCCCTTTTGACGCCCAAGTACGTACGAACGGCGCCTAGCTTGTCAACCTTTCGCTAGGAATCTGCATGCTGAATTGCTGATTGTGCTTATGTGTTGGATGAATTGATGTCCCCTGACGATTCCATGCATCCTACGCGCATTCATTAATTTTCAAATCTTAGCATGCATGCAAATCACCTGATCATCAGTCTCTACTGTGGTCTCTGATGATTCATGAACCGCTTGATCTATGCTAATTTCTTGACCAATCTTAACAGCCAAATTTCTATGTGCGTCAAAGTCAAATCACCTACAAGGTTCGTCAGTCTAAAAATGTTTGATATTTGTTTAGGTGTGGGTGCGATAATTACCTTATTTAATTTGCCACCTCCCATCGAAACCCCTTAAAATTCAGTTGCTCCCTATCTGTAGGGTCATGTGAATTACCTTGTTGTAAAACTTTTTCAGACGTTTTAGAGTCACGGGATGAAAAAAATATAATTGATTTCCTCTTCGAACAGCCAGAGCCATACTTATTCGAGTAAAGTGGATTTTTCTCCAAAATTGGTTGGGGAGATGTACATAGACGTTCATATACATGCGTACAGGTATGTTACCTATGTATAACTATTGGTCTTGTTTGATTGACAGTATATCACAACAGCGAATGGATTGTGAAGCTAGTGCACGCGATCTGTTAGAACGTATGCTACTTGATACTAGTGCAGAACCGACAGCTCTGCCACTATCACTTCTAAGATCCATCACGAATAATTTCTCCGATGATCAGCAAATTGGCAGTGGTGGGTTTGCAGTTGTTTAGGAGGTATCAGTACTATCAACCGCCCTCATTCTTGATCACATTTGATCTAAAAGCCCATGTTATGCTAATATAAGGCAACGTTGTAACTGCAGGGAATACTTCAGAATGGGACTGTCGCCGTGAAAAGGTTGTCCCAAACACTCGATATGGACGAGAAGAATTTCAACCAAGAGGTCAGTAGTCTGATAAGGGTGAAGCACAAAAATATAGTACGGTTCTTGGGTTATTGTGCTGACACACAAGGAAAAGTAGAGAAGTACATGGGGAAGATGGTCATTGCGGATGTACGACAAAGGTTACTCTGTTTTGAGTTCATGCCAAATGGGAGTCTTGATAAGCACATCAACGGTATGTTATTCCTTTCATATTTATATAATAAAAATCCTTTCACATGGCAGAATTTCTTTTCTTTCTTTCTTTTTTGGGTAAGGATGCCTTTTCTTTTGATGAGTGTCTATTATATTAAAGACTCGCTCCATTAATAATTTTCCTTTTACTAATGGATGAGATAATATAGACTTCCAAGTATTCAAATCCTTGCTCCCCCTTTTGCATAAGAACTAAAATAAAGTGATCTGCTCTCCAATTTGCAGATGCATCCAGAGGACTTGAATGGACGACACGCTATCAGATAATCAAGGGCATTTGTGAGGGTTTACATTATCTTCACCAGCAGAAAATTGTTCATTTAGATCTGAAACCTGCAAATATACTGCTGGACCATAAAATGGTGCCTAAAATTGCTGATTTTGGTCTGTCAAAGTGCTTTGATGAAACACAAACCCGGGCCATAACTTTAAAAGTTGTTGGAACACATTAAGCTACCTAAGCATCTTTAAGAACAAATATTATATATCGGGAAGTTATGGATACATATGGGGCATTCAATTTGCTCTTAAGTTTCTTAGACCATAAAATTTTCCGTGCAGGGGATATATGGCACCAGAATTTTATAGTGGATTAATCACAATGAAGTCAGACATATATAGTCTTGGTGTTATAGTTACAGAGATATTGACAGGACAGAAAGGGTATCTTCTGATTGAGAATGTAAGAGCAACCTATGTCAAGATAAAGCTTCTGTGTTAAATGTTTTTTTGCTATTGACCAGGGCAATATGATTGTGTGCACTCTACAACTGTAACATATGACAAAATATATACCTTTTATTTTCAACAGAAGGAGTAGTTTGGTAGACAATTTTAGGCATGAGAATTTAATAGCTCCAACTAGTTGGCATGGTTATATCTTTTCTGTCCATAGTATATACAGCACATCTTTGTCCATAGTATATACAACACAATTTATTTGTTTATTTAGTTTTCCAGGTTTTTTCTGAACACTAATATTTTTATATATCGTATACATTAACTTGAGATAAAGAATAATGATAATCATGCTAGGAAGCTGATCAAGCAGTGCAAAATAAAAAATCAATTTAGTGAACATTACACCATAATTTTTATGCACCAGAGCACAACGAAAATTGTAAACTAGAAAATAAGAGCACTCACTTAAGTTATCTAGCAATAGCAAATAAATAAATACAGTATAAATAGATACAAAATAGTCACACAACAACAACTGTTATTTGCTTGTATAACATTTCTGCCTTATCTGATTGAATGTGGAAATTCTACTTACATCAAGCATTATCTTGTTATACAATTTTCAAATGAAAGAAGTAGTACAATAGTTTATTTTTTATACAAGCAAATAACATTTGAATATGCATTGTGGCGTATGCTAAATTTCAAATGAAAGAAGTAGCACAATAGTGTATTTTTTAAAGAAAGTGAATTGCTTTTAATAAAATTATAAATTTAGATATGTTAGGATTTTTCAATCAAGATATATAAATTTAATTAAACCAAATATTTTCATAATTTATCATCATGCAATATTAACATACCTTAAAATGTAGGTTCTAGTAGCAGGGTTTAGGCTTAACTTCAGCTGGGGGGGGGGGGGGGGTCAAAAGACATCAAGTAACAAAGGAGATATGTGTTTTTTATTAACAAAACATGGAAGTAATGGTTAATCAGAAAGGTTAGAGGGGCTATGTCTCATGTGTTATCCTACAAGAAGATCCAATCATCTTATCGTGATTCTACCAGATTCATTAAGGAACCATTTCTTATGATTATTAAACTTTCAAAAATATACACTTAATACCCATGCATGTATGCATGTAGTACACTTGGCCTTCATGGTGGCACACATCATATATGTTTATTTTAGATAGTTATTTCTGCATTAAGTGGAAAAACATACACTACCGGAAACCATATATCCGTGTGCCAAGATGTTTGCCGTGAGCAAATTCTCAGGCACATGACAAAGGATGTTTTCATCGAGTGTCGTCCAAAAAGCACACGGCAAACCAACAGCACATGGCAAAAAGCTCACGGCAACACAAGTCACCAACAAAAGCGCCATATTTGTCGTGTGCCGCAAGGAAAAGCACACGGCAACAGGCAGCACACGGCAAAAGAGCCATATTTGCGTGTGCCTGATGCATGGCACACGGCAAAAGTGCCACCCCAGTAACTGCCGGGCGACGGCCGTTTCTTTTGTCGTGTGCCAAGGACACACGCCAACTCAAAAAGTTTGCTGCGTGTTTTGTTTGTTTGTTGTGTGCCTCAAGTGGAGCACACGACAAAGTGTTCCAAAAAAAAATTGATTCTGCCCTCCGACTTTTTTCTACTATCAACATACTGTCCGTGGTACTCCATGTTTAGTTTTGGTATGTTTCTTCTTTTGCTATATATAATCATTTTATTTAATTGAATTGTTTTTTTGGATAAGTCAAATTTGAACTGCAAGTGTTTTGAATAATGTAATATAATGAGTCGAAAAATGATATTCACGTTATTGAGTCCAATGTGAGGACATATCCATGAAATGGAAGGCAATTTCGAACATCTTGCTCATGAACCATGACCACGCACAAACGTGTGGCTGAAACGTTTTAAAATTCTATTAAAAGCAAACAAAATCTGAAAATCATTAAATTTGTCATGATATCATGACTTCATACATGGAGGTTTTGGTAAAAAATTGAGAAGGTTTCGCACAAGTTATGATTTTTTCAATCAAGATATATAAATTTAATTAAACCAAATATTATATAATTTATCATCATGCAATATTAACATAACTTAAAATGTAGGTTCTAGTAGCAGGGTTTAGGCTAACTCCAGTTGGGTGGGGGGTGATCAAAAGACATCAAGTAACAAAGGAGATATGTGTTTTTTTTACTAAGGAAACATGGAAGTAGTGGTTAACCTGAAAGGTTAGAGGGGCCATGTCGCATGTGTTACCCTACAAGAAGATCCAACCATCTTATCGTGATTGTACCAGATTCATTAAGGAACCATTTCTTATGATTGTTAAACTTTGAAAAATATACACTAAATGTTTATTTTAGATAGTTATTTATGTATTAAGTGGCGAAACATACAGGGATACTTCTTATTGTATTTTTTTTCATAATTGTGTGTGTGTGTGTGAATAATCAATATTTATATTTAAGTGGTTATTTTATTTTATTTTTATTAATGTCAGAGGTAGGTAATTTATTTTCTTAATAGTAGAGGTGATTCTCAGATGTTGATTTAGAGGTTACTTTAGACTACCTTTCATAGTGGGAGAGGTGACTAATTTAGATGCAGATTTAGGGGTTACTTTAGAATGTGTTTCACAATGGCGGCAGAGGTGACAATTTGAATGCATATTTAGAAGGTTACTTTAGATTATTTTCTATAGTGGAGGGGATGGGTAATTTAGAAGCAAACTACAACCAATGGCTCTTATTTATGAATGGCAATTAATCATCTACCCAATTGATGGTTAGATATTTCTTATTCTTTTGAGAATTTGCATCGTGTCTTGTGTGTGGAGTCTCCAAAAAGGAGTCCCCAATTATTAATAAGATAGGATATATGTACTGTTTGTATAACAACATTACATTTTATATTTATTTGATAAGTTCTAGCTAGCTCATGATTGCCATTTCTTAGGTAATTGAAAGTTGGAGTACTAGGTTCCAAACTTCACAGGGAGGAATGTGGTTGGAACATGTAAAAGTATGCGCTGAGATAGGCTTTGACTGCATGGATTCTGACCCAGTGAAGAGACCAATGGCACAACATATAATTGAGATGCTTGATGGATTGGAGCATAAGCATGGTTGTTTTGATATTGACCTCTCGACAACACAAGTAAGTTCATTCCATATAGCATTATACCCACATGCAAAGAATAATTTGATTAGATGCAAAAATAGTTTATATAGAAACACATCCAACTTCAATCTAGCCAACTAGTTAGCCATACACCCATGTGCACTACTCCAATCATTCCACCTCACAAGTTATACTAGGTAGTCAACCAACCGAACTAAGCACTGAACCTAGTTGAGAAGGGTGGAGGTTCATATAGCTAACTAGTGGAAATTACATAATAAAAGTTGTAATTGAGTAGTGGAAACATTTGTAATTATCGAACTGCTATCACAACTTGTTGAAACTATGTCCAGTGTAGATATCATGGATCTCATTTCGTGAATCATATTTTTCTTCAACAATGTACACTAAGATCTTATTCTGTTAATCCCCACCACAAAGGGATTGAGGAGGAATTTGACTTGTCGGGGATTTAATCTCCCTCCCAACCCCCTCCAATCCTTTTCAATCCCCTTCAAACCAATCAATAGCAATCCGACTTACCATTCACAAGGAATCACATTTTTAACATTGCAACAAGAAAAAGATTCCCACCATGCAAATAGTCAGGTGGATGGCAGAGTGGGCAACATGGCTGTCCTTTCCCCTTTCTTTTACACATACAGTTGCAGTTACATAGAAAAAGATTGTCTAGCTAGTCAATTAGTAATCCCAATTGTAATTGTCTTCTTTGAAGGGTTGGGGATTGCTAGTTGACATGCATTAAAATTACAGAAGGCAAGGAGTATATGGCTCTGCTCTAGATTACCTTGTCTTATACGGAGTATATGGCTGTGCTCTACATAAAAATATCTATATCCACACTAAAAGGAGAGGTATTCCTTCATTTTCCTGCAGCTTTTCAAAGACAAGATGATAAAGGTGGTAGGCTCCAATGCAACCTCGAATGTCACTGGCCCTTCAACGGATAATCCACAAACTGGTGGTCCTGTCGTCCCCCAGTCCCATGGGACTGTATACAATCTCAAATTATACATGCACCAGCCAATCGGTGGACCAAACCATAACCATGTGAATATAGCAAATCTAGAGCACCCTCAGATGTTTGGTTACACCAATGTTCATGATTATCCCATATATGATAGTCTTGGCCCAAGTGCAACAATTGTTGCACGCGCACAAGGTCTGCATACCGAAACTAGTCTTTATTACGATGACTGGTTCCACTGGAGCAGCATAGTGTTCAATGATGAAAGGTTTGGTACTTAATGTTGATCTTAATTAAGTTACTTGAACATTGACCTTCTATAACATTTTTGCTTTCTATGCACTATTATTTCACTTATATTTTGGCTATTAAATTCAGATATATATATATTTGTAGCCATGTCAGTTTGTGGCATGAAAGCACACAACTTGTTATCAGACTTGATTTTTGGGGCATCAATTACTGCAAGTTTATTGGATTATATTGTTTCACTTTACTCACTTAGGTTCCAGGGGTCCAGTTTTATGGCAATAGGAAATCAAAATAAGTTTGAAGGAGAATGGGTCATCATTGGTGGCACAGGAGTATTTACTTTTGCACAAGGTACCATAACGATATGTAGAATACTAGATAGTGGGTCCTCAAACATAAAGGAGATATGTATCCGCGCATTTGGCTGCACAGGACAGACCACCCCAATTGAGAATAAGGTGATGTTAACCTCTTTTCAGCTTATTTTTTGTTTCAATTTCTATACTTGCGGTAACACATTCAAGCTAGTAGCATATATTTTTACTTTACATGCATGTATATGATATAATGATTTGACAATATAATGAAATTTCAAAATCTACACCGTGGATATGATATGTTCTGATAATAGAAAATAAATAGTAGGACAAAGCTATTCAGTTTTCATATAATTTGGAGATGGTTATATTTATTAGGGTCAGTTGGATCCATGCCACTACAACTTCTTGAAATTGGATTTCATGTTGAAATCCATGCCATTGAGTGGCATGATTTTCAACGTGAAACCCAATTTCACGGAGTTGTGGTGGCATGAATCGAATTTTCCCTATTTAGGGTCGGAGTTGTGGTGGCATGAATCGAATTTTCCCTATTTAATAGTAACATAATTATGGACCTATATACATGTTTCATCTACCTTCATTTACACTTCATTGGGAATTATTATGCATCCATTTGTTATGGTGCATGATAGCATTTATTAAGCAAAGACGCATTGAAGAAATAAAAGAGTAAAATATACATAGAAGTTCTGATATGATTTTTGAGGAAATAGTTTGTGGAAGCAATAACCTACATCCACAACTAGTGGGATATACTGCAATCCTCTATAGAATCTTGATTTCTAGCTAGCCTTTTATTTTAAACTGAGAAGAGGAACTCGATTTGTTTGCAGCCTTCCAAGCGCAATATGATAAACATTGATTCCAATGCAACCTCAAATGTGTGCAACCCTTCCATGGCTAATCCAGAGGTCCAAAGCATGTTGTACATGCACCAGATCATCAGTGGACCAAACTATAATCAAGTAAATATAGCAGATCCAAAGCAGCCTCATATGTTTGGCTACACCAATGTTCATGACTATCCCATATATGACAGTCTTGGGTCTGGTAGAAAGATTGTTGCACGCGCACAAGGCCTGCATACCAAGACTAGTATGAATAATGGTGGCTGGTTCCACTGGAGCAAAGTAGCATTTGACTATGAAAGGTTTGTCAGCTAATGTTGATATCAAATACTTTGCATAGTCACCCTTTTATATCAATTTGTTCTTTCTATGCATTGTATGGCAGTCCCAGTGCTCCTAGTAATGTATTTCATAGCAATTACGATAATGCCATGCCAGTAGTTAGGTGACGGGGCAATGGCTACTCCATACCACTATGTTATACAATCACTTGTGACAAGTGAGGGGATATTGTTCTACTATGTTAATTAACTTCTCTAAATCTTATATTAAATTTCTAGATGCCAAACAATCTCAAATGAGAATGTTGTCAATTGCAAAGTTTTAGCTCTCGTCGAGCACTACAACTTTGATGTTGATTTTTCCATCTGAAGTTTTCTTTTGATTGGTCTAATAAGAATTTGTATCAAATATTTTGGTATATAAATAATTTTAAATGAAAAGGTAGTCAACTATAAAGTTTAATATTTTATTGAGCTTTATAATTAAAGTTTGTCTTTGGCTTGGTTTGGAAAACTCATTAATTTTTCAATGGGAAGGATGAGTTTTTACCATCGGGTTTATTTTCAACTCCATATCATGAGTAGATCCAGCAGTAAAAACTGACGGTGATAGTCATTTTCACCGCTGGTTTGTAAATAGGTGATTCCAATGGTCACTCCGCTCACCTACTTACAAATCTGTGGTGAAAACCTATCACTGTCGGTTTGAGTTGAATCGGCGGTGAAGTTCCATTTGTAATGACCTATTTTATAGTCGTGAATGAGAAGATGATTTGGGAGAGAGGAATCAAAGAAATAACCGAAATTCATCATGAGCCCACTTGAAGAAACTATGCATTGTGCCATGTACTTTCTAGCTTATGTGATTGCTATGAAACCTATTTTGTAGTTTTAGGTTGCATTGTGCGGTGTAACCATATAACTAGGCATCAGATTTAATTTTTTGTGCACTGATATGAAATTCGCAGGTTTATTGAATTCTTTTACATTCATTATCTAGGTTCCATGGGTCTAGCTTTAATGCAATAGGAAATCAAGAAGGCGAATGGGCTATTGTTGGTGGGACTGGACAATTTACTTTTGCTAGGGGTACCATTACCACATGTAGAATACAAGACAATGGATTTTCCAACATCAAAGAGATTCGTATCCGTGCATTGTGTTGTGAACCAACCATTCCATTTTAGTTCAAGGTGATGTTATTACTCGCCTTCTATCACAAATTTAAGTAACTCTATATTGCAAGGTTGACAATTGAGCTAAGGAAGAAAAGAGACAATAACTAACAGCAAGATAGTCATACTATCTATTCCCTTCATCCTGAAATATAAATGATTTTGAATTTATCCTGAGTCAAACTACTAAATTTGACCAAACTAATAGAATAATATTTTTAATATTAAATGATCATAATTAGCTTCATTATGCAATATATTTTAATAATTAGCTAGCTCGGTTCACATTGTTGGAGATGCTCTTATATTTGTGATTAAATGGTAGTATTTTTTCTGCTTATGTTTTTTCTATTTCCTTAACTGCACTTGTGGCAAAAAGAGTAAAGTCGAGAGAAATTCTAGCTTATATTCACTTGTGTTGCATAACTATTAATGGCAATGCGGTGAGGTTGTTTGAAAGGATCTTAATCGCGTGATGTCACCTAGAGGGGGGGTGAATAGGTGTTTGAAAACTAATCCTGCAGATTAAAAGACTTAAACCAAATGTCAGCCATCGACCGGTCAGACCGGTCGGATAGACCGGTCTAACACTCGAAACCTGCAGCCAAGTTCCCAACCGATCAGACCGGTTGAATAGACCGGTCAGACCGGTCCTACGCAGAACCTACACAAATAGAGTTAATTCTCCCCTTTTCTAGATCTAGCACAAATGCAACTTAGTGTGGTGCTTCTGTAGGTGCTTGCAAAATATTTCTTGACCCTGCACACACAGAAACAACACAACCGAGTAGATCGAAGCGGAAGCACAAATAAAGCTAGAGCACAAGTGTGAGGCAAACCAAATAAGAAGATGATGCAAGGAGACACAGTGATTTGTTTTACCGAAGTTCGGATTCACCACGTTCACCACGTGTGAATCCTACTCTCCGTTGAGGAAGCTTATGGCGACCACAAGGTCAAGCTATCTCCTCCTTTCCACTATATGACCATGTGCCCTCGTGGCATACAATCGCTGCTGCAACTTGCCGCTGCTCGCCACAAGCTTGGGAGCTAGCCGGCAACGCCTAGCCGTCTAGGAGGCTTCACCTCCAAGAGTAACAAATGCTTCAACAAGTTGGCGACGCAATCGCAAGTGCTCAAGCTAGGGCTTATGCTCTCACAGCTCAAATTGCTCTCTTAGCAAAGGTTTCACTCAACCCAACTCAAGGATCTAGTTTTGATTCACTCAAATCTCACAAAGAGAGGTTGGGGAGGACTTCTCAAGTGCTCTCATGGCTCAGAGATGGCTCTGGAATGTAATGGCATCAGCACCCACGAATGGGTGAGGGTGTGGGTTATAAATACCCCTCTCTCAAAAAACTAGCCGTTGCTCTGTCAGAGTTAGACCGGTCAGACCGGTCCCCCAGACCGGTCAGACCGGTCGGTTTGAAATTACTAGCCGTTGGACCCCGACAGGTCAGATCGGTCTGCTGGACTGGTCAGACCGGTCACACTAGGTTTTCTGCTCCCAAGTGTTTCTCTCTGATTTTTCTCACATGGGATAGCTATGAGCACTTTTGATAATGTCAACCCACTGAAGTTGCATCCCCCTTGATAGTACGGCATCCTATACTCAATTTCACATAAAATGACATACACAACACTTAAACTTTTATGTCTTGATCAAGCCGAACTTCTTCAATAAATATCTTGAGGTTGTCAACATCCTTAAATTCAGTGAGCATGCCTGCTTGAGCCAGTGACTTTGAATCTTCCTTCATATAAGAATGAAATCCATCTTTGATTCACAAGTCACTTCTATTTTCCAAATAATGACACTCTTCAACATAGAGCTCTCCATGACTCTAGGATCTCAGGTATTTGACCCATATCAGTTTCCTTGCTCCCCCCAAGCCGACGCTTGCGTAGCCTCTTGAAACACGCCTCTCAGTCCTCTCTACCTTTATCCTAGCCGTCCACTTTGAACTTCACATTGATTTGTGTCATGTATGAAATCTTCTTTATCAATATAAATTCACCATTTAATTTCATATGCAAGCTTTCCAATTTGAGACAACATATGCATATCAACTCATGTCTCATTCACTTTTCTCTTTCTTGCTTCCCTTGTACAACAATATTCATCTCATATGACAAGTCATCCCAACTTGAGACTATGCAACAACATATTATGTCTCATCCACATAACCTTTGCTTGTCATATGAATCCCATCACAAATTGAACAAGCCTTTTATAGATATTGGAGCACTCATATAAACCATGAATATCTTGCTCTCAATTTTTCTTTACTATTTTGCTTGCCACTTTGAGTCCCACATAAACTAACAAGCTTCAACAAAGTATTAGAGCCTTTCATATCAACATGAATGTCTTGCTCTTCCATTTTTCTTTCTCATTCTAGATTGTCACATAAAATGATTGCCAATGGGACATACACATTTGCTTGCAATACATGAGCTATCTCAATTTATATCAATCCACAAATTAAATACCTGCTCATAATCTCATGCAAAGAAGTTAGTCCTTTAATCGTGTTGTCAATCAATACACCAAAACCCACTAGGGGCCTAGATGCTCTTTCATTGTTAATATTGTAAGTGGAAATTCAATTTCCTTCAATGAATATATCAAGTCTAAAAAACAGGGATGTCCATACTTTCATTAGTTGTTATAAAATGATGTGAACATATACATCCTTTATAAAACATTTTCATCTAGTGTGACTCAAAAGGACAAGCACAACATAATGCCGATAATCATAGTAGATAAGCCTAATCCATGTCCACTTGTCTATTTAATCTTGCTTAACTTTCCTCCATATTAGATTACTCCCTCCTTTCATCTTTACAAGGCATATATCGTTTCCCTAAGACAAGGCTTTGACCAAAAATTACTCTATTAATATGTTATACGAAACAAACAAGTAGTAAGTATTTAAAATAGGAATCTAATACTATCAATTTTTGTCTCATAAAATATATAATCAATGGTTTGTCTTGATGATATGGAAGCTTGCAAATTTAAAATGAGAATGTAATAACTTGAAAATTGTTCATGAATATATCCAATGCATTTCCATTGTTGCTTGTAAAAGTTGATCTCGATTCATGTAGTATGTTAATTTAGTTCCATGCATGTATTATCTGACTAGTCTGTTTTTCTAGTTGACTTGCACTAATATTAAGGAAGGGGATGAGTAAATTAAATAGCTCTAGAATACTCTAGTTGTGCAATTCCTTTGTTCTTCATCCATACATTTGTTTTAACACTAAGGAGATCTACTCCTTCATTGGTATGCAGCCTTTCAGGGACAAAATGATAAAGATTTATTCCAATGCAAGCTCAAAAATATTGAACCCTTCCATGGCTAATCCACAGAGTGGTCCTGTAGCCACACAGTCCCAGAAAACTGAGTATAATCGCATCTTGTACATGCAACAGATCATCAGTGGACCAAACTATAACCAAGTAAATATAGCAAATCCAAAGCAGCCTGAGATGTTTGGTTACACCAATGTTCATGATTATCCTATATATGATAGTCTTGGTCCAGGAAAAAAGATTGTTGCACGTGCACAAGGCCTGCATACAAAGACTAGTATGAACTACAACGGCTGGTTTCACTGGAGCAATGTAGTGTTCACTGATGAAAGGTTAGGCACTTAATGTTGGTCTTAATTATTTTGAACGTTTCCCACTACTATTATTACATTCTGTGCGCACAGCTAGAAAAGGCATCAGTCGGGCTTGATTTTCTTTGCATCCATGCAAAGCTTAAAGGATTTTTTTATATTCCTGATTTAGGTTCCGGGGATCCAGCAGTCTTAAGACCATAGGGAATCAAGAAGGCGAATGGGCTATTATCGGTGGGACAGGAATGTTTACTTTTGCAGAGGGTACCATTAGCACTTATAGAGTACAAGATGATGGGTCCTCGAACATCAAGGAGATTCGTATCCATGCATTATTGTGCTGCGCACCCGACACCACTCCAACTGACAATTGGTGATTAGACATTATATCTATACTTATGCTTCACTTTGTGCGAAAACATCACTGAAGTGCCTTTTTTTGTATTCATGCATGTCTAAGGTATGATGGTTGATGACAATATGGCTCATATTTCAATATGTAATGTGGAGAACTATATCAATGTGCCATATTTTTTTAAAATGAGCAGTACAATAAAAACAACTATTATTGCTTCAAGCCTACCGTTAATCATATTGTGCACTTGTATGGTCAACAAATTTCTTTTGACTTTATGTAAAAAAACACAATCATGACTTTTGGATGTAATTAACGCTATTAGAGTGATGATCACATCTCCTTTTTCTTTTTTAGATCAATGGCAACCTCTCTTCATTAAACATAGGGTTTACAGTCAGTTTGCAAAGACAATAAGGGCCCATTTGGCACAGCTTCACGGAGAGCTTCCGGTGAAGCTATGCCAAATGGTTTTTTTTGGACCGGCTTCAGCTGTGAAGGCATCTATGAAGCTCATTTCAGCTTCCACTAGCGGGATGAAGCCACAAAATGTGGCTTCGACCGGCTTCACCTCCGCCTCGCTGTTTTGTCAAACGTTTTCTAAAACAACTTTAGCTTCACCAGAGAAGCTGATTCACTACTTGTTTTAGGAGAAACTGAAGCTATGCCTAATGGGTCCTAAGAAAATATTTCTTTTTTATTTTGCACTGAACAAACTTTGGTGCAGAGGCAGCAGAGCAGATTAGCTAGGTGTTCCATGAATTTTTTAGCACACTGCTAGTTTTACTTATGTAACTATAAGCGAGGGTTGGCGACGTTTAGGTGGCAGCAACTAGCAGCAGCCTATGACCAATATTTCCACTAAAAGATAACCATCAATCCTACCAATTTCCTTATTTTCTTTACCAAGAAAATTTAAGAGGAGATGGTACTTAGAGGCAGACATCAATGGACTATGCCGACGTTGTGATTTCAGAAAATGGCATGTCACATTGCAGCAGCATTTTTTCAATGTAATTTGTGAAATCACAGAAAAAGAGCAACCAATGCTTCCATAATCATGTCAATCTCCTGATCTCCTATTGTTAAGCCAGGGGAATGACCTCAAATTTGACATGAAAGCAGCTGCCTCCAGCACATATTCGCTTTTATGTAAGGTGGGAAAAATCTTGGAATATGGTGCCAAAGCGGCGTAGGAAAGGATTCAATTCCCTGGTTGTCCATGGAGCCTGAATCCTATGGAAACATACAAATTACTCTTGCGTTTTCGACGAATTGGCCCCAAGTATTCAAGTTTCTCTACAAGACTTCAAAAATGAATTTCATTCCTGGATAGCCTGTGGTGCTACGGGCCTTGCTGCCCTGGGCTTAGAGAGAGCAACTTAGTCATGTTAGTTGTGCTTTTGTTGTTGGTCAGGTCTTGCACCTTAGTTTGTTTGTAGTCCTTGAAGTGTATTATCTCCTTCTCCCCTCTCCGATTCAAGGGGGGAATTGTTTCTGTAATTGGATCTTTTCTTCTTTTTAATACAAAGATACGCAGCTCTCGTATGTATTTGAGAAAAAAATCCATTGCTTCATGTTTTTCCCGGGATGTTTTTAATGGCACTAAGTGACGATGCATGTGCTCTGCTCTTTGCTTTATCTGTTTCGGAGGATAGAACATGGTTCTATTCTGTGCCAAAACATTGCATACATGACGATGCCCTATTGCATTGGGATGATACCTTGCATTGTACTTGTACCCCTCTCTTCTCGCAACATCTCCTCCAGCTATTATATCGATTTGCTTAATCGATCATTCATGCAAATGACCAGGAGAGCACGCGGACGAACTGAACGCTTCATCAATAATGTCAATGGCACGCCCCATTTATAATAACCTGACCGTACGTGCTGCGGATGAAGATCGGAGGCCATAATTATTATTGCTTTGCATTGGCGCTATCGGTACACCACACCAGTATGTATTTGCTGGCCGCTTCTCACGTCAACGATCATGGTGTGGCTAACAACCCATCCGGAAATGACGGAGCGGGCGACTTGGCGATTCTGGGGCGACGCTGCCACCGCCGCCGCAATCTGATCGCAGGCCGACGCTACATGTTCTATTGCTGACATCTACGTCGAGCAGATCGCCAGGGAGTCTCCTGGGTCATCACTGCTGCACGATCGCCTCGGAGATTGTGTGAGCAGATCTTTCCTCGGTTTACACTGAGGTTCTCACAGGATCGGAGTCGCCTTCAACTTTTGGAGTTGACTCGGAGAGTTGGACTATTGTCCAGGTCGTCTACAACTTGGGTTTTGACGGGTGCTGCTATAAATACAGCATCGCCCATCTTGGGTTTGGTTCTTGTTTCCTTCATGCTCTCACCATTTCTGCTCGTGTCGGAAGCTCTGATCAATTTACTCTGACGTTCTGAGGTGGGGAGCGATAAGGGATTTCCGGTGAGGAAATTGCCCGCCTGAAACCGGCGACGTTCGAGTACGATCTAGGGTATCGGCGGCGGCAGCGCTGAGGAGCATGGAGTCTGGAGGAAAGTTCGGAGCGGATGGCGCAGGAGGTAGTGGATCGTACGCTACTCCTTTGGGCGTGAAAGGAGAGGGTGGTAATGCTGCAGGATTAGATGCCAATCCTGACAAGGGAAAGAACATCCTGACTGTACAGACTGATGGTAATTTGGATCAGCAGATCGTTCCAGTCGCCAGTCCAGCAGCAAAGGATCAGATGGGAGATGAAGATGAGTACGTGTTCGAAGAGGATGAAGAGGCCATCAAGATGCAGCCCCAATGGATGGCAATTGCAAGGTACTATTCTGGCAAACCCTACTCAACTTGGGGCATGTTTAGTGAGCTGAGTTCAATTTGGGGTAAGAAGGAACCAATTCCGGTGAAGGAGCTCGGCAACAATAGGTTCCTTGTTGAGTTTGATTCTGAACGCCTCTGGAAGCGAGTGGTTGGAGGAGGACCATGGAGGCACAAGGGAGATGCTGTGATTTTCGTTCCCTACGATGGCATATGTCGGCTTTCTGAAGTGGCCATCAATTCTATTGCTATGTGGGTTCAAATCTATGACATTCCAGTCAACATGATTATAGAAGGTTTTGCTCGGGCCCTAGAGTCCAAGATAGGCAGGATTCTGGAGGTAGGACAAGCTGTAAACAATTACAAGAGAGTACGGGTGGATTTTCCACTTGAGAAGATGATTATGCGTAGCGTTCAATAGAAAGTGCGTGGATATGGCGAGATGGAGTTCTTGGTAAGGTATGAGAATATCCCAGATTTCTGTTTTGGCTGTGGTCGCATTGGCCACGATGAAGATGAATGTCCAGACGAGGGACCAATCGGGGGTGGAGTTCGTTTTGGCAAAGCACTCAGGTGCTCACCACAGAAGAAAGATGCGGGCAGATGTATGACCATCCTGGCTTATGACTCGGGAGCGAGGAGGGGTCTGAATTTCAGTGGTGACCAACGATATCGAGCTATATCAGCTAGCTCATCCGCTGGTCAGAAACAGAAGAGAAATCAGCACCATAATAAGAGGAGATTTGGAGAAGAGGAACATGCTGCTGGGGGTGTAAATTCCAGTTTTCACAAAGGAATTCCAGTTGTAGTATCGGAGGAGCTAGTGGCTGGTGTTAAACGGATGGGGATGGATCAAGTTCTGCCGGACCTCAATGACCAAGTACTACCTTCTTCACCAGAAAGAGTGTCAGGTATAAACTCCTTCGAAGAATCTACTGGAGGTACAGAATCTGCCCCTGTCTCCCACCTGAGCATGCGAGACAGATTACTGTTGGCAAAGAATTCTAAAGAAGGCGCTGCTAGTGAGAAAAAGAGCCACGTGGAGGTTAAAGTGACAACCAAGGAGATTGAGAAGCCAAAGCGCAGCAAGAAAGTGACGCACGCCCATATTGCTTCATCTATCAAGGAACCGGAAAAGCATGGTCTAGCATCAGATATCATGCAGTTGAAAAAAGAAGAGGAAGTCATAAATGCATAGATCGCTGCAGTGTTTGTGAAGGAAGGAGAGTCCCCTGTGAAGCATAGCCGGCAATCCACCTCACAGACGACACCCCTGACAAGAGCTCATGTAGAGCCCCGTCAGGAGCAATGAATGCATTGGCATGGAACTACCGGGGCTTGGGGAACCCCTGGACTGTTCAGGAACTTTGCAACTTTGTGAAGTTGCATCACCCAAAGCTCGTTTTCCTTTCAGAAACGAGGATGAGCGCCAACTGTTGCAAGAACTTACGATAGAAATTAGGATTGAAAAATTGTTTAGCAATTGATAGTGATGGTTTCAGTGGAGGCATTACACTTTTTTGGGATGAATATATTAATGTTTCCTTGCTCTCCCAGGGAGAGCGTTATATTGATGTACTCGTGGTGGAAAATCCTGACAGAGTCCCATGGAGAGCGACTTTCGTGTATGGGGAGCCTCGCGTGGAGAACAGAAGGGATATGTGGGAACGCTTGCGTTCTTTATGGGATGAGTGGACGGGCCCGTGGATGGTGATTGGTGATTTTAATGAAGCCATGTGGCAGTATGAGCACTTCTTGGAAACTCACCGTAATGAACATCAAATGATGGATTTCCGAGAAGTATTGAGCCATTGTGACCTTCACGACTTGGGCTTTTCAGGATTGCCATGGACCTATAACAATAATCAGGCTGGTCAGAGGAACGTCAGGGTTCGGCTTGATAGAGGTGTGGCCAACACTGATTGGATGGTGCTGCACCCAGGGGCAAGCGTTCTGCACCTCACTTCCTCTCGCTCTGATCACAAAGCACTTCTCCTCTCTTTGCAGACAGAGGAACAACGACCACGCTCATCTGTATTCCGGTATGAAATTATGTGGGAAAGGGAGGAGGAATTAGGAACAATAATTGAGCAGGCATGGCAAAAACGAAATCCTGGGAGTGACCAGGGTGCTTTGGCGGCCTCTTTGCAATGTGTAACAAAGGAGCTCAAAATCTGGAGCAGAGACAAATTTGGCCAGGTTACTAAGCCGCTTGAACAGCTAAGGAAAAATCTGGAGTCCTTGGAATGTGATGATCCTATCGCTAACAGAGAGGCTATTTTGAGAGCCAAACAAGACCTCGATGAACTACTCTATAGGGAGGAAATGATGTGGCTACAGAGGTCGCGAATAACTTGGCTGAAAGAAGGGGACCGGAACACGAAATTTTTCCATCGCCAAGCGCAATGGAGATCCAGGAAAAATAACATCAAGCGACTCAGGAGAGAAGACGGAAGTTGGTGCTCCAATCAAGATGAGATGCAAGGTATGGCTGTCAATTACTTCGAGCATCTTTTTACTGCCGATGAGCTTGTCAATCCGTAGGAAATAGTGGACTTGCTTGAACCTAGTCTCTCGGCCCAGACCAATTCTGATTTATGTAAAGAATATAGCGACGAGGAAATAGGTGAAGCACTTTTTTAGATTGGTCCTCTCAAAGCCCCTGGCCCTGATGGTCTCCCTGGCCGATTCTTTCAGCGCAACTGGACCATGCTGAAACAAGATGTTGTCTGTGCAGTCAAGGAGTTCTTCCAGACAGGTATAATGCCTACTGGTGTTAATGATACATGTATTGTCTTGATCCCCAAAATGCCTCATCTAGAACACCTGAAGGACTTTTGGCCAATCAATTTATGCAATGTCATATATAAGGTGGTTTCTAAATGCATTGTTAATCGGCTGAGACCTCTTTTACAGGATCTCATTGCACCTAATCAGAGTGCTTTCATTCCTGGGCGTATGATAACTGATAATGCTCTCATTGCTTTTGAGTGTCTCCACGCTATCAATTCTAATGCAGATGAAAGGAGCAAGTTTTGTGCATACAAGCTGGACCTCTCCAAGGTGTATGACAGAGTTGAGTGGTGTTTTCTTCGCAAGGCGTTACTGAAACTGGGCTTTCAAAGTACATGGGTGGATTGGGTTATGACTTGTGTCACCTCGGTTCGCTATACTGTCCGTTTCAATGGTGTCATGTCGACACCTTTCACACCAACTCGCGGTCTACGGCAAGGTGATCCTCTTTCGCCATACCTGTTCCTCTTTGTTGCTGACGGTTTATCTACTCTCATTTACAGCAAAGTTTCTACGGGAACACTTAAAGAGCTTCAAGTTTGCCGCAATGCTCCAGGTGTTTCTCATCTCCTTTTTGTAGATGATACGCTGTTTTTTTCAAAGCCTCAGCTGATCAAGCAGAGGTAGTCAAGGAGACATTGGCGATTTATGGACAATGCATAGGTCAACAGATCAGTCCAGCAAAGTGCTCCATCATGTTGAACGAGAAGATGCAGCTAACGTTGAAGGATCAGATCAAATCCATACTGCATGTGGAGAATGATGTGCTAGATGCACGGTATCTGGGGCTCCCAACGCTGAAAGGAAGAATGAAGAGGGACCAATTTCAGTATCTTAAGGAGCGCATGAGCAAACGGCTCAAAAATTTCTCAGAAAAGAACATGTCTAGTGCTGCAAAAGAGATCCTCATCAAATCGGTGGCCCGGGCTCTGCCTACATACATCATGGGTGTCTTCAAGGTCCCTCTTGGCTTATGTGATGATCTGACGAGCATCATCAGAAACTTTTGGTGGGGGGCGGAGGACGGCCAGCGTAAAACAGCCTGGACTACATGGGAGGAGATGACTCAGAAGAAATGTTGTGGTGGCATGGGTTTCAAAGATCCGCGTCTGTTCAACCAAGCCATGCTAGCCAGGCAGGCCTGGTGCCTAATCCACTCCCCGGACAGTTTGTGCGCACGCATTCTGAAAGCCAAGTACTTCCCGAGAGGAAACTTAGTTGATACTGCCTTTTGTTCAAAAGCTTCTACAACATGGCAATCAATTATGTACGGGCTGGAACTCCTGAAGCAAGGTATCATTTGGCAAATGGGTAATGGGACACAAATCCGCATCTGGCGAGACCCATGGATCCCACGGGAACTGTCTCTCAAAGTCACCTCTCGCCAAGGCAGGTGTCATCTATGATGGGTGTCAGAATTGCTGGATATTGATGGAAGAGGCTGGGATCTTAATAAGCTCCCCCAAATCTTTAATCTGGCTGATGCAGAGGAAATCACTAAGATAAAGATCCCAACGCGGGCGATGGATGATTTCTTAGCATGGCATGTGGAGAAGAATGGTATGTTCTCTGTGCGAAGTGCTTACAACTTGGCACTTAAAATCAAACTGGGACAAGGAGTCTAGGCCTCCAGCTCCGCCCCAACCGGCGAAAGGAAACTGTGGCAGCGTGTGTGGAGTGGCCATGTTCCACCAAAAGTTAATGTGTTCATCTGGAAGCTGGCCAAAGATATCCTACCGACCAGGCGGGCGAAGTTCATCAGGCGTCTCGAACCCAGTGACACGTGCCCATGGTGTGATCGAGAGACGGAGACAAGCTATCATGCCACGGTCACATGCCCACAAGCGCAAGGCCTACGTATAGCTATGGGAGAACATTGGCAGTTGCCTGATGAGGAACGGTTTAGATACACTGGCCCAAACTGGCTGCTACTCCTCCTGGATCAGTGTTCAGATACTGAACGCGACCTCACCAAACTGTTGTTATGGAAGACGTGGTCAGTACATAATCACATTACACATCAGACAGGACCAACAAGTATTTCAGAAGCTGTACATGGCCTACTCTCCATGCAAGCCACTCTGGTAGAAATACTTTCAAGCGGAGGGGACACCAATGGAAAAGGGAAAGCTCCCTGCTCCTGGTCCGGCTAAAGGAAACAGCTGCAGTTGGCACGCAAGGAGCAGGATAGAAAGACCAAGTGGGAACCCCCGCCAGCCGGGTGGGTAAAACTTAATGTTGATGGCTCCTTTGTCCAGCAGTCCGGTGAATCGGGAGTTGGAGTAATTGCTCGCGACAATGAGGGGCATGTTATCTTTTCAGCTTGGCGTGCTATTTTCAACTGCCAGGATGCGGCAGAAGCAGAGGCGTGGGCATGTCTAGAAGGTCTCAGGCTGGCTGCACAATGGATCCATGAACTGGTCATCGTCGAATCCGACTATGCAAGAATAGTCCAAGCTCTGCATGCAGAGCAAGATCAATCCACGCTCAGATTCATCCTGCTGGAGGCCAAGAATCAAGCGCGGATGCTACCTCAATGGCGAATAGCCAAGGTAAAATGAGAGTGTAATTCAGTGGCAAACGAGTTAGCTCAGTTAGCTAGAAGGAACACACATTTTGCGGTGTGTCTAGGGCGTGCGCCTGCGTGCGTTGCTGATATCGTCAAGAATGATTGTACTCCTTCTAACTAATCAATAAAGCTCTCTTTTACCCCAAAAAAATTAAAATGATCATGGTGTGTTCTTCACCGATCTTGCAATTGTGGAGGTGCAGAGAATACTCCTCCGGTTCCAAATTATAATTTGTTTGACTTTTTAACCTTATAAGTTTTACCACTCGTCTTATTTAAAAATTTGTGGAATTCTTTTGTTGTTCATTGCTTTATTAATAAAAGTTCTTCAAAAATGACTTAAATTTGACTATGTTTGCACAATTTTTTGAATAAGACAAGTGATCAACTTTGGGGTTAAAAAAGTCAAACAAATTATAATTTGGAACAGAGAGAGTACTAAAAGATAAAGTCACAGCCTCACAGGACGCCCTTTGCGTGTCCATGTTAACATTCGACGTCTTGACAAGTTTGCAATCATATGCCCCAGCCTCTGCGTGCCATGACAACATTTCAAGTCCTTACTAGGGACCATGCATGTGCTCTGCTCTTTGCTTTATTTGTTCGAAGGATTGGACATGGTTTCATTCCGATCCGTCCGTCCCAAACATTGCATACATGACGACGCCCTCTATATCTGCTCGCAAGATCTCCTCCAGCAGCTTAATTAATCGATCCTAGCGATCCTAGCTACATTCCTTAGTGAATAGTGCAGACACACTGCATACGTACCTGAGAGAGAAAGAGATGAGATGTCTGATATGATCTGGAGCGTTTTGCGATGGTGGGGGGGATTGGCAGCTGCGCATCCTCGTCCTGGGCAGCCTCGGCCTGCAGTGGTTCCTCCTGCTGGCTGCCCCCATGTGCCGGTACTCCATCCCGCGCATCTTCCGAGCATGCATCTGGCTGGCCTACATCTCCAGCGACGCTATGGCGATCTACGCCCTCGCCACGCTCTTCAACCGCCACGCCAGGGCGATGCCGGCCGGCAGCAGCGGCTGTCCCGGCGACAGTATTGGGAGCTGCAAGCACTCGAGCATCCTGCTGGAGGGCCTGTGGGCTCCCGTCCTCCTCATCCACCTGGGCGGGCAGGAGGAGCTAACCGCCTACGAGCTCAAGGACAACGAGCAGTGGGAGCGGCACATCATGACCCTGGTCTCCTAGGTCGCCGCCGTCGTCTACACCTTCTACAAGTCGTGGCCCCGCTCCAGCGACTGGAAGCTGCTCGCCCTCAACAGGGCCGACATCAAGAGGCTGGCGGCCGCGTCGGCCTGGGTGCAAGGGACGACGAAGAAGCCGTCTAGATGGAGGGACCGCCTCAACCAGTTATTATTGTTCGAGGAGAGCAACTGTTTCACGGCCGGGATGCTGCAAAGCCTCTAAGCAGCAGGTAGGCAGAAGGAGGGCAGGTATCAAATAAGATATGTCGCCCTGTCCGAGCCAGACAAAGTCCGGATGTTCCTTTCAGACATGTCACTGCTGGATGCTGCCAAGGACCTGGTAGCTCGAGGTAAAGCTGCTACGGTGGAGGAAGTTCTGCCCCCACTGCTCCTCGCCGAGAGATCCCTGCCTCTCTGGCTGCGTAGCGCCTTCGCCTTCATCTACACCAGGGCCAGTGTGGTCGCCACTCCCCTATACCTGATCTACCACCTGCTGGTGGTGCCGGCCCTGCACATCGCCGCCCTAACGCTCTTCGCAATGAGCGAGAAGAGCCCGTACAAGCACGCTGATGTGAAGATAACATACATCATCATGTGCCTCACCGCCGCGTTGGATGTCTTCGCGGTGTTCATCCAACAGCAGCTGTACCAGCTCATGGCCAGAACAGTAGTCCCGGCGCTGTGCGAGATGGTGCCCGGCTATAATCTCATAGACGCGGCGCACTTGGAGTGCGACAAGGGCTTCTGGTGGATGTACAGGTGTATCAAGCTGAAGGAGGAATGTCTTCTTGTTGGCAGGAACAAAGTTAGTAGTAAACACAGAAAAGTCATCGTTGTTGTGATTTTGGATCTGGTGGAGGATGCCCGAGACCGAGACCTTGCCAGCTATAGGATACTTGATTCAACTCTAGATACGACTAAACCGACTCGCAATTGGGATCTAAGTAAGAAACTGCTGGAGTGTTGTGGTGGAGTGATAAAATGTAGCCTGAGCGTCTCATTCGATCAGAGTGTGTCCTCCTATGGAACCTCGCCACCGATCTTTTGCTTCCGCTGCATTGATGATGAAGAAGACAAGAAGGACAAAAAGATGAAGGAGGACAACAACTAGAAGAAAGAGAATTAGGAGGAGGAAAAGTAGATGTAATGAACATGGCACCATTTATGCCATTTCGAGTGATTTCGGTGATCGAATGACAACGCAATCAATGTGACTAATATTTTTATTGAGTGAACATTTCTAGATCCCAGGGATAAAATAAAAAGGCCATACAAAGCAAAACACGAAGAAAGAACTCAAAGAAATGCTGAATTGGACGAGTCCTGCAGAAACCAGTAGCACCAGAAGAACCGATGCCCAAGCATCGGTGCATCCGATGGCTGCCGGAAGAACCGATGCCCTGGCTTTGGTGCAAGACTGAGCGCCTCTGGAGATCAAGTGAAGAAAGAGTGTAGCACCGGTTGAACCGACACTGTCAAGTCAAGCATCGGTGCAATCGATGTACTATGTTCCAGAGACGATGTCAAGCGTGAAGCAGCCAGCCCTTCAGCACTGAAAGAACCGGTGCCCACCGGAGTATAGCGTCGGAGCAATGACGTCAGCAAGAACAATGGCTACATGAAGATCAAGTGTCACCGAAAGTTCCGACGCTATAGCATCGGTTCATCCGATGGTCCCTGAAGTTGTTGCAGCTGTGTCAGAGAGTTCAACGGCTACTTCAGAGCGTAAGTGACCAAGTATCGATGCCTACGCATAAATGTGCCCAACGGCTCCAAAAGGCTAGTTCAAGTGTGTGGCCTATATATATGTGCTCCCCCGGCCATTTGAAGATTGCTGGAGTCCCAAGACATCACACACACATCCAAGAACACCTCCAAGCCATCCAAGAGCATAAAGATCAAATCCTTAGTCCTTAGCACAAGCTTTGTGAGTGTTAGTGCTAGGTTAGCTCTTGAGTGAGTGATCAAGTAAGGTTTAGATTCTTGTGCTGTGGTTCTAGAGTGAGCCAACATTGTATCTTAGTGCGCCGGCCATCTTTGGAGCTTTGGTGGCTCGCCGGCAAGTCAACGACCCTCTGGCTTGGTGTGGAGCGGCGTCGACAACATTGTGCGGGGGACGGAGACCCCTCCTTCATGGGCAATTTCCCTTAGTGAAGATCGGGATCAAGGTGACCGTGATTGTGTTCACGAAAGAGACTTGATTGCCAGGAAACGATACTCTTCGTGAGTGCTTTAACAACGTGGACGTAGGGGCGCCTTTGTGGCAATCCGAACCACGGGATAAATCCTCGTGTTGAGAGTTCGCTTCCTCTCATCCCTCTCTTTAAGCTTCCGCATTGCAACTTGTGTGCATTTACTTTCTTATTGTAGTATTTTGCTAGGATTGGCTATAGGTTGCAAAACTCTTTTGCGATGAGGGTTTCACACTAAAGTGAACCGTAGTTGCACATCTAGATAGCTTGTTTTAGTTTAAGTTTTGTGCAAACTATTTGGAGCCATAGGTTAAGGTTTTTAGAGTGTCTAATTCACCCCTCCCCCTCTTAGGCTAGAGCACCCGATCGCTTTCAATTGGTATCAGAGCTCGGACTCACTTCTCTCACAAAGAAAACCAATTCCATTGGCAAATTTGTGTTTACCGGCTCATTAGATCGGTAGGCTTCACCGCCTAGTGAGTTAGCTCTTAGACGGAAAGGATGGATCCTTTTAGACCCGCTCCATGGTTCAACGGCACGGGCTTCCAATGATGGAAAATTTCAATGCAAGCCCATCTCCAAGCGACGGGACTAAACATTTAGAGAGTTGTGAGTGAAGAGGTAAAAAATAATGGTCTTCAAGAGAAGCAACATGATGTCACCGCTAAATGCATAATCTTGTCTTCTCTTTGTGATAATGTATTCAATCGTGTTTATTTTTGTGAAAATGCTAAAGAGCTATGAAAGACTATCATTGAGAACCATGAGGGCACGGAGGATGTTGCCAATGAAAGATATCATGTTCTCATTGATAAGCTTAAGAGTTTTAAGCAACTTAATGATGAGAATGCCGAATCCATATACTCACAATTGAACACTCTTGTGAATGAGATTAATTCCCTAGGTGTGGAGTAAATTGAAGATTTGGAACTCATTCGCAAGATCTTTCACTCACTCCGAAGGCTGGACTATGATTTGGTGACCACAATTCTATATGAGAAAGATCTTACACTTTGATACCAAATCAAGTCCTCAACAAGGTGATAGCCCATGAGCTACGAAATAACATCAAGGCAAAGGCGCTATCCACTTCACTAATGCATAGCGCACTTCCATGCAAACAACTCAAGAAGTTGAAGAAGATGGACATCAAAGGTAGCTCAAGTGATGAGGAAAAAGAAGATGCAATAAGCTCCTCAAATGATGAAAAAGAGCCAATGAACCCCAACCTCTACAAGCAAGTGAAGAAAATGAACAAATGCTTGAAGGAAATCAATTCAATGTGGTATATGGTCTTTCTCAAAGATGGGACTCACCATCAACTCATGAAGGTTGAGAAGAAGTTCAAGAAGAATAAGCAAAAGAAGGAGAAGAAGCCCAAGCATGAATCATGTGCCATATTTGGTGAATGGGTAAGCGGTGGTGAAGAATCAAGTGCAAGTTCAAGTGATGAATCAAGCAAGAAATTCACCACTCGCATAGGATCATCATCCAACACTTGTTTTATGCCAAAAGGTATGGATAGCGATGTAAGTGATGATGACTCCGACTCTCCTTCAATTGATGAACTTCTTTACTTAGTTCATGAGAACCAAAAAGTCATTAAGAAACAATAAAAGGAAATAAAAAAATTTAATGCTCTCAATGATCTAAATGCTTCTCTTGCTACAAATTATGAAATTTTGTTGTGCAAATTCAAATTTCTTAGCAAGGAGCATGAAGAGCTCAAATTAAAATTTGAGAGCATTAATGATACTAATGACTTTTTGGAAATGAAGCGAACTATCACTTGTGCAATTCCAATTTCTTGGGTAGATGCTTCAACTTCTTGCATTGACTTAATTGATGAATCTTGCTCTAACCCTTGCAATGAGAAATGCTATGAGAATGTTATTGTAGAATCATGTGATGATCTCATTGCCAAGGAGAATGATGAGCTCAAGTAAGAAGTGGAAAGGCTCATGAAGGACTTGTATAGATTGAAAGGCAAAGGCATAGAGAGCAATGTCCAACCTTCTCAAGATAACCGTGAAGACATGGTGTAGAAGTTTGAGAAGGGGTCCACTGTGGCTTGCTCAAAGTGCCCCAAAGAAGGCCACAAGTCCAACATGTGTCCTCAACCAAGAAAGAAGCTTCCGGATGAGAAGAACAAGAAGAAGCTCACAATCAAGAGTTCTCTCATTTACACCAAGCCCAACCGGAGGAACAAAAATAATAGCACCTCCTATGTAATAAAAAAAAGACCAATTGCAAGGTGGTTGCTCACAAGGTTGGAAAGAAGGAAAGGAGTTGGAACCACTCTATTTTGGTGCCCAAGAACATCATCACCAACATGAAGGGGCCTCAAATGGTGTGGGTTCCAAAGAATATTTGAAGCCCAAGAATGGCTACGGGGGATTTGGAGAGTTAGCTTACAAGTTGAAGTGAAGGTTCAAACCAAAACAAGCTAAACTCAAAATTTGGACATTTGTTGCCTAAGTCCCCCATAAGATAATGGTAGCTAGATTTTAATTCAAGCATCATGTAGCTCCATCGCCTTTGCTAGGATGTTTGCATGCATTGCATCTCCTAGTGTTATATATGGTAGGTTGCTTGTGTCATGATTCTAACCCATAAGCAACCTACATGGTTCGATAAGTGTGTAGAAAGCTACACAAAGTTACCCTTCCTGGTACATGGACTTCATGAGGTATGTATTTCATATGTGTACCATGAACACAAGCTATAGGGTAAACTTTCCAATTGTGTCAAAATCAATGTGCATACAATTGCTTGGTGATTTAAAATTAAATGCACACTTTTAGGGGGAGTTCATCCTATAGTTTGTGATTTTGAGACTAACATGTTTGCAAGCTTATCTTTTGTAGTCTCACGACGGAGTCAACACTCTAAGAGAATGTTATTCACGCTCAATGTGAACAAACAACTCTATAAGAGTGATTAGATAAATTGTGCTTCATGCATATTGAGCCATGTTCTATTGAATTTAAATGCTCATATCTAAGTTCATAGGCTATGTGCTCATACATTTTCTTAACCTTAATGTACCAAGTACTCATCTTTCAAAGATTTCAATTGTTGCAAGTCACTCTCAATTGGTACATGCAAGGTAAACAAAGTTCCCCCGGAGGTATGCAAGGTTCTAAACTCATTCAATTGGTTTCATTATCAATTCCTTATTATTTTAGAGCTACCTCCATGCATGATATGGTCTAAACTTCATTGTTTAAACATCAAGTTGTGCACTTGATTTTCACATTATCATATTTTGTACACACTTTGCGAGAAGTTTAGCCCATGTCATGCTAGTTTCGTGATTTTGTGATCCACCGTAGTGAAATTTTCAATTGGTATCTTCATTGATATCATACAATTGGATCATAAGTCATGGAACTAACTCCCTAGGCTACTAATCTCCTTTTGAGCTATATTGTTTTGCAAGACCTTTTAGGTGCAAGACTTTTTAGGTGATTTGATTCCAAAAGGGAAAAAATATGGATCAAAGCAAGGTATTTTCTCAAGAAGGAGAAGTATATTTCAAAGGAGGAGAAATGCCTAAGTGAATCAAGTCAACTTATGAGGAAGGAGTAGCAAGATAGGGGGAGAATAAAAGGGGGAATCATGTTTTAGGGGGAGGCCAAACCGTCATTGAATGATGGTAAGCATCCAAGCAAGTGTAAGTAGTTTAAATTTTCAATTTTTGTAAACTTTATGCTTGCTTTGATTGTGTTGTCATCAATCACCAAAAAGAGGGAGATTGTAATGAACATGGCACCATTTATGCCATTTCGAGTGATTTTGGTGATCGAATGACAACGCAATCAATGGGACTAATGTTTTTGTTGAGTGAACGTTTCTAGATCCCAGGGATGAAGTAAAAAAGTCATACAAAGCAAAACACGAAGAAAAAAACTCAAAGAAACGCTGGATTGGACGAGTTCTACAGAAACCAGTAGCACCGGAAGAACTGATGCCCAAGCATCGGTGCATACGATGGTTGCCGGAAGAACCGACGCCCTGGCTTTGGTGCAAGACTGAGCGCCTCTGGAGATTAAGTGAAGAAAGAGTGTAGCACCGATTGAACCGACACTGTCAAGTCAAGCATCGGTGCAATCAATGTACTATATTCCTGAGACGATATCAAGCGTGAAGCAGCCAGCCCTTCAGCACCGGAAGAACCGATGCCCACCGGAGTATAGAGTCGGAGCAATGACGTCAGCAAGATCAACGGCTACATGAAGATCAAGTGTCACCGGAAGTTTCGACGCTATAGCATCGGTTCATCCGATGGTCCCTGAAGTTGCTGCAGCTGTGTCAGAGAGTCCAACGGCTACTTCAGAGCGTAGAGTGACCGGAAGAACCGACGCCCCAACACCGGAAGTTCCGATGCCTACGCAGAAATGTGCCCAACGGCTCCAAATGGCTAGTTCAAGTGTGTGGCCTATATATATGTGCTCCCCCGGCCATTTGAAGATTGCTAGAGTCCCAAGACATCACACACACATCCAAGAATACCTCCAAGCCATCCAAGAGTATAAAGATCAAATCCTTAGTCCTTAGCACAAGCTTTATGAGTGTTAGTGCTAGATTAGCTCTTGAGTGAGTGATCAAGCAAGGTTTAGATCCTTGTGCTGTGGTTCTAGAGTGAACCAACATTGTATCTTGGTGTGCCGGCCATCCTTGGAGCTTTGGTGGCTCGCCAGCAAGTCAACGACCCTCTGACTTGGTGTGGAGCGGCGTCGACAACATTGTGCGAGGGACGGAGACCCCTCCTTCGTGGGCAATCTCCCTTAGTGAAGATCGGGATCAAGGTGACCGTGATTGTATTCACGGAAGAGACTTGATTGCCGGGAAGCGATACTCTTCGTGAGTGCTTCAACAACATGGACGTAGGGGCGCCTTTGTGGCAATCCGAACCACGGGATAAATCCTCGTGTCGAGAGTTCGCTTCCTCTCATCCCTCTCTTTAAGCTTCCGCATTGCAACTTGTGTGCCTTTACTTTCTTAGTGTAGTATTTTGTTAGGATTGGCTATAGGTTGCAAAACTCTTTTGGGATGAGGGTTTCACACCAAGGTGAACCGTAGTTGCACATCTAGATAGCTTGTTTTAGTTTAAATTTTGTGCAAACTAGTTGGAGCCATAGGTTAAGGTTTTTAGAGTGCCTAATTCACCCCCTCCCTCTCTTAGGTTAGAGCACCCGATCGCTTTCAGTAGAAGAAGGAGAATTCGGAGGAGGAGGAGGAGGAGGAGGAAAAGGAGGAGAAAAATTAGAAGGAGGAGGATTAGAACCACTACCACCACAACAACAATGACAAGGAGGAGGAGAATTAGAAGAAGTAGAACAACAACATGCATCCACCACCATCACCACCACCCAAACAACAAGAAGGAGAAGAAAGAGAAAAAGTAGGAGGCTGGGGAGAATCAGAGGGAGAGGAAGAACTACCACCATCACAACATGAGAGGAGGGACTCAGTATTAAGGCTTCATATTGAGCGCACATGTGCAATATCCAATACATGGCACGCCTGCTCAATTCCAACCCCGAGATGCTTCTGACCGACAGCAGGCACCATTTGATCTACGAAGCCCTGCATGAAGTTAAAATCTCCTTTTTGTGGAAGAAGGATAGTAAGTTCATCCGAAAGGAAAAATTAAAGAAAATCATTCTCGACATAGCTGATCGTGAGCTAAGGTCAGACTATGTAGTCCATGATGACACTACCAAAGTTTTCCACATCATAGATGCATGCAAGCTTGCGAAAGAGCTGCTGGGGATGCCGGACCGTATGCGCTGGAAGCTAATGTACCGGGTGTGGCTGGGCATGCTCTATTACTCCGCTAGCATGTGTAGGAGTTACCTCCACGCCAAGAGCTTAATTGGGTGAAGATGGAGAGCTCCTCACTTGTGTCTGGCTCGTGCTCTCGCTCAAGGGGGCCAAGAGTTTGGCCTACAAGCTTCAGATGCCACCGGAGACTTAAGCTTCTGATGACGCCGAATCAAAAGCACTCCATCAGGAAGACAAGGCCCAGAGTGCGACTCGGTTACTTGATTTGGGCACACACGTGTGTGGTTGACTGATGTCGATTTACTTGTTTGTTTTCTATCTAGCTCAATATTCTGTAAAGCGTATTGGTTCAGATTCTGGAAGCTATTGCAAAAGGAGGTGGAAAAGGATGATATCCAGAGAGTCTGCCATGCTATGGAAGTGGTGGCTATGGTGGTCTACGCAAAGAATGGTTCGCGCACTACTACAAAATCTCTTTAGATTATGTGAACGAAATGAATATCATATAACCTATAGGGAAATTTACTTTTATAATTTTCCAAATATGTCATTGGCATGATGATGTAATAATCCATGATGGTCGTATGCGTTGAATCATGCAAAAGGTTTGATATTTATCCATTTTCTGAAATTCTAGTTCCCGTGCATGTCAGGATGCAAGTGGCGCCGGCCACGCCGCAAACCTGCCGGCTCCACCCACACAGCCTGCACCGCGAACCCGCCTAGCTAAAGCGGACTACCTGGGATAGCTCGCGATACCCAGCGGCGCTGCAAAGACCGCACAGCGTCTCGTTGGCAAGCAGCTGCTCCGCGTGGACCTTACATTGCTGGATGGCGACGAGCTAGACCTGCAGACGCTGTGGAGCACCGAGCTTGTGCCCTGTGCCGCCTGTCTCGCAGTTGTGCCGCGCCGTTTGGGTGTCGTCAGCGGCAGCGAGTGGTGCAGTGGCGGCGCTGGATGAGGATGTGTTCTTGCCCGATCTCGTCAGCGGCAGCGGCGTCGAGCACGCTGTTCCCGTACGGTGACTCCTACGCTGGCTTGCAGGATTGGGCCTAGAGCTCTCGGCGTGCTACTTCCCCAACATGGCCGTGATGTGGCCATGTGGGGCGCCGCTGCCTCCGACGCCAAGCTGCAGGGCCTCTGCAGCGCCTTGACATAGAAGCGGGATGCAGGAGGAAGCAAGCACAGTCGTCAAATAAATTCAGCTGGGACTCACCTTGGAGTCTGAGGTCCCGAACCATGGCGTCCTGGGTGAGCGAGGAGAAGCCGCTGGTGAAACCGAATTGGATGGGTCCGAGCACGATGCGTGCAGAGGAAGGCGGAGGCGTGGGACTCGCGCAGGACGGCCATGGAGGAGGCCTCGAGGGACGCTGGACTGCCGCGGGCTCATCCAAAGATGCCCACACCGGCGGCGGCGGCGGCACTAGCTTCGTTGTTTTTCTTGGAACAGAGATGGGAGAAGCAGAGAAGTCACGGCGTGGAGAGAGCTGGAGGTAGAAGAAAGTGGATGCAAGGCTGGCCGGGTGACTTGACGTGGACACATGCGGGCTGCCGCGTAAGCCCCGCAAAAGCCAACGGCGGCATGCGGATTGCTGCAGATGCCCGCAACCTTTGCTGCAGATGCCCGCAACCTCTGTCGCGGCTCTTGCGGACGCGGTGATGAGGGCAGATGCATCTCTTTGCTCTTCTTGCAAGTTGCAATTAAGGCATATGCATCTTTTTTGCTGTTCCTGCAAGAAAATTGTTCCTAGCTAGCTTATCTTAGCTGGCGAGCAGTCATGTCATCAATTCCTGCATGGCCATTCCCATGGACTGGCCCTTCGGTCATTCGCTGCTCTTGTGCCACTCTATCCTTCTGTTTCATGGATCCCATGGACGGCACTAAGGGCTTGTTCCTACTTTTTTTTCCCTGAGAAATTCCTGCATAATTTCCATGAAATTCCCGTGTTCCAAACAGACCCTTCTTGCCCAAATCTTCACCTCCTGATTCCTGATAGAATAGAGATGACAGGAAGCCTTGAATATTTTCTGGCCATTGATCAATGGAAGGTATTTACAAAAATTAAATTAAATTAGTATTATGTCTCACTTTTTGTATTTGGTCCCATATTTTTGTACCACTAGGTACTCTAGTCTAGGTACTTTCAAGTACTTTCTATCTTGACCACCGTACGATTCTGTCAGATGGACGACTCTTTTTTTTCAATCATTGTAAAATAGAGGTAATATGTTTGTTAATATATCTATTTTTTTCAACCACTAGGTACGATTCCAAACAGACTCTTTTTTTTCGCTTGATGGTCCATACACAAAATATGTTTGTTAATATATTTATTTCAACTTGGTCAATGTTAGATAGATTTGACATAGGACAAGATCAAAGTAAATTATAATTTGAAATGGAGGGAGTAAAATTAGCTGCATTGAAAGTGCTCTATATTTAGTCTTAAAGTGAGAGGCTCCATCGTTCTTCTAAAATAGAGGTAATATTGTTTCTTTATCTTATATACAAAGTTCGTAGTAATACGAAAGTAACTTCATAGTAACTGATTGTTAACAGAAAACACTATTGTAATGTAACTTATGAACAAATAAAGTAACTCTGTGTGAATTCAACTTATTGCGTCTGGGACTCAATTTCTGTGGTGAGTCTTTTAATAGGACTGCCTTTAAAAAATGACCATTTTCAGATGCGGCCTTTGACCATTTGCCTCAAGATAATCGATTATAGAGCCAGTAGTTGAAGATGGATGCCTCTGAAGGTGAAGTCCTCATCTCTTGAAATAGGTTTTATAGTAGTGAGATATCAACATTGACGTAGTCACCGCAGAGACTTCACTTTCAATGAGCACCGCCGTATGCTTGAAAGAACAACAATATTATCATGTCTACCATTGAAAGAACGACACCATTAGATTCAAAGATAAATTCAGAAAAGGGCACACGAGCACCTGGGCCAAAGCAAAGGAATTTAGACTGGGTGTAGGCAGCAGGTTCCACACAAGAAATCTGACCAACGCTCAGTTTATCATCATGTCGAATATTTGAGGCCTGAGCTATTATTAAACATAGTATAATGGGTTGGTATAGAATATACACAAGAAATGAACGACAAGGCAAAACGAGCTAGCCTGGACTACAATATATAGCAGAATAAAAGGAACGAGCTGGACAGAGGTAAAGAAAGCATCTCTTTGCTCTTCTTGGAAGAATGCATCTCATTGCTCTTCTTGCAAGGGAACATAAAGATTGCTCCAAAAAGAAAGATACTATATTTTAGCAACAACTATATATATAGACGGCGTTGATCAATCTATCCCAAGGCATGTGCATAAGCTACACATTCCACAAAGAAAACATATAGTTTACAACTTTACATACACAATGGAACCTCAGGTAAATCTTTGATCACACTATGCATTACGTCACATACTTGAATTATACATCTTGCCTTCGAAATTGTATCCCAGCCTATGTTCTATACATTCTCTGTTTTTTCTTTTTTCTGTCAAGAGAAGTTTATTGAAAAGTAGTATTAAAAAACATTGGCTTTCAGTGACATATATATTCTTTACTTGTTTTTTATACACTGGAATATCTCTAAAGTTGTGTACTAATTAATTCGGCTGACACATTTATTACAGTTGTTGCTACCAAGTACCAACTGAGAAGCTTGCAGCTTGCAGAACCACATAATAAGGATCATTGACACCTCGTGGGTTTGCTTAATCAAGATCAGTGGTATGTAGTTACCATCCACCAACTATCAGGCAATAATAGAGATTTATATTATGCTTAAATGTTTTTTGTAATGATCTTATGATTTAATATGTTTGTCAAATTACTTTTGGGACAAGCCAGATTTTGGAACTTTCCATGCATATACTTAATTAATTACTCTGGTCTTCCTGCTTTTAATTTAATTTCAACCTAGATGCGGTTTCTTAGACTTATATATGAATATCTAAGCTTTACCATCTCAAAAATAAATAAAAAAGCTTTAGATACTTTATTTATGGTCTATAGCACACTCTTGAAAAATTAGCAAAACAAGACATGTTTTTTCTCCGTTTCCTCTTTCTTGGTTGTTGCATTGCTCAGAGGGGCGGATCTCGAAAAAAAAAGGTTAGGAGTTCATGTTTCCTTCATCTCGGTATTTAGAGTCTCCTTCTAATAAGTTTCATGGTGCTCTAAGGGCTTGTTTGCTTCGTTTCCAGAGGTAGCCACGCCTAGAGGCTCTGCCAAAGTGCGGCGTTGTTTTTCAATGCCAAACTTTTGCCAAGAAATGGCATAAAAATGAACTGAGTAATAAGTAAACAAGTTCGCAAATCACAAGTCTGGGTGGGTTGTGTTGAATATGCGGTGTGGCTATATCTGTGGACGCCCATCCAATCATGCCCTAAATTTGTAGGAAGTCTTAGGAGTATGCTTCCTTCATCTTTCACATCTACTTTTTCCTCTATCTTTCACTTTTATTGTACACAGGTTTAGATCTGGTAGAGCAATATTTTAATGAGAATTTTTACAATGATTAAATAAATGTGAGCCGTTCATCTGACAAATCTTATGGTGATCAAGGTAAGAAGTATCTGGAATTACCTAGACTAAAGTACCTGGTGATACAAAAATATGGGACCAAGTACCAAAACTAGTGGGACTGAATACTAATTTAACTTAATTTTTCATAGATCAACGGCCAAAAAATTTTAAGGAAATAGTACCTAAAAGTACCCTCTGGTACTTTAGAATCATTGTAACATAAAGTTTGTGTCCATCCGATTCTTATGAATTTGTTCATGCAACAACTATTTGTAGAGATAGGACACCTTACAAACCACCTCTCGGATCTTTTTTTTTTTGAGATTACATAGTACAACTCAGACACTCACAACGCACGCACACTCACACCCCTATGAACACATGTACGTAAACCCTACCCCTATGAGCATCTTCGAAGACTGAGCTGGCAAATCTTTGAGATTGCGCCTCGCTGTCGATGGAAAAGTCGCCTACCACTGAATGCACAATGTCATTAAATCCCAAAATATTCGCTCCCATGGGGAGTTGTGGCCGGCCATCTTGTCCTTTTTCCTCTTGATTATATATGTACAATGATGTTGTTGTACTTTCCTTTTTGCAAAAAAAAAAGTAAAAGAGGTGTGTATGTGTGTCCGATCCTTATAATTTATACATCTGGATAATTGTAGGGATATATACGTAATAATGGGGAGGTTGTCGGAGCTACTAAACGAGTGGGAGGTCCAGCTATTGGTGCTTCTCAGCTTCATTCTACAACTCTTTCTATTCTTTACTGGCGGCTGTCGGCGACGCAGCAGAAGCTGCTTTCTTCGATGCACCATATGGATAGCATATCTGGGAGCTGACATGGTAGCCATATACACTCTTGTTATCCTGTCACGAGATGCGAATGCGATGGATGCGGCGTCGTCGTCACTAAGATTAGCCCACCCATTAGCATTCCTTTGGGCACCTTTCCTCCTCATCCATCTTGGCGGTCAGGATACCATCACTGCCTTTGACATCGAGGACAACAAACTGTGGCTGCGGCATCTGCTGAACCTGCTAGTCCAAGTGACCCTAGCAATGTATGTGTTCTGGAAGTCCAGCAGCTGGCACAGCACGCAGGTTCTTGTCCCTGGCATCCTACTGTTTGTAGCTGGGATCATCAAGTATGGAGAGAGGATAACAGCCCTGGGGCATGGGAACCTGAATTACCTGAATAGCATGGGCCAACAGGACCTACCTGATGATGATCCTCCTATCCTAAATACGACTATCATCCGTGATGCTCTGCGTTCGGCACCAGGGATCCGGATGCTTTTTGCAAGGCGCAAGATCTGTGATCCTCTTATGAAGATCAGTCGCCCCTCTTGTGAAGATCCGTCCCTCTTCTTGTTCAAGTTTATGGGTGTGGAGCTTGGTATGGTGTACAGTGATCTCTACACTAAGGCTGCAGTGCTCCGGACAAGGATTGGCATTGTATTCCGGTGCATCTCTTTGTCATGTACCGCCGCTGCTCTCGTCCTCTTCTTCTTCTTCACCAACACTTACACTACTGCTGGTGGTAGTAGAGTTGACACTATAATCACCTACACATTATTCATAGGAGTGCTTGTTGTGGACGTTTGCATGGTGCTTACAATGGTGATGGCATCTCCTTGGACATGGGCGTGGCTGCGGGCTCGGGGCCACCATAGGATGGCTTCCATGTCTATGTGCCTTGCCTCCAGCTGCGACATGGTGTCGGGATGGCTGGGGACGACAAAGTCGTTGTGGTCAAACACCATGGGGCAGTACAGGTTTGTGTGTTATGACGATGACTCGCATCCATGGTGTTCGCCGCCACCACCGCCGCGGCCGCCGCCGCGGCCTACATGCTTGGAACGAGTGATGAGCATCATCAGGAAGCTGACCAGCGGTGAAGACGAGAAGAAGCCATTCTATTTCTGGCTGAGCAAGCTTCTGGAAACCAAGCACGTGGTGGTGGACAACAATGTCACCAAGTGCTTGGTTGCGGTGGTAGATGACATACTACCACAGCCCAGTGGTAGTGGCGGCGGTGAAATGCACCAGCAACGGCAGCCTGAAGAGCAGCAATGGCAGTGCCTGGGCCAGCTGCTACTGGCGGCAACAACACACCCGGAGTGTAAGCAGGATTTCGTGCGCCTTATATGTTGGCTGCACGCATGCACAGAGGTTCTTCTGCGTGAGGCGGCTGCTGCTGCGACAGAGGCGCCGGCGACCACGCGCATCAGCATCGCCGACGCCGACGCCGCCGCCGCTTCAGCGGACGTCTGCCGGAAGCTGTCCAGGTACATGGTGTACCTTGTTGCTGTACACCCGGATGGTGCTTCCCTTTTGCAGGTGGTTCGTACCAACCCTGACAAGGAGTACAAGAGGTGGGAACGGTATTCTAGTATCAGGCTACAGGGCAAGCAGCATCAGGTTCACATGGGTCTTCTTCGTCTGGAGCTAGAGGCGGCGGCCATGGCCAGCAGGGGTCGGGGTTCCTCTTCCTCCTCCGCCAACAGCAACAGCAACACGGGAACAATTATGGCGTCGTCGCTGCCTCGTCCGGAGCATTGGCAGCGAACACTGAAGGAGCTGGAGCGCATGTGGGCAAGGCTGCTTGTGTACGCCGCCGCCAAGTCCAGGCCGGAGGCGCACGCGGCGGCGCTGGCCAGAGGTGGGGAGCTCCTCACTTTTGTGTGGCTTCTCTTGTGCCACAATGGGCTTGGTGATGCCTTCCAGATAGACCTAGTTCCATCGAAGAAACAGCATGTCGTCCCCTCATCATCATCAGCGGCAGAGTTTGCAGCTGGTGGATCAAAAACATACTACGTCTTCAAAAACCTCCCAACAGTCCAGATACTGGTTAATAGCTGCTGCCCACAACTCCTTGTCCCTCCTGCACAAACCGACAGCAGGTCATCAGGAAGAAGCTAATAAGGTTAGCTTATTATTATTATTTATATTTATATTTTGATATTATTAATGTTGCTGCTACTATTAATTATTATTACTACCACTGCATTAATCTTTATTTTTGCATAATTAAGTTGGCGGGCGCCTTCGAGGCTGAAGGACTCCTAAACAATAAGGACAATAACGCACAAGACATCGAAAGTTGTGGTTGGGCTCTTGCCATAACAAGCTCAGCAGCTTCGGCCTTGTTCATGTTGCTTGTCATGCATCCATGCATGGGGAACAAGCTTCGTTCGGTGGTTGTGGTGATTGCGTGTCACCGTGTACATACAATTATATTTGATTGTGTTCCCTCTTCCTATTTTCATTCTGAGAAATATGTTGTTTCTCATTGAAAATAAAAATATGTATATAGTATGGAGATTTCTAAATAAAAGAGAACATATATTGGCTAGGTTGAGAGTTCACTGTATCAAGTCTGTTCTTAAAAAAAGTGAATAAAGTTTGCGATCTTTCATTGATGACAATGCATGTTTAGGTAAGATATCTTATTTTACTATTACTAATTGGAGGCTCCTTTGAAGTCTCTACATGAAGCCACCTAGGATCCTAGATGGATACTTTGAAAAAATAGAGTAATATAAGAAATTCTTCAAAAAATCAGAAATATCTGACTATCAATCTGATAACTCTAATCATAATAGTTATTGGATCTATTATCTTTCCTAATAAATTACACACATTTGCTATTATGAAAATAGACTAAAGTTACCCTCAAAACATGTATCTAAATTACTCACCTCTACTATTATTAAAAAAACTAAAGTAACTATCTAATCTTTGTGTAAATTATCCACCTAAGCTATTATAAATATAACAAATAATCCCCTAAATTTGAGTAAAAATTATCCAATTATGTCATTATTCAAAGTTAAAGTAACCCCTAATTTTGAATCTAAATTGTATAATTATAACAAATATTAAAGTGCATTAATATAAAATTCTAAATTACTACTTCTATTACTATTAATATATTATTTATGTTATTTTTTATATAAACAATACTACCCATGATATATGTCACCATGTATTCATGTATGATGAAAGGTATAAAAATATCAATTCCCAAACAAATGGTTTAATTAAATATATATCAAACACACATGAAGATGTGATGCAAAATGAATTCTATTACAACTAGATAATGATAAATTTATATTTTAAAATATTTGTTAGAATATTTAATAGATGAAAGAAGACATAAAATAGATAATTATAATTATTAGCTATAAGCTTTGTTTTATATTAATTATAATTAGTCCGTGCGGGATCACGAGTGATAGGCTAGTATATCCTTAGTAGAGATCGAGTGATAGGCTAGTATATCCTTAGTAGAGATCGATGTGTAGCCACTGTGGGAGTAGGTATACGTCATTTCTCTCAAAAAACACTGACACGGGGATACATCTAATGTATTTTAATGTAATAATTGTTATACATGAATTACAAGCTAAAAGTAGCTATCTAGCATGTTTCAACTTAAAACTTAATAGTTCCAAAGCAATTTATATAATACATTATTTTATTACAATGAAAAAATCAAGAATACTTGCATAAAAGAAGTTATTGGGACCCATAATCATCTCTCCTTCATCCTCAAAGACGGCCTCATTTAGGGTTCCACCATTTCGTATTGACGAAAGAGATTCTAATCTTACATGAGGGAATCAAATTTCCTGTTTGGTGCAGCTCTGCCGGAGCCGCACCAAATGCCCGTGTTGCTGAAGCGCTTCTGTGCGGCACGCCGGAGAGCCGGAGCTGTTTTCCTGAGCGCTCAAACCAGCGGAGCCAAAAAAAAAAGGTGGTGGTTCCGCCTACTCCAGCAGTCCATCTGTTGCTCCACCCTCGTGCGGAGCCGCACCAAACTGCCCCTAGATAACGATAGGCCGGTCATATGACCACTCTATTTTTAGTATCCAGAATCATAGACTCTTTATGGGCTTTCTGTTTTTCAAAAAACTGCCACTAGGGCCTTTTTCCACCAAAACGCTCTCATGGATGGTCCCGGCAAGACCCACACAATCGTGATTGGTTTCATAGAGAGTTTTATGGCATTAAATAACAACAATTTTGCTGATATGGCAAGGAGAGAGGAGAGAGTTTTATGATATACGAGGAGAGTTTCATCACCATAAAAATCTATCTGGCACAGTTACCTAGTTCTTAGAATTGTGTCATGAAACTATGCATTGAGACTGGCCTAACATGCCTCTATATCCAAACATTTGTTGTGCTTCTACAAAGAACACCTCTGACCTAGCAAATGATATAATATTTGTAACACCCCACTTTTTAAGAGCATGCATTAACCCTACGTGATTGGGGTTAAGAGAATAAAAAGGAGAAGAGATAAGAGAACCAGAGGAAAAGAGTAAGGAAAAGTCAAATTGGATCAAGTCCGGTCAAACTTCATCCAAATTTGAAAAGCTTGGAATGTTTGAATGTCAAATCTCTTGAAGAGTGTCAAACAGCAGATTTCAACAAATGACATTGAGATTTGAAGGGGTGGAATTTGAGAAGTTACCTCAAAAAGACAAAATGGCTACTTGGCCATGTTTAACAGCATATAATTGGAAATATTGCTAAGTAAGTCAATCATTAGTTAGCATGAGAATACAGTACAAAGCATATACTTTGCAAAGGAACCAATGTGGCAGTGTTTTGGATGTGTTAACAATTTATTTGAGGAGCTCAAAGTTTGCAGAAAATGCTGAAACAACCTCGACACTTGAATATTTCTTTGCAGAAAATGCTGAAACAACCTCGACACTTGAATATTTCTAAGTCTGAAACAGCAGTGATTAACCAAGTTTGGATCCACTTTCTGAATAAATTTATATGCAAACTTTGAGATATGGTGGACTGAAAATAAAATTGGTGTACCAAGGATTATTTTAGTCAAGTAGTTCAGTGGAAAATGTGAAAAATCATATTTTTAATCAAGGCCCCAATTTGCAATGTTGGGCTGTTTCTGAATTCAAGTGCTAGCTGAAAATGGCCAAGTCTGAATTGCTGAAAGTCAGTGATAAATGGCTGAGTTTGGGAGTGAATAAAATGATATTTAATGTATCAACTTTGAGTAAAAAGTACCAAAATGGAAATCTCATTGCGACTAGAATCGGAAGTTGCGGACGTCAGCGTCGAATATATCGAGCTGCCGCCCGAGGGACCCACAGGAGGAGAGGAGGTGATCGTGATCGAGCACGAGCCAGAGCTCCAAGCTGAAGTCCCACCTCCCGAGGCTGATCAAGGCAAGCATCGGAGCATCTACGCCTACTAATTTCAATTAACTTATGTTATTACTTATGCACTGCATTTGAGTGCTTAAGTCTAGGAGTTGCTTGAAACCCATTTGATGCATGATCAACTTCCTTGTTTTAAGGACATCATTGCCACCTTCTCAACTAGATAGATTAAACCAAGGTGTCTAAAAGAAATCCACACTAAAAGCAACCAAAGGTCCAAATATTACTCGAAGGTTCACTTGATGAAACAAGACAATGGTTGGTGACAAGTATGGTGGTCGTTGAGTACAGAGCAGAAGAGGAGTTCTGGCTCTGTCCTCATTCTAAAGAAAGAATAAGGAACTATGGTATGTTTAACCTTGATCAGACGTTGAACAAGCTGGTCATATGCTGACATATGGAACCAGTAAGCCTGATAGTTTGGTTGACCTAAATACTTGAACCAAGTTGTACCCCACTCGACGTGGATATAGGTGGCGGGGTTGTAGCCTGAAACATGTGTTGAGATCAGGCCCGACGGGGGATCCTTCACGGGGGTACGAACCCGGGTGTTGGTAATCTTGGTTCAGGATTTAGTATCCTCCTCATGAAAGGTTGTCGTATGCATCTTACCGGAAGCTGTACGTGACGTGTGCCCAGTTATCTCCTGCAGGATATAAATCGATTCGAATCGCCGCAATTCTCGGATATGAATGCCATTTGATCTCGGATGCAACCAGCATAAAAGTTATTGCTTGTGAACCTAGAGTTATTGTAATGTTTGTGAACTAGGGTTATTCTTAAGTCTAGTGTCTGTATATGAATCTCAGTTTAAAATTTTCTACTTTGAGTCCAAATTTTTTAACCAAAATACCAATCCACTCTAAACAGCCTTGCATACTCATTGATCCTTTACATTTATTTTCAGTTAGACGGGTCAGTCTTGCTGAGTACCTTTTTGTACTCAGTGTTTGTGCTTAAATGTTTTTAGCAGCGCCGCCGAAGGAGCCGCAGAAGTGAAGCACCAAGACTCAGAGAGTATGTTGAGTCCATACATCTCTGAATGATTTATAAACTCTTATGAGATAAGACCTGCATGTTAACCAACCCTACGACTGTAGGTCTACGCATTCAAACTCTATAGAAATGGTTTGCACTAAGGTTTGTTCTTATTGTGTAATAAATCTCATCTTTTTTTTATATAAACTTTCAACATCTGTGTGTGATATCTGATGCCCCAATGCAAATCGATCATGTACACATATCTGAGGCATAGTTGTACGGTGGAGGATTCGGGTGAAACCCGACGGACTACCGAATTTGTTCTGTCTTAGGAGCGTTAGCGGGATTATCTTTGTAAAAAGATGATCATACGCTCTTAAGCCGGGATAAATTGGGCGGTTCCGCCACACTATTATACAAAAGAAAGCACATCCATTTGTATAAGAAAAACACATGTATTCTACATTTCTTATGGTACATGATATGCTTTTACAGAAAATTTCTAAAATTGAGACACTCGGACATGTTTGGCTGCAGCACTGAACCAATTTTGCATAGCTGGACTGTGGCCTGCACTCTACCTGTGACGTATTTAGTTGAAGTCCTAGATACCAGGCATTGCTTCCTCCACCAGGCCACCAAAATCGATGACGTTGCTAGCTGCTGCCTGAACTTCAATCACTCTAATCACTCACTCATGCACCAGACCTCAATCAACAATCCACTCCACCAGTTGCCGGGCAAGGCAGAATCAAACACATTCACATGCAGCCTACAGGAGGCAACATCTCCTCCTAGAAAAATCATTCAGAGTTGCAACCAAATATGCCATCGTTGTTCCCTGAAATAACATTTTCATTATGCAAATTCTGAATAAAAATAGCACATCAGGTCCCATTCACGTCACACGTTATCAGACAACGTCTGCACAAAAAAACATCGAATCTGTCATTTTATAATTGCCCAACATACTAGTATTTTTGTCTCTCTACAATTTTCATTCTGTAATGGACATGTATTGGATTAAAAAAATAAGATCAAGCTAAATAGCTAGGCAGTTATGAACTCCCCAGAATGACTAAATCGCATTAGCTCCCTCCTACTTAACACTAGATGACTTTTGCTTTGCTGCACATGAAAATGGTGCATATAATAAAAACTAGGCCACCATATAGTTGAATAAATAAACTACATGGTCATGGGCATGTGTCCATTAGGTTTTCAATTAGCTTTGGCGCTCTGCTTGTCAAAATAAGCACAAAATTTTTCTCTATTTGCTTCTCAAAATAGATTAAGCACCTTAGTAATACTTAGGCCTTTTTAGTTCGCGAAATTTTTTAGGATTTTGGTACTGTAGCACTTTCGTTATTATTTGACAATTAATATCCAATCATAGACTAATTAGGCTTAAAAGATTCGTCTCGTCGTTTACAGTTGTATAATTAGTTATTTTTTTCAACTACATTTAATGCTCCATACATATGTCCGAAGATTCGATGTGATGGGTATTGTAGAAAAAATTTTGGGAACTAAACAGGGCCTTAAATGAGAAAACATCATCTTATTTTGATAAATTTGGATGGCTAGAAATCATCTTCTCTGTAGAGGGTTGTACCCGACACTGGAAACATACCGTATCTGACTTAGCACCCCAACAAGGATTAGGGAAATCCCAACCTACAGTGACTCAATATTTTCTATGTTGCCACGTCACCAAAACACCACATTTAGAAGCTATAAACTCCAATGCAAAGATTCTTTAGGTGGATCCATAATCAATTTTTTACTCTCTCTCTCATCTAACTCCTATTCTCGCCTTTGACATTTGTATTCCAGTCCGGTGTGCAAGCGGCAATAATACTGCAGACGCGCAGTGCATAGCGGTAGCTGCATGGGGCAAGGTCGTGGCGGCTCTCCCTGCTCTTCTTCTTCTTTTTGAAATAACTAGAATTATGCCCGTGTGTTGCTACGGGTAGAAAAAAAATTATAGCGCAGCACAAAAATTGGATGGTGCATTGCCCTCATCATTAACAACAATGAAACTCACAGACATGCTCACTGAGTCATATGTACATATTGCTCTAGTCCAAAGTTGACATGGCTTTGGGGAGGTGTGATTATCTAAACTTTGTATAATACTTGATTTCCCATGATGCTGTGTCAAATTAGGTTAGCATTTTTAAACGTATGTCGTTTATGCAGATTTGAGGCTGCTGTTGCTGCAGTTGAGAAGGATAGAGATATTGATCCTGGGAATGCAGAAGTGGGGATGATTCTAAATAATGTGAGGCTAGTTTGTAAAGCCTGACCCAAGGAAGCGATTTCTTTAAGGCTGTTAAGTTTCGTGATGCATCTATAACCCATAGTGAAGGGCTCAAGTATGATCCCTCAAATTCAGTGAAATGCTGCCTGACAACCAAAATTCATCTGAAACACTGACTTATCATTGTGCAGAAATAAGTCCTGCCATAAGCATGAATCATTGTTGATCCTTAAACATGACATAAGCAAGAGATCATAGACTGGATTCAATCCTAGAGCTGGAGTAAAATGCAGTTGAATGTATCTTGTTCCAAGTAGAATGGTTCATGGAAATCTTGGCAAGTATGCCTAGAGCAATTGGTCCAGCTATAGGTACGCCTACATCTTGAAAAAAGTAGCATATCAAGCAAGCATGGTTTTACAGGTACGTGAAAGATTAGCTTTACAGAATGCCTGTTTCTATCAGGAACTGCAGCAAGTACGCCTAGAACAAAAAATTTCTAATTTCTCATCTCTAAAACTAAACTCAGTTGCACCAGATGAATTTTCCAATGTCGTTTCCAACTTGGCGAGTGGTTTTTGGGCCCTAGCTTGGTGAGTTGGAGGTTTTCTAGGGGTTAGATTGTAAAAACTTGAGCAACAGACTCCCATGGGGGCCGGCAGCACTGCTGCTCAAATTCCCGATGATTTATGGCACTAGAGAGATTGAAATTTAGGGGAAAAGAAAGAGCATGGCGAGGGGAATCCATTTTGTATCTTACTTGCGGCGAGAACTCACCGTGGTGGCGGGAATCTCGCTGGAAAAGGAGGCAGTGATGCTCTGTTCTTGGAGATCGATCAATGGTGACGACAATGGACAGGCGGCGCTGGCAAAGGCGCAGCGTGGGACGGTAGGCGATGGGCAGTCATCGCTGGCGGACGTCGCAGCCTGGGACGGGACGGACGACGCAGCCTGGGACGGACGGCGACAGTCGGAGGACCGGGACGGCGCCGAGGAAGGCGACGGCGGGGGCCGCGTCGGTGAGGGCAGATGCTGCGAGGCCCATGGCTGCGAGGGCTCCCGTTTGCCGAGGTCGCGACGGCGAGGGCCAGCGCCGAGGGAAGGCGAGCATGCGGGCGAACACAGGATAGGAAAGAGGAGATCACGATGGGCGTCGAGATGATTTCTGCGTGGGGTGCGGTTGGCCAATTCATCATACGCTGCAGAGAGCGTCGCAGCTGAAACAAAAGCATCGGACGATGTTTGGCGTCAAGGCAGAACCAACTTGATTAGCGACGTGACGGTCGCACGGATGGGGCGACGTAGGAAGGAGGGGGGATGACGAAGGAAAAAAAAGTGACCCTTAGTCTCTTTTTAGTAGTAGCGATTTCTGCTCTCAGTAGCGGATCTACAATTTTTTGGAGCTTGAGCCAACTTATCTATTGGGCCGCAACTCCACTTGATTTTACTTATTGGGCTCTGGACCACTAAAGTATTTTGAGTTAAGCTAGCAGCGGCCTATGGTATTAATCTACTGGGCCGAGCGCAAGAAGTCCGGACCGGTGCCCAGGCTCACCGGGCTTTGTGCCCGCCCCTGAGTGTGCTCTTCTTCTTTCAAGAGAAAGAAGCAGCAGGTCTCCTGTCTCTCTATCTCGATTTCTCACTGACAGCAAACCAGCTTCTATCTTTCTTTCTCTGATTTTGTTTTCTCAATCTCAGCAGCCGTTGGGCCACGCCGCACCCCTCATATTCTCCCGTACAACCAGTCTCGATACGTAGTTTCACGATGCAATTATTAAAACTAAAACTTTTCTCTAATGAAACTCTTCCCCTCTCTTTTTATATAATTACCCTATTGTATCAGCGCAAATGCTTTGTAAAAGTTTTATAAATCTCAGCTTAATCTTATTTTGGGTTGTACAGAACCCTCGGTACGCTTCCGAAAAGAAATACGGGTAGAAGCAAGCAAGATATATATGGGGACTTTAAGAAATACTGTAGCAGCGAGGACAGTTTGACACGACACATCCGTGGGCACAATCGATGTTTGTAGCCAGTCAAACGCGTCAAAACATAGACAGGTCCAGGTGAAGAACCCCGCCTCGTCCGAGCCTAATCTCAGTTATGTCCCGGCTTAGAACAAGTGTTTATAATAGGTTGTAACAAAGTTAAATGCTGAGGCAGAGAAGAGAGAAGAGGTGGACTGCAAGTTTGCAGCTAGTTTGGACACAAGAACCGAAAAATCTTGTGAGAGGAATATATGGACCTTACATTAATAATAAAGGACTAATTATTATACTAGTTGGCAGAGAGGTGACAAGCAACAGCTCGCTAGCCTTGCTTTTATGCCGTCTCTAGCAGTGTCAACGAAATCATAAGCTGACATGAAGGTGTGAAACAATAAGAAAAAGGATAAACAAATTGATGAGCACCTCGGTTTGCCGGCTGCCACACTCATCGCTCCGGAAAGCGCGCCAACAGCTAGCGACAAGTTACTTGCTAGCGGAAGGATCTGTCCCGTTTCTCTCACCGCCAGCTCGAAGAAAGTTAGAGATTTTGCAACCGTTGGAAGGGGTGTGTTTAGATTCAAAAAAAATTTCCAAAAAACATCACATCTTGTTTGGACACATGCATGGAGTACTAAATAAAGTCTATATATAAAACTTTTTGCACGAATGAGGTGTAAATCGCGAGACGAATCGAATGAACTTATTTAATCCATAATTTACAATAGTGATGCTATATTAACTATTCGCTACTTATGAATTAATCATAGATTAAATGACTTATTAGATACGTCTCGTGATTTAGTTCAGTCTCAATGGGAGTTTCATGGAGAGTTTCATGACATTAAATATCATCAATTTTGCTGACATGGCAAGCAAAGAGAAGGATTAAGTTTCATAATATGTGAGAAGAGTTTCATCACCATGATATTCATCTGGCACAGTTATGTAGTTCTCAGTCTAGGTAACTGTGTCCATAAAACTCTCACTAAAACTAGCCTTACAATCCATCCGTGCAAAAAGTTTTATAAATAGCACCTGGCACTGGATCTAAACACGTCCAACGCCTTAGGACATTACAATAATGTAGACGACTGCTGTCTGTAAACGTTTCGAACACCATACACAGACAACAGAATAGACAACTTATACAGTGGGACGTCTGTTAGTGTGTCTGTTAACCATTCAATCTATGCATGGGCACAAAAATCATGATGATCAAACATAAATTAGATCTTTGTTTCCTATTTTGTTGCATGTTCTAGAGAATGCACTAGAAATTTGGCGGGCGGGCACATAGGGCCCGTGAGCTGATAATGGCCCTGTTTGTTTCCGCTTATAATCCGATTCTAGATGGAAATAAGCCAAAATCCCAACCAAATGTGTTGATTATTTTTCGATTCTGTCGATCGCCGCTTCCCACAGAATCCTCGGAACAACGGAGGACCCGATTCTCCCCAAAGCGACCCAGAACTCGCGTACCTGGTAATCGAGCGATTCCCCTGCGCCCCTTCCCCCAACTGCCCTCTCTCCCGATGCCATTCCCCTGCGCCCCTTCCCCCAACCGCCCTCTCTCCCGACGCCATTCCCCTGCGCCCCTTCCCCGCCGCCCCTCTCCCTGCGCCGCCTCTGCTCGGGCTCCGGCGTGCCTCACCCCTACCCTGTAGTGCGCCGCTGCCCAGGAACAAGGCCGGCCCTCTGCCGCCCAGGAACCGCGCCGGCCCTCTTCCCAAGTGCCGGTGGCGGCTAGATCCGGCTAGAAGGGCCGGCCCCCTTTTGCGCCGCCCTCCTCTGCCGCCGCCGGCCCTCCTCCTACGCCGCCTGCCGCCGTCTCGTCTCCGGTGCGGCTCCACGCGAGGACCAGAGCCCGGATCCGCACGGCGCACTTGATCCGCGCCCGACGCCTCCCTGATCTACGACGGCGCCACCTCCCTGATCTACGGACTGCTCGTCGACTTGCTGCCTCCTTGATCTGTGTCGCCGCCGCCCGGAATCGTGCCCCCATCTTCCCTGAGTCAGGTGCGCCCGCCTCTCATTTTTTCCTGTGATTCGACCAGCACTGCCAGTGCACCTTTACACTCCACAATGTTGTTAAGTGGATGAAAGTGTACTTTACATGGATCGATTGATGCACAATAGTTGGTATGTGCATAGGAATTAGTAGGCAGTACACTTGCTACATGGCCCATTTTTCTTCAAAAATCTACTCAAAATGGGATGCAAAGATTTGTATGGGATTATGACCTCTGGAGTAGCATGAGATGCAAAGATTTGTATGGGATTCCAGTTATTTTCTGCAATATGGGTAGATCTTCAGGAACATGAATTGTTACTTGGAATTTTGATTAGGCAGCCATGCAGTTATTTAGCAATATTTTTTGGAAACTAAACAAGGCCTTAGTTTACTTTCTAACCAGCATGTGGATTGGACAGTAGTTGGTTGTACATTTTTTTTTGGAATAATAGACCTTGTATGTTTAGATGAAAAAATCAGGAAAGGTTGTAGCAAAATGGGATTCCTTTGCTGCCAAAGTTTTCAATGATATCTGCTGCGAAGAAGTTCTTGCCCACAATCGCCCTCAACAATGTTTGAACAATGTGGGATATGCAAATCTAGTTCGGAAATTTTATGAACGAACCAAAAGGCCATACACTGAAGGGCAAATGAAGAACCGATGGGATGTACTGAAAAAAAAAGTATACACAATGGAAGACCTTAAACTTGAGAGCCACCGGATTGGGAAGGGATCCCAATACTGGTTGTATTGTTGCTGATGATGATTGGTGGAAGGAACAAGAAAATGTGAGCAAATTGTCTAATGAATGCATTAATATATTTTGTAGGCCATGCCAGGATGTACTTCTAATTTCAGATTTTTACCATTGGAGCATGAGGACCAAATGAGAATAATGTTTGAAGCTGTTATAGTTACAAATGAGACCTCTTATGTTCCAACTGGGCATGGCAATGATGATGAAATTGGGGAGGGTGATGTTGCCGGTAATGATGTTGCTGGTAATGATGATAGAGAGATAGGTGGGATTGGAACTAGTACAGAGAGGAGAGCAGAAAAAAGGGCTGCACATCACTCACCTAAGGGAAAGAAGAAGAAGACTTTCAGAGACCAATGCATGAAGCGTTTGGTTGAAGCATATGAGATTAAAGCTCAGAGTAGTAAACAGTCTGCTACTTCACAAGTTGTTGATCTTGTTAGAGATGAGATTGGAAGTATGTTGGAGCAAGTCATTAATGATGGGGCTGAGGAAGGGAGTGATGAACACTTCTATGCAGGAATGTTTTAATGGGCTTGTGGTGCACCTCAATCTTTTAGGCAATGCAGGAACAAGTTTCGTCGATCATTAGAAACTATTAGTAGAAAATTTGCACCAGTTCTCGATTCCATTATGAGATTAGCTTTTGATATTGTGAGGCCAAAAGATCCACATTTTGGTACAATCCATCCTAGACTGCAAGAAGCAAGGTTCTGGCCGCATTTTGAAGATTACATAGGTGCAATAGATGGTACTCATATACCGGTAACTGTGTCATTAAGTGAGCAACCCAAATACATTGGTCGCCATAAGTATGCCTCACAAAATGTGATGGCGGTATGTGACTTTGATATGCGGTTCATATTTGTTGTCACCGGTTGGCCTGGTTCTGTTCATGACACTCGTGTACTATTGGATACGCTAGTCACATACAAGGACCAGTTTCCGCATCCTCCTCATGGTAAGAACAAGTTGCGGGCAATTTATTTTTCGATCAATAATTCCTCATTGCTACGTAACATGACATAAATTTGATATACAGGAAAGTATTATCTTGTTGACTCTGGATACCCTAATAGAAAAGGATTTCTTGCACCCTACAAGGGACAAAGGTATCATGTTTCCGAATGGCGTCATGGTCACCAACCAGTGGGATTGAAAGAGGTGTTTAATCATGCACATTCATCCCTTAGAAATGTGATTGAGCGGTTATTTGGAGTTCTAAAGATGAAGTGGCGCATTCTCAAGAACTTGCCCAGTTATCCAGTTAACAAGCAGTCCAAGATTATAGTTGCTTGTATGGCCCTTCACAATTTCATTAGGGAATGTGACTTAGAAGATTCGCATTTCGAAGAAGACGTTGAAGATGATAGTCCTCATCCCACTTATGATGACGATGGTGGTACTGGAGATGATGTCGATATGAATGCATTTCGTGATGCGATCGCTACAGCTATGGTTTTGTGATTTAGTTTATAAATTAGTTGTATCCATCATTTATGTACTCAATGTTTAGAAATTAGTGTTGGTACATCTCTTGGGCTAATTGTGATATTAATCTATTTGACCTAATAGTTATATAATTATGTAGTCAAGATTGTAAAAAATTATAAGAATTATTGAATTCTACTCGTATTTAGCAAACAAATGAGATATCATCAGACTCAAGGGTATTTCAGACTTTATACCACTCAGCTCAGAGAACGGCTCAAAATAATCAGGATTGTCAAACACCCAGCTTATTCAGACAGCCGATTCTCCAGACAGCTGGCTTATCTCAGAATCCTGATTCTCAGAAAAGCGAAGTCCAGAAAAGCGGAAACAAACAGGGCCAATATTGTAAGTATAGACATATTTAGGGTCCGTCGGCTAATTAAATTAGTAAGGGAAATGAGGTTAGATAGATTGAATTTTTTATCAGTGAGTCAGATGATACGTATTTCTATCTCTATTCTTTTACTGTGTTTAGGCCACGACCACGAGTGAGCAGGCCTTGTATCTGGCGCTGTATTTTTCAGCCCGATAAGCCCTGCTATCCAGGCAAATGAGTCCCAAACTTAGCTGAGTAGCTGACGGCCAACCATAGTCGCTGATGGGTGCCGGCGGCTGGGGGATCTGCACGAACCAGTAGGCTGCGCGAGATCAAAGCGCTGAAGACTCCAGCAGATCAAGATGGAGATGCGATCGGGTGCGGCGGAGCGGCCTGCGTGGGCGCCCCACAGCCGGCGACGGCGGCGGCATCTTGGCGCCGGGGACCGCGGCCTCAGGGTCTGGTCTCGCCAGAGGCACCACCACCACGGCGCACCGTCCACTGGGAGCTCCGCCCGCCTGCTCTCGGCGCGCCGCCTTCCTGCCGGCCGGATTTGCTCGCCGTGCCACATCCCCTCCAGCCAGATCCGCCTCCTCCGTCTCTCTCCTCTTCTGTGGCAGGCTCGGCGCAAGGGGACAAAGCAGGCAGGAGTAGAATTTTTTTTTTATTTTTAACCTTTTTTTAATAATATTCTAAGTTTAACCCGTATTGGTTTTTATTTGCAGGGCGTATCCTGTTTGGTCGTGCCAGCCCACATGGCGCGACAGATAGCCTCTATCGTGCCAGTGCATGTGGCGCGACAGTGTGGCCACGCTGGCGGCCCGAGCCAGCGCTGCGCCGCGACGGCAATGACGTGGCCCTCCCTGTCGCGCCACATGCACTGGCGCGACAAGTCTGTCGCGCCATGCGGGCTGGCGCGACAAGGACAATGTCCAGGGCCCGCGCCGGCCTCTTCTCCCCCACCCTCCTTTTCTTTCCCTCACTCCTCCCCGACCAGAGCTGAAGGAAAGGCGATGCCGCCGGCCGCTGCCCCCCCCCCAAGGTCCTCCCAAATTCGGATTTTTTGAGGGGAAAAGTGGGGGGAATTGTTCCACATCCTTGTCCGAAGGTATTGCCCCTAATATCTCATCGTTTAACCGTGTGCATTAGTAGTTATTGGTGGTTTTTTTATTAGGGTTAGGTTTTTATATGAGAAATGGTGGTGTTGTTGATAATTTTCTCATGATTAGGGCTTTAGATGATACATAGATGATACTCTGCTCTTGATTTGGACGTGAGGTAGTACGTGCATGTATCGATTAATATGATTTCTAGAATTGAGTAGTGGGGATGTTAATATGAGTTACATGTAATTTTATTCCATAGTTTTACGAATCTACATATTCCATAATTTTATTCCATAAGTATTTTGTTTTTGTTTCCATAAGTATTTTGTTTCATTCACATGGCAATGAAATTTATTTATCTACAGTACACATGGCAATGAGCAATGCCCGGTACAAGCTGCTTGGTGGTGGACAGTACCCATCCGAGAGTGATGAGGATGCCCCAGTCCCTCCTGCCCTTCCAGTTCCATTCTGTCGATGTGAACCGGGCAATCAGGTGGCAGTAGTGAAGCAATCGAGGCATCCCAAGACGGCCGGTAGAGCATTCTACATATGCAAGTGGAATGATTCATTGAATCCTTGCCACTGTTTTTTCTTTCAATGGATCGATGGTCCGGATAAGTTCGATCGTAGAATTCGGCTGTTCCCTTATTATCAGTCAGAGTCGTGGGAGTACAATGAGTTTAGACGATGGGTCCCTCCCCCACCAAATCCACCACCTATGACAGAGGAAGAGAAGCAAGAAGCTGCTATATATCGTGTGAACAATCCTCCCAAATGTCACTGCGGTGTTCGTGCCAAACTTCAAAGGCTTAATATTGGTGTCCCTCCAAAGTTCACTCCCTTTTTTAGATGCTCGCTAAAGACTAGAGTAAGTGTCATGTAACGTAGAATTGATTCTTTAATTTTGCTGTAATTATGTGGCTAATGTTATGTGTCATGCAGGATGGATGGCCGGCATGTGAATTCAATGAGTATATTTAGGGTCATAGATCTCATTGGCCGACAGAAGAGGAAGTGCGAGAATTTGAGAGTGGGAAGAAGCCATGGCCATGTACAACTACTCCTAGTCTTCGATGCAAGTGTGGTATTCTGCCCACAAAAGGCGTAGTTCCTTCTGAGCTTGGCTACGGATATTACTGTGGCAATAGCTACGGAGAGTATTGGGTTCGTATATTAACCACAAAGTTGAAACTCTTTATGATTCTGTCATTGTGCTAGTACTTGGTATATTAACATTTCTGAATGTTTGGTTTTTAATAATTTTTCAGGAGGGAAGGACATGTGATTGTGAGTGGTTCCAAGGCCGGTATGAGCTAATGTTACAATTGGGCAGAACAAAAGAGCCTTGGAAATCTAGAGACACTATAAATAGAAAACTGAAGATAAGGAAGGATTACCAAGTTACTTTGCCCCTTGAGTCATTTCTGTCAGGGCCTGTACTCAAAGACCTATGGCGTGAGTATGGAAAGAAGGCAGCAGAAAAGGCAACTCTTGAGGATTGCATTGTTTATTGAAGGAGGAACCGAAGCAAGTACCCACGGCCCCTCACAGATAGGGAGCTTTTGGCAAATTATGAGAAGAAGGAGGAGGAGGAGGAGATGGAGAGGCAGAGGTTAAGGGAGGAAAGAGCAAAGAAAGGTTTTACTGTTGATACGGAAGCTAAATACTCAAAGGGTTCATGGGACTTTTGAAACAAAGTCCTCGAGCTCTACATGTCGTTATTAGGTGCGAGCATGGAAGGTGTAACAGCTGTGGTGTCATGCAAGTGCACTCGCCAGATCTGAGGTCCACTTTGTAATGGCGTCCTCCATGACTCTCTCCTCCTATATTTGTACCACCTGCACCTCTAACACTATAAATCATTCTTTCAGGGTCGTAAGGCGCTGCAAGTTAGTTCACCGATCTATCCTCAGCATCCTTCAGGTGTTCCTCCGCTATTAGTCCCCATTGTCCACCCTTATCCAACAAACTCCTGCCTTTACCCCATCTATCGACGAAGTACTCGTTCAACTTCTCGAAGGAGTACTCTACAATGCCTGCAACAGGTCATGATACCGTACTGCTTCCCCCATTCATCATAAGCAAGAGCCCATTTATCCTTGTCCACCATCTCACCTTTCAGCCACTCCATGGCCGTGTCATTCATTTCCTTTTCTAAATCAGCAAGTTTTTCTTCAAAAGCTTTCTCCGTGCGCATTGAACACAATAACTTTAGTTTCCTAATTAGTTCCTTCTTTTTCTGACGCCTCCACATGTTTGCTGCAAAATGTCGCATGCACCACCTATGCACAAGAGGGGAAAATCCATCCATGTGCTCTTTAACACAGTTTAAGAGGCCATGGTGCCGGTCAGAAATCATACAAACTTGTCTGGAGGGACCCAAGACATACTGCCTCACCAGCTTCATGTACCAGGACCAGCTATCGTTGTTTTCTCATTCGGTCAAAGCAAATGCTAACAGAACTAGTTGCCTCTCTGGATTCATGGCAACTGCCATCATTAGTGTCCCCTTGTATTTACACGTCAAGAATGTGGCATCCACGAGGATCACAAGTCGACAATGCTGGAATGATTCAGCACACTGGGGAAAGCACCAGAACACCCTTTGTAAAACATGTTTGTACACTCCATTGTGAGGAAGCATTATGTTTCCCGTGTGTATGAACCATGTAATCCCTGGATTGTATAGGGACATGCCCATCAAGACTCTGGGCACGCTTGCATATGACTCTAGCCAATCTCCCCAGCAAAGAGCTATAGCATACTGTTTTGCACGCCAAGCTTTCGAGTACTTCACCCGGTAAGAACACATGCTGAAAATTGACTCCATAAGCGGAGGAACGGATGTGTCGCTGTCCTTCCGAACAATACCAAGAATGCGATGTGCTAGGTAACGTGCCGTGCACTGTGCGTGAACTTGCTTCGGTCTGGAGGATGCACATGTGTGAGGCTGTCTGACTTTGGTGATTTTCCACTAACCCATGCCCCTAACAATCCGTGCCCATACACCCCATAGGCACCCCTACTTGCATAGCACATCGTACCGTACGCTCTTGTCCGAATGAACCACATTAAATGGACGATGATGGAGACTAATGTGTTTCTGATGATGGAGAGTAAAGGCTAGCTAGACCCATATCGGCCGACAAATTCTTCATCCGTCGGCTGTCGATGTGACTGACATGTTGACCCAATACTAATGCCAATGATGAATTAGGCTAATCCCAATGGGTGGTTTCATTTTGTTGTTTTCAAGAGTGTCACATCACCAAAACACAAATGAAACCATGGATGAAACTCACCCCCATAATGTATTGTTTAATATTTGCTATTTCATAGGCTCTCATCCTATTTAATTCTAAGATTCATCAAGTGTTGGTAACTGTGCATACATGGTTTCATCTAGATAAAACTCATTTTATCTCTCTCCTCATCAAATCAGTGCCACATCATCTAAAATGGTGACATGACATCCTACTTATTATGCATGAAACTCTCATAAAATCTTCATAATAAACACAAAACCGTTTTAACTGTTGGTTGGAAATGTAAAGAACCAAATCCACTAGCCTCTCTTTTCGATATAAGCGTGACCCGCGTTCCCTACCTCTAGCATAGATCTTCACCCTCCTGGCCTCCCTTTCCCCACCACAGCTGCTTTGCCAACTCGCCCACCATAGTCCATAGATCTTCCCCGTCGCCAAATAGAAGCCTTTGTTCTAACCCATCTACGACGAGAGAAGCCTCGCCCCTTGCTCCGTCTTCACCGCTTCAATCGTAGAACCGGTGGTGGTAGTAGTACACAACCACCTCTTTAACTCATCTCTGACACAACTTGTCTTGTTATCTTTGCTACTGCCGCCTTATTTGTGTCACCCTTGGTCTACCCCAAGCTCGAGCGTTCCACCTTGAACCCTTGCCGAAGATGATGGTGACTTCGCGCCGAAGAAGATGATTAGATGGTAAGCACAAATTACTACACTGATCTCATGGCTATAAATCCAGTTGGTATCATCATCCCTCGCCCGCCTACTATAAATCGAGAACATCAATTTCTATAATATACTATGGCAGGATAGCTTGATAAAAAGGAAAAAACTATGGCTGTATTTCTCCAAATTATCAACAAACAATTTGCACCTTAAGGAATCAAGAAAATGCTTTTTTTTTCACTGCATAAGAGTTCCTTGTCTATGCCCTAGAACTGTAAGATTTTTTTAGTGTATATATGCATGTGTTCTCACATGCATAGTGTGTAGTCTATAACTGGTCTCAGTTTTTACACCAAATGGTGTAAACCATCTCTAAAACACGAAAGGGCGTCCCAGCGCGAGCCATTCCTTGGCCTGGGAGCATGGCCACGTAGCGTGTGTTTCCCGGCCGTCTGATCGGCTATATGGATGGTTCAGATTGTTCGTTTCCAATAGTTTTGCAAAAAGCCCCTTAAACTTAGAGAAATCAACCCGCCATCCCGCTGCCTCGCGAGCTCACCGTCGTGCTCTCCGGTTGGCGGCTGCCGCTCCGCACGCCGGCCTTCACCTTTCGCTTCCCTCCTCGAGCTTAGCCATGCCGCTCGGTCCTTCGGCTGGCCGCGACGTCCCGACGCCTCCCGAGCCCGCCGTCCCGCCCTCCCGCCGGCCGCTCCCGGTTCACCCAGCCCAGCTACGCGTTGGCTCCCTCTGCTCCCTCTTCCGCGCACTGCGCCCCAGCGCGCAGAAGGCCGCGCGAGTGGCGAGAAGGCCTGCGGTGTCAGTTGCAAAGGCGCACAGGTGAGGTGACCAGCGACGGCGGCGTCCACTGCGAGCACGCGCGGGCGAGGCGGCCGTCGACCTCCATCTCCAAACAGACCAGCGGCCGCGTGCGGCGTCAGTTGCGAGGGCGCGCGGATGAGGCGACCAGAGACGACGGTGCCCGCTACAGGCATGAGCAGGCAACGCGGTCGTCAACCTCCACCTCCAAGCAGGCCGGCGCTGCGCTACGCACACATCCCATTCCACGCTTTTCCTAGGCTAGGGACGCAGAGAAGATTGTCAGCCAGCCTTAATCGCCACGCCTAGGCTAGCATGTTGAAATACAACACATTATTAGAGCCCAAAATCGAAGGGGAAAGTGGGAGAGATGGCAGTAGAACATCAGGGGGAGTAGCATAGAGATGGCATACTTCAAGATTTGCAGTTCCTGGAGGCCGATTTGGGCACTGGTAGTTGCTGTTCTATGTAGAACAGAGGACTGCTACGTGGGAGATGAAAGAGCACAAAAGAGTGATGTACTGATTTATCCGTCAGTGCCAAGAGAAAGAAACGATGAAGGAAAGAAGAGACACCTAATGTCTATGCTGTCAATAAGCATTGCAAGTATTAGCGCAGCCATCACTACCACCAGAAATTAGCTTCTCAAATTAATGTTTTTTTTGCGACCGTGCCTGAGCACGTTTTTCATTAAGAAGAAAGCAGTTACAGACACAATCTCGATGCGGCCCAGCAGAGCTTGACTAACACAAACGCACGAAGGACTAAAAAAAGAGAAACACTGAAAAAACGTACACACGAACAAAGAAACGCAAAACACCATGAACAGCAGCAAAGCAACACGGAGAAGACAACCCGCATCACCGGCCAGGACCCTACTACCGAACCTGCAAGCAGAAACAACAACGTCCAGGGTGCGAAGGTCAAAGACCTAAGAAAGTTGGCAAAGCATCCACCCGAACAACCATCCACAGCGGCAAAGCATCCGCTCGGAGCAAACTTCAACCAATCGCGACGACGGTGGCAAAGCATCCGCCAGACCGGAACGGCGGCAAAGCATCCGCCAGCAAACCGACGACCAAGCGCGACCCGAACGATGCAGAAGAAATGAAGCGACAGAAGGCGCAGAAACTCTCCGAGGAGAGCAGATGGCCACCACCAGCAAAGCTTCCAAGACAACGCCTCCAGGAAGGAAACGACGCCTCAGGCGTCGTCGTCGTCCGACCAACATGGTCTAGGTTTTCACCCGGAAAGCTAGCTGGAGAGGGAGGAAAAGGGCGGAAGAATGATACCTTCAAGAAGGTAAACGGCGCCCTAGGGCGTCGTCGTCATCGATCCGCAAGCGGACCCAAGGCTTTCGCCACCGCCCCTTTCCAACCCAAAGCCGACGGACGACAGAGCAAGCAGCGGCGCGACCACGGACCCCGACCACACCAAAGGCCGGTAGCGGCAGCCACGGCCAACGGCCACCGAGAGCGGCGAGGATCGGAGGCCGGCGGCCGGCCACCGGCCCCGACGATGACGGCGCGAGAAGAGGCCCGCCCAGGGCGGACGGCAGCGCGGCCACACGATGCGGCGGCAGTGCGGCCACGAGACCCCGGCCACCCGAGGCGAGGTCCGCCCAAGGCGAGCGGCACCGCGGCCACGGATGCGGGGGCGGCGCAGCCAGGAACCCCCGGGCACCCGAGGCGGGCGGTGTGGCCAGGGCCCCCGACCACCTGAGGCGGCGGCGGCGACGCGGCCATGGGCCCCGGCCACCGGAGGTGGCAAAGGCGCGGCCAAGCCCCCCCCCCCCCACACGAGGGTGGACGGACAGGGGCCCAAGGGCGGCGGCGTGCAGCGCGCCCCCACCCGAACCGGCAGCGGCGGCGCAACCGCACCAAGCCGGCGGTGGTGGCGCACCCCACCCGACGGCAGATCCGGCGAGGAACGGCGGAAGTGGGGCGGGGGGAGAAAGGAGGTGGGGGAGGGATGGGGGAAGACGAGGGGGTCGGCGCGGACGGAGTTGACTTCAGCTCGGCCACGGGCCGTCGCCGCCGAGGCAGACCGAGGTGGGGTGGTGGGCGGCGGCGTGGGGCGCCCCCCTGTTGCCAACGAGAGCGACGCGGGGGGATTTTTGTCATGAATAAAAAATATATAATTAGTGCACCAACCAATTCTTGACTACTACCCCTCAACATAACCACGCTGCCATAAAATAGGAAAACCCCTATGAGCGGCAGCAAGAAATGCACTAAACATCTTCCTCTTAATTAAAAACGTGGCTAGGCATGATCGTGAAAAAATGCACTAATGGTGTGTTTAGTTCGCGACAGGTACCGTAGAAAATTTTTTGGAAACTAAACAGGTCTAAACATTACTTAACAAAAGAAAAAGAACACATGGGTTCACAATTCAATATTAACATTAAAAATTTGAGAACAAAAACACGCGTGATAATCTTTTGTTATCAACATTTTATATAAAAAATTCGAGAAAGGGCCCTCAGGTGCGGCAATGCCGCACCATCTTTTCTAGTATAGGACACTAATTTAACTACCGTAATGCTACAGTACAGACGTCTAGAATTTTAAAAAAATCAGACGCTCCAACATATGTCGCAATAGTTAAACATCAATGTTGCAACTATTATTTATACATGTTTCACAATGAATGTTGCATGAAACATAGTATTCATATTGCGGCGGGAATTTTCTATCCTAGAGTTGAACGACATAGTTATTTTTAACATATCATTTTTTCATATTACAAATAGTGATATTTGATGTTGCACTAGTTAATTTTTAATGTTTTGTCGGAAGGTCTGATGGATCGGACGACGTCCGGGCGCTGCTAATACCAGGGGACTAGGGAGTGGTGAACTTTAAATCCTTATAAAGGATAGGATGTACTCTACACGTTTCTGAATCAGTTGATCTGATTAAAAGCAAAAAAATGGAAATGCAATGCAGCAAAGTATGCATGCAGACACAGCTTTTGCTATTGTATACACGGAAATAATATTTTCTTTATATATATGTGGCGCCACATCATATTTTCCATGTATATCTCTAGTTCCTGAGGTTGAGTGCAAGAGAGGGAGAAGAATATAAGTGCGTGTGCATGGCTTTTGCCCCCACATGCACTGCACACTTCACAAACACAAAAAGGGCAGGGCCTCGAGCCGGCACGCAAAGCTACCCCCTGCTAGCTCAGGTAGCCTCGTTGGCCATGCGAGGCGTCGGCGGCTAGCCGTGCACGCCTGCTCACGCGGCGGACGCATCGGGCCGCGCGCGGCTTGCCGTGCCATCTTCGTTTCACGGCCCGTTCCATCTCCCCACGCATGCGCACCCGATCAGATCGGCGACCAACCACCAAGCCGCCGCTTCGTCTTCTCTCGAACACCAAACCGCCAGCGGCCAGCGTGGAGTGGAGTACTACTAGTACGAGCAGTAGCTAGCTACCACCAGCAGCAGGAGTCACTTGCAAACGCAAGAGCGGCCGGTCAGATCGAGCGGTGGTGACCACCAGCGAGCGCGCGGTTCTCTGGAGCAGCTCGATCGATCGAGCGAGCTGGCTGTTTGCTGGTTGCTGCGGCCATGGGAGTGCCTTCGTTCTACAAGTGGCTCGTGGGCAAGTACCCTAGCATCGTCGTCCCCGCGAAGGAGGACGACGGCGGCGCCGGGGGTACGTCATCGCCGCCGCCGCCGGGGGATGCCGGCGGCGGACCCAATGGCGTCTACCACAACCTCTACCTCGACATGAACGGCATCATCCACCCCTGCTTCCACCCGGAGGACCAGGTACGTAGCACACACACATCTCCATCACCCTCAGCTGAATCGATCTCTTGATCGATAAATAATGCAATGGATACATCAGGTGTACCCGCCAACGACGTTCGACGAGGTGTTCCAGGCCATGTTCGAGTACATGGATCGTCTCTTCCGCATCGTCAGGCCTACCAAACTGCTGTACTTGGCAGTAGGTTCGTGTGTATACATACTACTCCGATCCCAACCGTATTGTCCTTTTCTTTTCGTTTTGTCTTGGAGTTTGATCTACACGACCATCTTTCTCTTGCAGCCGTGTGTTAGTTATTTTTCCCCCAATTTTCCTCCACGTCGACCTTTTTACAATTTTTGACCAGTAACATTTTGGATGCGTGCGTGTCTTTTTTAAACTGCAGATGGCGTTGCTCCCCGCGCCAAAATGAACCAGCAGAGATCCAGGCGCTTCAAGGCTGCCAAGGACGCCAAAGATGCGGTAAACCCCTTCACCGTCCTCTCTTCATGCCTTTGCTCGGAAATAATGAAGGAAAAGGAACACAAATCGTGTGCATGTTCGAGTTCGACTGTTCATGCTCTGATTTGCAGGAACTGGAGGAAAAACTTCTGAGAGAGAAATTCAGAGCTGAAGGGAGGGAGGTGCACCCGCGGGAGACAAATGAGCTTTCAGATCCTAATGTCATTACGCCAGGGACCGAGTTCATGGAGAAGCTCTCCATGGCGCTTGAGTACTACATCCGTGCTCGGCTGAATAATGACCCAGCATGGAAAGGCATCAAGGTTTGGTAGATAGGTCACTCTGTTTTAGTTAGTTCCACTCTAGCAGTAGTGTGTCGCCTTAAACTTAATCCTGACAATCTCAACATCACTGTTTCGTTGTGTAAAATACGCCTGCTGTTTTCAAATAATGGTTGGCATTCATCCTTACTATTCAACCTTATGACACATTGGTTTTGGATTATTTATTCTGTAAAAAATGGAACTGATATTGCTATATATCTGTCTTACAAGTGTTTGATGAAAATATTGCACGTCTACAACCATTTCCTGTTAAAGGGTAATTTTGCTTCCTACAAGTCAAAATTATAGGACGGTTCCCGGAAGGTTATCCTCTGAATGACAATAGAGTATAGATTTGTGCAAATATCTATGAAAATATGAAATTTTAAATAAATACAGGTAAATGTCATAGAAGTACTCTCATGACCAATCTAGATACATTTATCTTAAAAAGTTGATTAAGTTTGACTGGCAGTAAAGTCAAAATCTATTTTTTAACACTGACGTTTTTTATGAGGGGCTATTAAACCATGAATTTTACTGAAGTAACTGAATTTGATCAGCTTGATCATTCCCTTATAAGCTCTGCATACAGGTAAATATCATAGAAGTACTCTCATGACCAGTCTAGATACATTTATCTTACAAAGTTGATTAAGTTTGACTGACAGTAAAGTCAACACCTATTTTTTAACACTGACGTTTTTTTATGAGGGGCTATTTAACCATGAATTTTACCGAATTTGATCAGCTTGATCATTCCCTTATAAGCTCTGCATACACCTTTTTTGAAGGTAATACTATCTGATGCAAATGTACCTGGAGAAGGTGAGCACAAGATAATGTCTTTCATCCGGGCACAACGCACCAGGGAGAACTATGATCCAAATACACGTCACTGCTTGTATGGATTGGTAGGATGAACTAAATTTTTGAATTTTTCTGCAGTGCTGAATTTCTAAATATTATTACGTATGTCTCACATTTACTCTGATATTGCAGGATGCGGACCTGATAATGCTCGCTTTGGCATCTCACGAGCTTCACTTTTCAATTTTGCGTGAGGTCTGTTATTCTATTTGCGATGTTACCAAATGCAGAATTTTGTAATTACTGGATTCAAAATACCCCTTTTGTTAATTTGAGCAGGATGTGCTACAACAAAACCAACCAGAAAACTGTATCACTCTAGCTAAAGAATTGTTCAAAACTGAAGAGCTAAAAAAATGTAGAGGCTGGTTCCCCCGCACAACAGAAATGACTCCTAGGGTCAAGTCTCCTAAGAAACCTTATCAGGTTTGTTCATCAGAGATAATAATATGGCATTTCCATGTTATATTTTTTATAACACCATCTTCTTGCAGTTTTTGAACATATGGGTTCTGAGGGAGTATCTGGAGCTTGATCTGAAGATACCAAACCCAGTTGTCAAAACAGATATTGAGAGACTTATAGATGATTTCATATTTATTTGTTTCCTGACAGGAAATGATTTCATTCCACATATTCCTTCAGTAGAGATACATGAGGTATGCATATCTTATCATATTCTGATTGCTTAACAGGAAGCAGTAGTTGTGGCACATCTTTTCACATGTCCGACACTGCAAAAAAATGAATTTCCTCTGATTTATATTTAATGTGACAGTGTGCAGTTGATCTGTTATTGGAAGTGTACAAAAAAACCTTCAACAAAATGGGGGGCTATATTGTGAACACGGAAAAGGTGCCTGCAGAATCAAACTCTTAATTTCATTGATAATTATCTATTGAGTTATGTTTTGATATACTTTTGTTGCTGCTGGAAGCAGTTGAAAGACAAACATGCTGCGTATCTTAAAGTCTCAAGGTTAGAAAAGTTTTTTCATGAATTGTCCTTGTATGAAGAGAAAATTTTCCTCAAAAGATATGAGCTGCGAGAGGTACGTTATAAAAACCCTTCAATCCTGGTGTCAAAGTGTACACTAGTGCCTACTGGGACATGTTGATTACATGCAGAGGCTACAGCGCAATATACTGCGTCGAGCTGCAGAGAAGGAATGGAATGAAAGAAACTTTGACAATATGGTGAGGGCTGGATAGAGCTAAAAATTTTTGCTCTGATTAATGATTACATATATGCGCTTTTTTTTTAATATCAAGCTTTCTTCTACTCAGGAACAAAATCCTGATGGTCCAGGCTTGACAGTTGATTCATTATCAGCGCAATGCAGCATTTCCACCTGCAGCGGCGACAAGTCAGATGTAGGGAAGACTTGCCTATTTTCGTTACTTTTCTAGGAGAACTGGAAATACCTTATTAATTACGAACCTTGTCTCAAAGAAGCTGTACATATTATTTTGTTTTTTTTCTGTCTAATTTGACTCTTCTTTTGCTTAGATGACTTCAAATACCTTAGAGCTGAGGCGAAACTTAAAGGATACTCTCCGTAACAAGCAAGACCTTATAACAAGTGGAGCCTGTAAACCTGACACGGTTAGTAACACTTAACTCAACAGATATTTCGTATTTGCAATTTTTTGACATATCTATTGCAGATAAAACTGGGATTAGCTGGATGGAAATCTCGATTCTACAGGGAAAAGTTTGGTGTTGAAAGATTTAACGAAGCTGGGAATCTGAAGAATGACATGGTTATGGTTTTTCTTATGTTTTCTGTTCAAATAAATTTTCATACCAGTGGTCAGTGGCCAGTGGGCACGCTGAAGGGACAGCATCTTATTGTTTTAACTTTCTTTGTTACTTGCTTAATTCAGGTTCAAAAGTATCTTGAAGGACTTTGTTGGGTGCTTCTGTACTACTTTGCAGATGTGCCATCATGGAGCTGGTACGATTAACACTTTTATCATCGAAACTTTATTTTATACATTGCACTAGTATGCTTTCATTGTTTTAAAACTAATGATTAGTAGTCCAAATAATGGCTATTCTTGATAAATAGTGCCACAAATTATATGAATGCTAATGCTTATGGATATGTAATTGCTAACTTTTTCATTCTGTGTCATTATAGGCATAACGTGTCTGTTACTGTTCTGCAGGTACTATCCATTCTATTATGCTCCTTTTGCATCTGATCTGAAAGGACTATCTCAGTTTAAGATATCTTTTACCATGGACAAGCCACTAAGACCATTCAATCAGCTCATGGCAGTCCTTCCAAAAGAAAGGCAAGTTAACTGTTCTTTGTTTTATGATGCACATTCTTCATTGCAATTTCTTAATTAAATTTTCTGAGGTTACATTCTTTAACAGCTCTTTTGCATTACCGAAGTGTTACAGAAAACTGATGGAAAATGAAGAGTCTTCCATACAAAAATTCTATCCTTCAGGTATATTTACTACCCTGGAGTCATAATATAATCTGAATATCATATTACTGAAGTAAATGGGAATTTATTTTTCTCACCAGATCTGCAGATTGATACCCATGGGAAACGTTTCTTGTGGCAAGTAAGTCATTATTTCATATATTAACATTGATAATCTCAGGCTAGGTTACTCAAATTTTGATGCAAATTAGGTGGGTACTAGTGTAGCTAACCCTCACCATTCGACCTATATGTGTAGCCCCTCCACTAGTGGAAGTAAGAGCCTTCTTCACTCATGCAAGTTTTCTCCGAAATAAATTGTTTCAGGGTATTGCAAAGATGCCATTCATTGATGAAAAGCTACTGATTTCGGCTACCAAGACAGTGGAGAATGAACTCACAGTAAAAGAAATTGCCTATCTTTTATACAAATGGTCTTCTAAAATATGTAGCACATAGGCGGTTTACCTTGTTTATGTTTTAGGTGCATGAGATGAGTAGGAACACTGTTCGGCAAGAGAAGATCTTCGTGAGGAACTCAAATACTATGGCAAGCAATGCAGCCATTGGGCAAATATTTGATTGTTCATCGAAAAAGCTTCCAATAGATCCAGCAGCCAGGTATATCAAGTCTGTACTGATGCTACATTGATGCATTATGAAGCCTTTTCTTTTGTACTGAGCAATATTGTCAAAATGGTGCTAAATTTCACTCACAGTGAACTTGGTGGATGGATATCGCCTGTTGACGACAATGGTATAAGCTGTGGATTCTTCCGTTCACCCGTTAGAGATCTTGAGGACCTTAGGAATGTCCAGACAGTGTATGTTCTCTTGAACCTGTCATACTCGGTGCCTTCCTAAGAAAGAAATTATTTTTTTGTTTCATGACCTTGTGTTTGTTTCAGATCATTCATGTTCTTCAACCCAGAGCCAGTGAAGATCATTCCAAGACTACTTGAACATGTCAATAAACCTGAAAAGGTAGCCTCACACGTCTCTCTCCTGAGCTGCTCATTTCATTGGTGTTGGGGCATTTGCCATCGTAATCGCTATCCATCTCTGAAATGACTAATGTGTTCTGTAGACTTTAACTGAAGCTGACATTCCAACAAGGCCGATGTGGCACACCTACCCAGGTTCCCGCCCACCGGAAACCTTCACTGCCACAGAAGAGGTGCAGCCCAGGAATAGCAGCTTTGGCCGTGGGAGAGGGAGAGACATCAGGACCGAGACACCGCAGTTGGGCGGCAACTATGGGAGAGGTTTCCATGGGGCTGGCATGGCACAAAGCCGTGGTGGTGCGTACACTTTCCAGCCAGGCGGGAGAGATTGTGCAGGAAGTGGCACGTTGCAGAGGCAGCAGGTGGCATGGCGCCCAGTTGGGGCGTGGGCAAGAGGTGGAAGTGAGAATGGAGGCGGCCATGGCGGGAATGGGCAGCCCCGTGGTTGGTAGAACAGAACAGAGGTAGAGGGAATGCGATGCGATGATGAACCACCCTAGTTTTTGGTCTCGCGCGCCTCACCATATTTTGTCTGAAACTTTGCCGGTGCTATGCTGGTCAAGAATTGCGTCGTCTGTGATCTGTTAAACTAGAGTCTAGAGGTGCATTTTGTTTGAGACAAATGATGGATCATGATTGTTGTAGCTGCTAATCTTGGGTCTAACTGCTTGCTCGATTTCCCCCCGTTTGTGCCTGGCTTCTGTATAGCAATTCCACTGCGCTTGCTAGAGCATGTCTGTTCAGCTTTGTATTGCTAGATTGTTATGATTTGAAGGCTAGACTATGGTAATCCAGCATTGCAATGTGGGTGTCTGTTTGAGCTTGGGGCAAGTTGAAACAACACAGGCATATAAAATAAAAATAAAAATTCATGGATCACACTTTATCACTGATAATGGCCAATACTCCTGAAAACGAACAAATCAATTTATTTTGGTACGAAAATTGCAAGAGTAGTTTGAGGAAGCATACAAACTTTTCCTTTCCCCCCATGTTCTGAATGATTTTAAACATGACTCGTTACTTTTTAAATACCGAGCTGCCATTTCGTTCTGCGTTGAAACGGCTCTGCTTCGGACCATCATCAGGTCAATTGCGCGGGATTGTCTCTTTGAAATGACTCTGCTTCTTTTCTGTCCGATGGGCCGCCGGAAGTTCCATTGGGCCGTATCTCATTCCAACCTTTTCTTTGGATGTGCAGTCGGATAAGGCCACGGCCCAGGGCTTACCATTGAAGCTATATTGTCATTAGTTGCTCCAAAACAAAGCTATATTGTCATTAGGGGTGCTAATACACCCCCTAAAAATGAAAAAAAAAACAGAAACAGTGATAATATCCAAATTTTCACCATATTTATTTGTACCTCCATGACATAACCCTATTCACCCACAAGGCAACTGCACCCCCTTTCAATTTGCTCTAGCTTCGCCACTGTGTAGGAGTTGTAACCCACTTGTTAAAACTTAAAATATCGAATGACTTATTCAACATCAATAGGAACTGATGCAATTATTGGGAATTATATGCATATATACTTGGAGGCTAAGAGATTAGATAGATTACATGCCTATTGCCTAATAATGAGATACGGCCTTTCAATTAGCGAATAGGACAAGTAGAGAATAACAAACACGAATTTGTAGAGCTTGCTACTTGGAACCCCACAGGCTCTCGTGTTGTTGGTTTCCTAACCTACCAAGTGATAGATGACCACACTGAAATGCTTTAAGAAGCACCAATGAAATCTGTAGAGAATAGTTAGTTACAGATAGGATAAGAAAAATTTTATACTACCCCTTGCGTGATGTGTGCGTGTTTGAAGTTTCCTGCTAAGGTTAACCAGGCGAAAGGTGGCCTATCTTTGCGAAAGCACTTGTCTTGAGTTTGCAAAAAGTTGGCAGCACTTTGGAAAGGTATGGGGAGAAAAGGCAAGGTGTCATGAAAGTTGATACAGCCACACCATTATCTCCAAATTGTCCTGATCCCCTCCTAACCGTAAAATATTCGGAGTATGTGAGGTGCAAGTTAGGCCCTTTTGCCGTCAGTTTGATGTGGCTGCTGTCAGCACCCAGCATGTGCATGTGCGTGTAAGTGTAACTAAGCTCAGTAACTGGCCGTTTAATTACAAGTGTCAACGTGACTTTTTTTATGGGTGTCAATGTGACTTTAATTAGCTAAGCTCAGTAACTGGCCGTTTCCTGGCGAGAGAAATAGAATGTCAAGTCGCTCTATAATTATTGTCATCTTTGTACCACGGAAGCATGCACAAATGTGCGCCCCTTTTTCCCAATTCGTGGCACGTTAAAGAGGATGCGGGCCGGCACTTTTGTGACGTCTCACTTTATCGTTGGATTGGGCAAAACTCGAGGCCATCGTCGTGACAACACATGACAGCCACTAGCTTAGTTAGGCTGGCGAAAGGATAAGACACATATTTAGGAGCTAATAATTAATTAATTAATTAATTAATAAGCAGGCCCTTTGATTTTAAAGATATTAGCCTCATCAGGAGCTGCTACCTAGCTTTGTTGGGGACTAGGGGTAGCTGATCTGGTATGTAACCATATATAGAAAAGTAAAATTATCCGAGGAAAAGAGATGCATGCATGCCTACCCCGCCTAAAGAGAGTTGATGGATTGATCAAACAAGCATAACTAGTACACATCCTTTTTTCTAACAGAATCATACATATGGCGAGGGACCCTTCTCGTTCCTAATAGCTACCTTATTACTAAGAACAAAGCATAGTATTGTTTGACAGACACATGAAGGAAACAAAGCACCGAACTGATTTCTAATCTAGCTAGTATTGGTGGTATGCTCAGTTGCTCACAACATTTCTATGCTACTCACCTGTTTTAGGCCTTGTTTAGTTCCCTTCAAAATTCCGAAACTTTACAAGATTCCCCATCACATCGAATCTTTTAACGCATGCATGAAGTATTAAATGTAGCTAAATAAAATAACTAATTACACAGTTTGTCTATAATTTGCGAGACGTATCTTTTGAGTCTAGCTAACCCATGGCGGGACAATAATTACCAAATACAAACGAAAGTGCTACAGTGCTTTACATCCAAAACTTTATGCATCTAAACAAGGCCTTAATTTTAAAAATACACGATGTTTAGAACAAGACAATTAGTTCAACAATGAAACTTCTTACAGGCAGCTGGTATATACACCTTAAGGACAGTGAAATTAAACTACGTTCAATAAACATGGTTGCACTAAGCCCATGCTTAAGCATTTCAGAGCGGCCACACGTACGTGTAACCCTCCTCTCCAAGCTAGTGCAAGTCCCAGCATGGTTGCACTAAGCCCATGCCGTTTGCTTGTCCGGGGTGTGTGGTACCAACTAGCAAAGCCCCTCAAGATACACGGCGGTATGGCAAACCTTGGATTTGGCACTGTACGTGCCCACGAGATTCTAGGCCATGCATGCATATCCATCCATCTAAAAGGTCCTATCAGCTGTGACAGCGTACGTACGTATGGTAGAGAGCAGAGAGGGACATGCGTGGCTGCCTTTTTGGACCAGACGCGCATCACACATACAAACCTTTTGCCCCTGATGAACAAACCCTAGTACCTGCTGTACGCGGATGACATTTTCTTATTGTTTCTTTTTTTTTACACAAGCAATTTTAGCATGCAAAATATAGCTAAGAAAATATTGTTGGAATTGATCTCCACCAGTTGCCCCAACGGACAACTGGTCCCTTGACCTCGCGCCCTGATCGGGGGCCCAGCCCAAGACGAGGCTGGTGGGCCCCCGTCGCGCAGCCTATAAAGAGGAGGTGGGGACTGACTGCTTAGACAAGAGGTTCGTCTGCCGCCACTATTCCCCACCTCAAAACCCTAACCCGATCAGAGAGGGGGGCTGCAGCGGCGGGAAGCGCCACCACGCCATCGCCGGAGCGCCGGCGACCCTGCAACGGCCACTGCTCCGCGCCGCCACCACCCTTCCGTACCCGCGACGCTGCTGTACGGCGACATGGATGCGGTACAGGCTACGACCAATGTTTTTCCCCAATAGAAAGTGAGTTCTCCCATTTGATTTACACCCTAGTCGATCCAATTGATTTAACAATGGCATCAAGAGCCAATCTAGAGTGTAGATTGATTTTGGGAAGGATTCGTTTCACGAATCGAAAGAACCGGAGAAAGAAATCGATCTCGAATCGACAAAGTTAAGTAACGAAAGGAAAACCTAACCCTAGAACAGAAAAGAACGGGCGGATCAGAGAAGGGGCCTACATGGTTTCTTCTACCCATGGCCGTCCACCATCTCGGCGAGTGCTGGAGCTCCGCTCCGCCGCCGTAGAAAACCCCGGCCGAGCCGTGAGCTCGTGCCGGAGAGCACCGCCGCGGGCTCCAGAGCCTAACAGTAGAGAGTGATCGAGATTGGACAAAGAAATTCGATGCAAGTCGAACAAAGAAAGACCCGGACCCTAATTGATTCGGATTTGGGGAAAGAATCAAAGAGAAAGAATGAATACATCGATCTTGGATCGAAAACGACGTCAAACCCTAACCCTAGAGCAAAGGGAGGCGGGTACTCACCATCCGCCGCCAACACCGCCGGCCACTGCCGCGCGGAAAAGTCCTGCGCCGCCAACACCGCCGGCCACTGCCGCGCGGAAAAGTCCTGCGCCGCCGCTTGCCGGGGCGCGGCCCAGAGGGGCTCCGCCGCTCGCCGTCCAAGACGCCGGAGGTACGAGGGCGCGCGGGATCGGGGCACCGCCGCCAAGCCACTCGACGGCGGCGCGCTCCCGCATGGGCGGAGCGCACGCGCCGGCGAGGGGGTCGATGGCGGCGCCAGCCACGCCTCCTCCGCGGTCGCCATGGATGTCGTCTCCGTGGCCGCCGCTGTTTTGCGTGGAGAGAGAAAGGGGAGAGTGAAAATGTTCTAGGGTTTCGGGGGGCGCCGGCCGGGTTTTGATCTCGCGAGGGACGCGGCCGGCCGTCGGATCAGATCCGATGGCCAGGAGCGGTCGCCGCCGGTCGGGCCACATTCGGCCCAAGAGTGAGCCGAGCGCGGGCCGATTTTCCGGCCCAGGCCCACGCTGCGGCCTGGGCGCGGGGGAGGCGCGCGCCGCGGGCCAGTTTTCGCTTTTGGGCCGTCTCCACAGTGGTGATTTTCAATGTTTTTTCTATTTTTCAGAAGCATTTTCATAGTATTTTGAATGAATTACTTTATAGTTTGATCTCTATTCAATTTTGCACCAACTGTATATTGTTTAGAGATAAAAGTTCACAGTATTGCTTCTTAAAATAGAAATTTCTACATGTTTCCGCTGCAAAGTTTAAATAGTTGCTCTTTACTTTAATTCGAACCAACGAGACAATTAAAGTTTAAGAGCATGATTAAAGAGCTTATTTTGAGTAAGTTTTGTACAGTTTTATCTCTATTCAATTTTGAACCAACGAGATAAATTGTTTAGAGATAAAATGAGTACAAAGTATTGTTTCTGAAAAGAAAGAAAGATTTTCCGCTGCTACAATGATGCTATCTTTCAATTAAGTTGGAACCAACGAGAAGATTTAATTGGAAGAATAGTCGAAAAGTCTTAAATGATTTGTCTGTGGGTAAAAGATAGTAAAAGTTGAGTTTTGGCATTATTCTGCCATTTGAAGTCTCAAAGTTGAGCATTACTGGAATCACAAAGATATTTCTCATGGAAGAGAAATTTAAAATTAATTATGGTATTGTTATTTTCTGACCAACGTTGATGATAACATTATTATAATTTTTTCATGAATCATATCTTGAAGTTTAAGGTCTCTGGTAAATGTTGCATCAAAGTGACCATTTCAGAGAATAGCTAAAGAACTGCTCTCAAACTAGAGAAATGTATTTTCTAGTATGTGCCGCAATAAAGTTGATTATCCTCTAATTAAATTCGAACCAACGGGAGAATTTAATTTTGAGGAGCAGATATATGGTTTTAAAGTTTATTGAGTTTTCCATACATTAATTCTTTTCTACCCAACGGTGATATAGAATAGAACTTAAAGTATTGATTATTGACTTTTGAGACAAAGAGTTCTATGTTGTCCTTGAAGGACGAAAGACAATGAACTGGGTATTTGTGACTCAGAAAGAAAGAAGGTCATTACATAAGAGAATATATTCTCTATAAAGAACGGCTTGACAGGAAAAGTACTCAGGATATTTATCCAAGAAGAGTAGATAAAGCAATAAGAGTTCATTTTGAGAAATGTCTCTTATGTACTCTCTATCAAAAAGAATTCATTTTGAGTTCATTCAAAGTTGTGATAAGTCAATACATGTTTAATTTGACCAACGTCGGATTAAGCATGTGTGTCATGGAATATTCAGATTTATTTCTGAATTTGATATGAACCGATCCTGACATTTTTGTTAGGAAAATTATGAAATAACCCGCATGACGGGATAAAGTTGGCATAGTGCTAATCCTGCATGGCAGGAGAAAGTTGTGATGACTCATGTACTGGTTCATCCCACACTGGGAAAAAAGTTTGGAGTAGCTTTTGCTATTCTAGAATTGATCGGGCACTTCTATTGTGTCACAGAGATTAAGCACTCATTGAGTTTAATGAAAAATGGAAAGTTACATATGAACCTCAAGATAAGAAAGATTTGCGAGCGTGACTTGCTAAAGTACTGGTAATAGACTCTGTTGAGTTCGTGAAGTGAAATAAGGAAAAAGTACTGTCATATCGAATAAAGGACTCTATTGAGTTATCAAAATAAAGTGAATAAAAGGTACTCCCATACAAATTAAGAAAATACTTTGTTCTGCATAACATAATCATGTGAATGAAGTAATAAAAGTTTTCTCATTCACAAAGTTGTGAATAGTTTTCGAAATTGTGGCAGAAAAGTTCAAGCCACATTTCGAGGGGGAGAAATATGAGATAGTTAAGAAAGGTACTCCCCTGTAATGTGCATTGAAAGCAAGAGATGATCTATTAAAGAATGAATGTGACCGTCAGGGGGAGTACAACGGTCACTATAGTGATACCCCTATATAAAGAAATGGCTAAATTTCGGCATTCATGCTGGACGACCCTCCAAGATAGTAAGATGGCGCTTACAGAGCACATATAAAGTTTTTAATAGACATAAAGTTTTAACAGATAGAACCCAAACAAAGAGATTTATTGATACGCCATCTTTACAAAAGATGGCAAAATCTGGGGGAGCATGGTATGTAGAGATCTAAGACTTGAAGAGAAGTGGGAATGCGTGTCCACTTCGATGATTCGAGAACAGCAAATTTCTCATACGTGCTGATGTTGTATACAACACATGTTGTTAGCTCTTAAAGAAAATGAATAAAGTAAAGACGGATCTTGTTATGCAGGATCTCATTAGTCTATTGCCATTTGGCAAAAAGGAACAACAACAACAACCCTATATAAAGTAAAGAAAAGAAATGGAAGTTGATTCCACCTCATTTGAAGAAGTCACGAGAATTCTATGGGCTAAGTCCATGGAAAAGGAAAATAATTCCTAAAAGAGCCATCACAGTAGGTTATAATGGACCTACAAAAGGCAATGTGACTCCAGAGGGTATGTTGAAAGATATAAATCAAAATTTTTGATAAAAGTTTTAGTCAAAGAGAAGAAAGAACATACATGATACCACAATGGTAAATTCATTTATGGATTGAAGAAAGCCTCGAGACGGTGGTATCTAAAGTTTAAATAAAACAATATGAAATTTTGGGTTTAAAGAGATTGAGGAGGACAATAGTTTATAAAAGGAAGGGGTATTATGGTTACAACAAAGGCATACTTGGAAAAGATTCTAAAGAAATGAAGTATGCATATGAATAAACTCATGCCTGTTCCTATCGTCAAGGGTAATAGTTTTGGGAACCTTAGTGTTCCAGGAATCAATGTGAAATGGAAATAGTTCCAAATGCTTCAGCTGTTGGAAGCTTTATAGGCGCGCAAGTAAAGAACTTACCCTGACATATTTTGTTTATCCGGGTTATTTTGGCAAAAGTTCAATCCAGATATAGATCACTGGAATAAAATTAAGAATGTCGGCCTCATGCTAAGTTGGAAAGATCAAGTACTCTCAAAAGATTGTGAGTACAAATTAGAACATGTGAAATGTGTAGCGAAATCCACAATTGTCGCTAACTTTCACACTTGGAGGTTTTGTGTGGAAAAGCTCCAAAATGAAACAATTATCATCAATGTGATGCAAAGACATGGTATAGCATGATACGAGGCCGAGGGACAGGCAAAATGGTTAAGGGAACCTGAACCCGGAGTTTTATAATGGTTGACAACAGCGATAACCATTTAAGTAGTTTGCTCCTATGACAACGAGTCAAGTGTGGTGCCAAACACATTGACACAAAGTTATACATTGTAAAGGAGAAAGTCCGGAATTATGTTGAAATGCATTGAGTAAAAGAATGACAGACATGTGTTTGTGGATCCACTTATTAAAGGCTTGCCGCCCAGTGTGTACAAAGAACACACAGTCGACATGGGTTTATGGTATAGCCTATATTTTCCGGACAATAAAGGGCCCCAAAGTTAAAGTATCTATTTCAGAACAGAGACATGTATTGTAGCTGTTGAATCTATCGGCAACCGACCGTGACGATGAAACTGCTCTATACATTAATTTGTGATGAAATATGAAAAGAAGTAAAAGATATGAAGATGAAAATATAAGAGGAGATCAAGGGGGAGAATGTTGGAATTGATCTCCACCAGTTGCCCCAACGGACAACTGGTCCCTTGACCTCGCGCCCTGATCGGGGGCCCAGCCCAAGACGAGGCTGGTGGGCCCCCGTCGCGCAGCCTATAAAGAGGAGGTGGGGACTGACTGCTTAGACAAGAGGTTCGTCTGCCGCCACTATTCCCCACCTCAAAACCCTAACCCGATCAGAGAGGGGGGCTGCAGCGGCGGGAAGCGCCACCACGCCATCGCCGGAGCGCCGGCGACCCTGCAACGGCCACTGCTCCGCGCCGCCACCACCCTTCCGTACCCGCGACGCTGCTGTACGGCGACATGGATGCGGTACAGGCTACGACCAATGTTTTTCCCCAATAGAAAGTGAGTTCTCCCATTTGATTTACACCCTAGTCGATCCAATTGATTTAACAAATATTTCTGCATAATAACACTATTAATTATTAATTGTGTCCCACTACAATACTGTTTAGAAAGTATGTCGTATAGGCGTACGTATAGCTAGGGTGCAAAGATTTGTGCAGAAGCATGGCGTATACGTAATCAGCATGTTATGCTTTTGAGAAGAAAGCTAGTAGTATGGCACTTCTCCCCTTTTAAGACGTAACAAAGGAGTAAGACGGGAAGGGATAAATCCAAATGAGCATTATGGGATACACGTACGAAGTACATAATTTAAGTGTACAATGTGCTTGTCAAAAGAATAGAAGACCAGCATGCATGTGATAAAGATTAGAGGGACAACACATACACATGTAGCTAGGTTGTGCACCACAATCTCTCTCTCTCTCTCTCTCTCTCTCGATCAGGTTTCAACACAGATGTCGTCATTTTTTATCCAAGAAAAGTCGTACACGACAAATTCCCAACTTACACTTGTTCCGTCTATTTTAGTGAGACGCTGAGGGGTTGCTAGCAGGATATATTATCTTTCCAAGATTCTAAAGCACTATGCTTTATATTAGGGTCTAATGACCAAAGGATGCTGCTTATCTCTCTCTACCTAGTTTACCCTTTCTTTTTCCCTCATGTTAAGCTGCTAGCTTTTCACACACCCACTACTTTAAGATATATGGGAATGTGGATTTGTTTTGGAAATCTAAAGCACAGAAAGGGGCTCCTCTCTTTTTCTCAAATGGCATCACCATACACTAAAAGCATATACCTTTTGATCATCCGCGTAGTAAAGATTGCTCCTCTTGCCTTCTAAAGTGCATTCTCCTTTCTACAAACCCCAAAGTCTTTTAATCATGCATACTTATAATATAATTAATACCACAATAATGTTCTAAAACCTGTTTACCATAAATTTCATGGCTGTAAGTGTTGTGTCAATGTAGATAAGAGCAAGTATTATAACAAAACTGCAAGAAGACTAAATGCTGAGGTGGAGGAGAGAGAAGAGGAGAGAGAGGAGAGGTGGGCTGCAAGCTTGCAGCCAGCTTGGGCACAAGAACCAAGAAACTTTGTGAGAGAGACATGTGGGCCTTACATTAATGATGAAGGACTAAACTACTATACTAATTGGCTGAGAGGTAGGCTATAAGAATCCTTACAGCCAACAGTTGGTTGTATTATTAACCTTGCTCTAAGCATGCAGTGCTCGCTAGATGTAAATAATGGTTGTATCAGCGGGTGTGCCTACCATAGCTAGCGCAATTTAATTCTACAGTTATCTTAGGAATTGTGATTTGTGAGTAGGGGCAGTAATGGATCAAGATCCTAATTTAATATCCTTTCACAATGCATCTTGGCTCTTAATTATTTCTATCTTAAAAACTTATTGAATTTTAGCCTAGCCTTTTTTAGCTCAATCTTTAAATTTTCTACCTAGGCTAAATTTGAAGTCCATTTACCACCCCTAATAGCTCTAGTAAACGAGGTTGTTTGTTTTGCGGTCTAAAAAGCATAGCTTCGTTGGCCAGATGCCAATCCTTGGAAAATGCTTTTTGGGATGGGGACTCATCATTTCTATAGAATCCGTTTGCAGGAGTAACATCTCAACAACATACATTATTTTGTAGCTTTATGATAAATTCCGAGCGAATGAAGATACATGCATCGATCCACAGGCCTCAGCCTAGCAACATCTGTACCTAATTTGATCTCCACACGATAGCACCAAAACAATATAAATACATCGTGGTATGATATAATTGAATCGGTAAACACGAGCAATATATAATGATTATAATCAGGTGGCTAATAACGTGTACATGATTTATGTACTATTGTTGAAATAATAGTCAAAATGGGTGATGTCGTGGTAAGCACTTCCATTCTACACAGGGCTATCTACAACATAAAGGTGTCTTGGGTTTTATTCTCTAAAATGGCGGCTAATGGCTCCAGTAAGAATGTATCATTGCGTAGTAATAATAATGCCGTGACAACACTAGCATAAAGATTTGTTTCCACCTTGTGGGGAGCAGAACATTGCAGCATTTGTGGCTGGTGATTGCAATGCATGTTTCCACAAACCACATCAACATTAAACTATTCTCTCCATATATATATATATATATATATATATATATATATATATATATATATATATATATATATATATATATAAGGCATCAGTGTCCAACGCACTAGTGACATAACCAAATCGATGTCTCCATCCACCTTGTTGCTACATTATGTAAATTCATTAATCTCAACATGAAGGCCCAATAATAAAATAAAATTGGCAATGATTATTTGTCAAATAAAATGGAGCATTGTATAGCTTACCATCAATTTCATTTTGAAAACCCCAGATTTTTTTCCCCTTTCTTTCCTAGCTAGCTCCTGATTTCGACAATTTCATATGGTGCTTCATAACAGAATTAACACATATACATTACACGAAAGGCTATAAACGATCAGGATTAGCTAGCTAGAAAACTAGGACAAAAAAGTATTTAACTAACAGCTCTAGGCTAATTTGTTTGACCAAATGAAGCAGGACAATATCACAAATCTTCCATTAATTGGAAGAGGAACACACCATCCACAATGTTAAGGATCCTCACATTATCAGAAGCACTGTCTTCATCCTCTTCTCTGGCACATGCATTCAAATCCAAGGTAAAACTAGACGACTCCATCCCATTCTCTATGTTCATGCCATTTCCTTCCTTGCCACCATTATCAGTGAGCTTTTGCTTGAGCCGAGGGGAAGAAACATTAGATTTTGAATCGAGTGCTTCACAACTCAGTACTACAATGGCATCCTCCAAACTGATCTCATCACCATTGCAACCACTTATTCTTCCATTGGAGATTGCATTCCTGATACTGATTTCTGAGTCATAGTCCAGTTGTTCGATACCTTCAATCATTATCACCTGATGAGGGTTTTCTAGTATTGCTTCATACAATGTTTGAAAGCAGCCATGCCCAGTGTCCGGTGATCTTTGCCTCTTCAGGCTGGAGCTTGAATCAGAGTGAACCTGGGTGAACTCGGCTAGTGAGATGGAGGTGAACTTGCTGTAGGAACCAAAGACAAGCCTTGCAAGCTCCCGAGACACTGCTTTCTTGCCATCATCGTCCCCTCCTTGGAAGAGCAACCATGTCGCTGCGCTTGGCTTCTCCTGGCACCGTCTCATCCTCCTTGTCATGCCAGAGCGGCACTGGAGCACAACACTTGCAATGTCTGCAACCACATCCTTGTGACGCGGGGTCCGATTCTCGAGCGTGTTGCAAAGGATCTTGAGATTCTCAGCAGTGAGCTCCATGAATTTTGGCGACTCCGCTGAGCCACCTACGGATGAGTTGGACACTGAATAGGATTCTGGACTAGGGTTTGCCTGTAGTGGTTGATGATCATAAGACTTGACCGATGGATCGCCATGTTTATGGTTTGGCCAAGGTTGCATCAGCTTGAATTGCCATGGCTTGGAGCTCATCATCAGGTTGGCATTGAAGCTTGGGGTAAAGGCAGAGATGGAAGAAATGTCTGGAGAGTTAGTAGCCGGTGAGGAGAAGCTCAGTGTGAGCTCCGAGGTGTGGTGTGCTGCTGATCCATAGCAATTGGGGTTCCAATCTTGCAACTGCGTGCACAGGAGAAAGTTGGTAATTTTAGAAACAAATAAAATTGTCTTGATTATTACTTTCTAAACTTTCTAAACACTAATGCAGATGTAGCCCCCTCTTATTAATAAGTTGCTTATTAAACATGTTTTTTGGATTGACCCCCTCTCTAAAATTACTGCTAGCAATGTACCTGAAAACTGGCGCTGGGGTTCCCTGGTCTGTTCATATCTGAATCTTGGTGCCGGTGAAGCCATGGCGGTAGGCTTGGTGTCGTCATCGCGGCACAGGAAATGAGCTCGCTATCACCGGCTGCAGTTCCATTGACGACAAAGGGCCATTGCCTTCTTGATCTTTCCTGATTTGCTTGTTCAGCATCACTGGAAAACAAAAGCATTTACACATGTTATGTTAATCATAAAAAATTTAACTGCATTTGATAACCTGCTGATGCAATCTTGGCTTGTGATCAAACTAGACAGTTGATTAATATTAGTTGATTTTAAGCACCTGTCGCGGCTGAGGCTCAACGCGAGGCCGCCGTCGGGCACGACGACGGGGTGTAGCTCCCAGACGGCCTCGAGCGACGGCTGCCCTGCTCGGCACTTGATGTAAGCCTGGTTGTTCCCGGACCCTAGCAGCCAGAACCTGTCGAGGCCTCTGCCACCGCCGGCGGCGGCCACCAAGCTGCTCACTTCCATGACGGCGTGCTCGACGGGGCAGTAGCAATGGCCGGGCTCAAGGCCGCCGCGCCTCCTCCGCTCTGACGCGGCGGCCCATGCCTCGGCGGCGTACGCGAGGTCCTCGAGGACGAGCACGACGCCCTTCCCGGCGGCGCAGCCCTGCCGCACGAGCGCGCGGAGGTCGCCGGCCCTGGCCTCCACCTCCTCCCTCGGCATCCTCTGGAAGGACGCCGCCGAGAGGGGCACGAACTGGAGGTTCTTGAGCCGCTCGTGCCGCTGCTGCAGCTCCCCTTTGCTCACCCTGTCCATCACCGCCCTCACCACCACCTCCGCGGTGGCCGCGCTCTCGCCGACGACCACCACGCACCGCTTGCTCCCGCCCGCCATGCCGTCGAGCACGCGCATGGCGTCGTCGTCGGAGGCCCTGGCGTTGGGGCGCCGCGCGTGACCGGAACCTGGCGGCGGAGAGCTCGTCGCGTTCGGCGGCTGGTGTTCCGGTGACGACGAGACGGCCTTCTCGACGTTGGCCTTGACCTGGGAGCTGGAGAAGCCGGCCTCGCGCATGACGCGGCTGACGCTGGGGTCGTCGAGGATGGAGATGATGAGCTGCTCGATCTCGACCTTGGCGGCGAGCGGCGGCGGAGGCGGAGGCTGGCCGGCGCCCTCCACGGCGCCCCGGCGCTGGTGCGCCTGCGCGCGCTTGAACGCGGCGACGAGCGCGTTGGACAGCACGGGCGCGTGGTGCGCCGCCGCCCCGCCGCCGTGGTGGTGGTGGAACATGACGGCGGCGGCGGTGGGGAGGCGGTTGAGCGCGACGTTGAAGCAGAGCTCGAGGGCCTTGCACTGGAGCGGGTGGGAGTGGGAGCGGAGGCAGGCGGCGCGGAGGAGCCCCGCCGCCGAGAGCATGGCGCTGGCGACGTGGAGCGGGGTCACCTGCGCGTGGCCGCGCCGCCGGGCCAGGGCCACGGCCTGCCGCACCACGGCCGCCGCCTCCGCCGCCAGCGCCTGCTGCACGGCGCAGCCGCCGGCGCGCATCTCCTGAGCTTGCTTGCCGAGATCTCTTCTCTGCAATTTGCAAGCAACGTGCGGGCGCAACGAGTGTCTGGCAGTCCGGATCCTCTTGCTACCTGTGACGACCCCTTTTAGTAGTCAAGTGGAGTGAAGATGTCCCTTAATTGGTCACACACACCTGCAGATTATACTATGCAGGTTGTTACATGTAGCTCGCATAGCATCAATGAGAAATCATCCAACACGATGAAACTGAGAGAGGGTATGTTCCATGATATGCAGTATATGTCACTGCTACACGTACGGAGGCTGAAGTGCGGGTCCGGTCCCGGGCCCACATGTCATAGAGATATCGATGGCATATATATATATATGTGTGTGTGTGTGTGTGTGTGTGTGTGTGTGTGTGTGTGTGTGTGTGTGTGTGTGTGTGTGTGTGTGTGTGTGTAAACTTATAAGAGTGTGAGTTGGGCGAGACCAAGTAGTTTTGCCGATGTTCTCTTGCTTTGTGTAGGTTAGGGGCCCAGGGCAAGACAAATTGGCTGGTGGTGTGTCCTGCCCTTTGTGTTTGTGAAGCGTGCAGTGCATGTGGGGGCAAAAGCCATGCACACGCACTTATATTCTTCTCCCTCTCTTGCACTCAACCTCAGGAACTAGAGATATACATGGGAAACATGATGTGGCGCCACATATATAAAGAAAACATTATTTCCGTGTATACAATAGCAAAAGCTGTGTCTGCATGCATACTTTGCTGCATTGCATTTCCATTTTTTTTTGCTTTTAATCAGATCAACTGATTCAGAAACGTGTAGAGTACATCCTATCCTTTATAAGGATTTAAAGTTCACCACTCCCTAGTCCCCTGGTATTAGCAGCGCCCGGAGGTCGTCCGATCCATCAGACCTTCCGACGAAACATTAAAAATTAACTAGTGCAACATCAAATATCACTATTTGTAATATGAAAAAATGATATGTTAAAAATAACTATGTCGTTCAACTCTAGGATAGAAAATTCCCGCCGCAATATGAATATTATGTTTCATGCAACATTCATCGCGAAACATGTAGAAATAATAGTTGCAGCATTGATGTTTAACTATTGTGACATATGTCGGAGCGTTTGATTTAAAAAAAAAATCTAGACGTCTGTACTGTAGCATTACGGTAGTTGAATTAGTGTCCTATATGGTTTACACCATTAGGTGTAAAAACTGAGACCAGTTATAGACTACACACTATGCATGTGAGAACACATGCATATATATACACTAAAAAAATCTTACAGTTCTAGAGCATAAGACAAGGAACTCCTATGCGGTGAAAAAAAAAGCATTTTCTTGATTCCTTAAGGTGCAAATTGTTTGTTGATAATTTGGAGAAATACAGCCATAGTTTTTTCCTTTTTTTTTCAAGCTATCCAGCCATAGTATATTATAGAAATTGATATTCTCGATTTATAGTAGGCGGGCGAGGGATGACGATACCAACTGGATTTATAGCCATGAGATCAGTGTACTAATTTGTGCTTACCATCTAATCATCTTCTTCGGCGCGAAGTCACCATCATCTTAAGCAAGGGTTCAAGGTGGAACGCTCGAGCTTGGGGTAGACCAAGGGTGACACAAATAAGGCGGCAGTAGCAAAGATAACAAGTTGTGTCAGAGATGAGTTAAAGAGGTGGTTGTGTACGATCGGTTCTACGATCACCGGTTCTACGATCGAAGCGGTGAAGACGGAGCAAGGGGCGAGGCTTCTCTCGTCGTAGATGGGTTAGAACAAAGGCTTCTATTTGGCGACGGGGAAGATCTATGGACTATGGTGGGCGAGTTGGCAAAGCAGCTGTGTGGTGGGGAAAGGGAGGCCAGGAGGGTGAAGATCTATGCTAGAGGTAGGGAACGCGGGTCACGCTTATATCGAAAAGAGGCTAGTGGATTTGGTTCTTTACATTTCCAACCAACAGTTAAAACGGTTTTGTGTTTATTATGGAGATTTTATGAGAGTTTCATGCATAATAAATAGGATGTCATGTCACCATTTTAGATGATGTGGCACTGATTTGATGAGGAGAGAGATAAAATGAGTTTCATCTAGATGAAACCATGTATGCACAGTTACCAACACTTGATGAATCTTAGAATTAAATAGGATGAGAGCCTATGAAATAATAAATCCATGATTTCATTTGTATTTTGGTGATGTGACACTCTTGGAAACAACAAAATGAAACCACCCATTGGGATTAGCCTAATTCATCATTGGCATTAGTATTGGGTCCACATGTCAGTCACATCAACAGACGACGGATGAAGAATTTGTCGGCCGATATGGGTCTAGCTAGCCTTTACTCTCCATCATCAGAAACACATTAGTGTGTGTGTGTCTGTCCACTACTACAGAACAGGCCTTTGTTCCAGGCCATTTGTCCCGGCAGCCTTTGGGCCCGGTACAATATGTGGCTTTTATCCCGGGTCTAACGGCTAGCCGGGCCAGCGGGGGGGGGACATGGGCCTTTTGTCCCGGTTGGAGGCACCGACCGGGACAAAAAGGTGGCCTTTTATCCCGGTTGGTGGCTCCAACCGGGACAAAAGGCCCGCGCAGCCTTTTGTCCCGGTTGGAGCCACCAACCAGGATAAAAGGCCCCCCTTTTGTCCCGGTTGGTGTCTCCAACCGGGACAAAACTCCTTGGCCCCCTTATCCCCTTCCCTCTCCCCCCGCCCGAGCCATTCAGCTCACTTGTTCTTGTTGTTCTTGGCTCGGGAGAGAGGAGTTCTTGCTCATTTCTTCACCACATTTGTGAAGATCTTTGATTCCCCGTCCATCCATCGGCGCTAAAGTTTGGGGCTTGTTTTTCTCTTCTTCCTTGGCTTGTATAGCTCATTTCATGCTTTAGAAATAGAGAAAATGTGTAGCTAGCTCATTTCTTGGATATTTAGATTGCATATGTAGGTGTGATTTTCTTTTAGATTTAGATGAGTACGTGGATAGTAGAAATTTTTAGAATGAGTGTAGACACTTCATGTGATGTACTTGTATATATGACTATATTGTGGATTGTTGATTTTTGTATTCATGAATGAATTAATGAAATGAGTATATTAGAATTTTTTGTATTATGAATGGATTATTTTGACACTCTAGTGATGTGTTTATTCAGGCTCACATTGAAACCATCTAGAAGCTAAACAAATCTTTATTTCGAAACAAGTATACGTCGTTAATCTCCATCCAACGGTGATGGCACTACCTTTCGGGGATACACGATGCGCTATAAGGACGTCGCGAATCGGTTGGTCGCATCACCAGCACTTTCGATTGATAAGAAGACAGCATTTGACGCAGTCAGCATGACCGTTGTTGTACTGAGAGCATATCAACGAGCACGCTGCCTGTGCCAAGTGCTGTGCCTATTAATCGTAAATGTCGGTGCTGCAACTGGCCGATTGGTGACATTCTTGTACCGTACCGTGTCCCCCCGAAAGGCAGTGTCATCACCGCAGGGTTGAGGTTACTGCGCACCGTGTCCCCCCGAAAGGCAGTGTCATCACCGCAGGGTTGAGGTTACTGACATATACATTTTCAGAAATAAAGGTTTTTTTCTTCTTCTAGAGGGTTTCTGGATATTGAAAAGAGTGTACTCCTGGAACTGAATGGTGTCAAAGTAATTAGAAGTTATAGAGATTTCTTTCAATTAATTAGAGATTTCTTTCAATTAATGATACATTTCGTATTTTTTATATGATTTCATTGTTATTTGCAAGAGTTATTAATCTGATCATTGTAATTGTAATAGTAAATAATATTTGCAATGTAATGGTAAGAATTTATAATTTTGTGGAAAATAAAGGTATTTTTCAGTAAAATATGGCTTCAGCAGCTGGAGGGAGTAGCGCCGGTGTGGGTGATCGTTGTCCTTCTGGAGAGAATGGCACAACTCGAGTAGGTCGTCGGTCCAAAAAACCTAGTGCTTTTCATAGGGCAGCGCTCCGTTATTTGGAAAAAGAATATAGAGAATGCATGGCAAGGGGCGAGTAACCTCCGTTTGATCTTGAGGATTTATTGCGGTGTTACGGTTCGTCACCACCAAACTCAGAGGTTTCAGCTCCGCCATCTTCTTCTGCGCCAGCAAGAAATCCATTAGAGCATTCTGCGTTCCAACGCAAGGACGGTTGAAAACCTATATGTTGTTGTCCGAATTTTTAAGTTTCATATATAGTACTCCTTTGTTAAGTTCTGTAATGGATTAAGTACTCATTTTAATTAATCAAGATGTATGATGGATATTGCAGATCTTTTAATTATTCATGTTATGTTACATTTAGTTTAATTTAGGTTTGATATATTTTATTTATTCGATACATGTAAAGAATTCAAATCGATTTATTTAAAATGCAGATGGACCGGCAATGGATGTACAATGCTGACCGACGTTCAAAAGAATTCATTGATGGCCTGTATTATTTTTTGTCTGTGGCTGAGGCAAACAAGCAGAATGGTTTTATGTGCTACCCGTGTGTTCATTGCAACAATAACAAGGATTACACATCTTCAAGAATCCTGCACAGCCACATTTTCGCAAATGGTTTCATGGAGAAGTATGTTTGTTGGACGAAGCACGGAGAACAGGGGGTTACCATGGAAGACAATGAAGAATAAGATTTTGACGACCACTTTCCCGGGAATGCTGGAATCGGTGCATTCGATGACGATATTCCCATGGAAGAGCCCGAAGTAGATGTAGCAGAAAATGGTCCCAGCGACGATCTGGGGCAGGCATTGCACAATGTGCAGGCAGACTGTGAGAGTGAAACAGAGAGGTTGAAGTTCCAGAAGTTGTTAGAAGACCACCGTAAGTTGTTGTACCCAGATTGTCAAAATGTTTTGAAGAAACTTGGCACCACCTTAGAGTTGCTGCAATGGAAGGCGACAAATGGTGTATCCGACAAGGGATTTGGTGAATTACTCAAACTTGTTAAAAAAATGCTTCCTAAGGACAACGAATTGTCTACCACAACGTATGAAGCCAAACAACTTGTTTGCCTTTAGGATTGGAAGTGCAAAAGATACATGCATGCCCCAACGACTGCATCCTCTACCGAGGCGAGTACGAGAATTTGGATGCATGTCCCATATGCAGTGCATTGCGTTACAAGATTAGAAAAGATGATCCTGGAGATGTCGAGGGGGAGCCTCCCCAAAAGAGAGTTCCTGCGAAGGTCATGTGGTATTCGCCTATAATACCACGTTTGAAGCGTCTGTTCAGTAATAAAGATAATGCTAAGTTGATGTGATGGCACAAAGAGGAAAGCAAGAAACACTCGATGTTGAGACACCCCGCTGATGGGTCGCAGTGGAGAAAAATAGATAGAACGTACCCTAAATTTGATTTGGATGCGAGAAACATAAGGTTCAGTTTGAGTACGGATGGCATGAATCCTTTTGGTGAGATGAGCAGTGGTCATAGCACTTGTCCTGTGACTCTTTGTATGTACAATCTTCCACCATGGCTCTGCATGAAACGAAAGTTCATCATGATGCCAGTGCTTATCCCGGGTCCAAAGCAGCCCGAAAATGACATTGATGTGTACCTAAGACCATTGGTCGAAGAACTCTTATTGCTCTGGGGCGATGAAGGTGTACGGATGTGTGATGAATACAAACAGGAAAACTTCAACCTATGATCATTGCTGTTCATAACGATCAATGACTGGCCTGCTCTTAGTAACTTGTCAAGACATTCGAACAAGGGATACAAAGCATGCACACAGTGTTTAGATGATACCGATAATATATGGTTGACTCACTGTAAGAAGGTTGTATACATGGGTCATCGTCGGTTTCTTCCCATCAGGCATGCGGTACGAAAGAAGGGCAAGCATTTCAAAGGCCAAGCGGACCACCGAACAAAACCGATGCACCGTAGTGGTAAAGACATCTTCAACATGGTAAAAGATCTAGAAGTTATTTTTGGAAAGGGATCTGGTAGCCAACCTTTTCCGAACGAAAACGGAATGGCGCCCATGTGGAAGAAGAAATCTATATTTTGGGAGCTACCATATTGGGAAGTCTTAGATGTTCGTCATGCAATTGATGTGATGCACCTCACGAAGAATTTTTGCGTCAACCTGATAGCATTCTTGGGAGTGTACGGAAAGACAAAAGATACAGTAGAAGCACGTCAAAAATTGCAACGTATAGAAGAACGAGATGCCTTACATCCACAACAGCGAGATAATGAACGACAATACTTAAGTCCTGCCAGCTATACTCTTAGCAAGGAAGAGAAAGAAACTATGTTTGACTGCTTGAGCAGTATAAAGGTTCCATCTGGATACTCATCCAATATAAAAGGAATCTTAAATTTGGCAGAGAAGAAATTTACAAATCTCAAGTCCCATGACTGCCATGTGCTTATAACCGAACTTCTTCTGGTTGTGCTGCGGAGGATTCTGCCTGATAATGTCCGGTTAACCATCATGAAGCTATGTGCCTTCCTCAACGCAGTTTCTCGGAAGATAATTGACCCGAAGAATTTGATAAAGCTGCAAAACGATGTGGTGCAATGTCTTGTTGGCTTTGAGCTGACATTTCCACCATCTTTCTTCAACATCATGACACATTTTCTAGTGCACCTTGTGAAAGAGATTGATATCCTCGGACCAGTATTTCTACACAATATGTTCTCATTCGAAAGGTTAATGGGGGTACTCAAGAAATGTGTTCGTAATCGAGCTCGTCCAGAAGGAAGCATCGCCAGTGCCTACGGAACTGAGGAGGTCATTGACTTTTGTGTTGACTTTATTGATGACCTTAAACTGATTGGAGTCTCTGAATCACGATATGAGGGGAGTCTAACTGGAAAGGGTACATTAGGAAAGAAATCTTATGTCTGCAAAGATGATTTCTCATTCAAGAAAGAGCATTATACGGTTCTTCAACAATCATCCTTGGTTGACCCATATATTGAGGAACACAAGAAAATTCTGCTATCTAATTTCCCGGAAAAGTCTGAGGCATGGATTACACGTGAGCACATGAACACTTTCTGCAGCTGATTGCAGAAACATCTAATGCATAATATGGATATAAGTGAACAACTGTTCTTATTGGCTAGGGGGGCATCTTGGAATATCTTAACATACCAAGGGTACGAGATAAATGGAAACACATTTTATACGATAGCCCAAGATAAAAAGAGTACCAACCAAAACAGCGGTGTTCGTATGGATGCCACGGACAATAATGGAAAAAAGGATACATATTACGACTACATTGAATAGATATGGGAGCTGGATTACGGTCCCAATTTCAAGGTGGCTCTATTTCGTTGCCAATGAGTTAAGCTATCTGGAGGAGGGGTAACAAAAGATGAGTATGGGATGACAATAGTTGATCTCAACAATCTTGTGTATAGAGACGAGCCATTTGTCCTAGCCCAGGATGTCGCTCAGGTTTTCTACATTAAGGACATGTCCAGCAAGCCAAAGAAGGGGATAAACAAGCAAAAGCATGAGCCTAAGCAACACATAGTTCTATCAGGAAAGAGAAACATCGTTGGAGTGGAGGACAAGACAGACTTGTCATAAGAATATAATAATTTTGTTGCCATTCCATCTTTCGAAGTAAATGCTAATCCATGCATCCTGCTAGCCAATGATGATGCTCCATACTTGCGCCATGATCATAATCAAGGGACATTTGTGTCCTTCATGTACTTGAATCAATTTATATTATTGTATAAAAATGTAATCGCAATTCGAATACTTTGATTATATATGTACTGTACAATTATACTTTATGTGTTATATATATCATTTTTTATATTTTTCACTTAATTACCAGACTCAATTATAATTTTCATTCAATAATGGATTACTCAACTAATTTTATTTATTTCATGAAATTACATTCACATTAACACACTATGCTCTCTCATTAACACACACAATCTCACTAACACACACTATCTCTTAAACTCACACACTACTCATTAATATCATGAAATTGCTTAATTTTATGTAAAATTCACTTTTTAAATGTTAATATCGTGATAGAATCCACTTTCTGTCGAAAATCAACCGTTTTAAAAAATTTGTTCACCTAATATATTTTTTCATGGTCAAAATAACAAATATGATTTCAAAAAAGTTAGATATTTCGTTGACCCAATCACTTGAATGAAAATTAATTATTTTTGTTGCGTGTATCAAGTTTATATAGAGATAAGAAATTTTGTTCCATAATTTTTGGAATCATAATTTTATTAACTGAATTAACAAATGAAAGCCTATTTTAAAAGAGAAGTAAAAAGAAACAAAAACAAACATAAGATTTGGCGGGAATGAGAAAAAACGGGCCCCTTTTGTCCCGGGTGATAGATCTACTCGGGGACTAAAGGTGGGCCGCGGGCTGGAAATTTTCCCGGCCCGCCCAAAAACACCTTTTGTCCCGGGTGGTGGATTCACCCGGGACAAAAGCCCCCCCCCCCTTTTGTCCCAGGTAAGCCACGACCCGGGACAAAAGGGCCTTTTATCCCGGGTCGTGGCTTCACCCGGGACAAAAGGGGGCCCCCTATATATGTCCCTTAACCTCCGCCTTCCTTCCAACCGGGACAGACGACGCAACAACAAGACTTTGTTACATTTTTGAAAGAATCAAACCTGACGGCGGCTCAAATTGCAGGGGGAGAAGATATTCCAAAGGCCGATGTGGTCGTCAAATGGACGTATGAGCTGGGCAAATCTCTTGTACCAACCGAAGTAGTGTCTGTGCTTCCAACGCAAATGTATAAGCTGCACCAGCACTACATGCGTGCGATAGCCGATTGCATCTTCATGCAGGGCGCAAAGATTAAAGATAACGATTTCTTACGGGGGGAGGCCATTATATGGATAAACTGGGAAGAAATTTACCAACTATTCCATCAGGAGGACCTCGACATCTCTATGGTCGGCTTGTGGGTTCTGTAAATATTTTACTCTCCTTACGTATTGTTTTGCATGATCTTAACATACTGATCCCTTGATTTATTCGGTATCATGTAGAATGGAGATACAAACTTGCAGGAGAAAGGGATACTCTCACCTCGGCTTCATTGACCCAATTACTTGTAATTGGAGGATTCTACGCGACACTTCTGATGAGCTATTCCAAAACTTGTTCAAGTACATAAGCGTTCATCACAACAAGCAAATGATATTGTTTCCTTACAACTTTGTGTGAGTGATTCCTTCCGTTTAACTCTTTCTATTCTGTAATCGAATTGTTTAAACCTTAACTACCAAGAACTGCCTCCGTATAATCTTGCAGTGAACACTGGGTCCTAATTGTCATAATTCCTGAGAAGAGACTACTCATGGTTATGGACTCATTGAGGAGAAATCCAGAACAATACGAAAATCTTCTTAACATGATGAAAAAGTAATTCTACCACTACTCCGTCGATGACCGATAATTTGAATAACTTTGTTACTTGACTATAATTGTTCTAATCATACATAGAATTTGGAAACAATTCACTAAAAATCATTCAGGCAAATTTGACAAGGAATTGAAGATCAAGACAGATTTTGCGGTACGCACTTGGATGATTTGTTGCACGATTCATTAGTTTTATTATATATTCATGTAAATACATGATAATTTCTTCTCTCTTAAAGTGTATGAGGCAGAAACAAGGCACTAATTTATGCGCATACTATGTATGCGAGAACATCCATGGTCTGGTAGGTCCTCCAAGGGCCTGGACAGATTGGGAGGAGGAAGTAAGTAAAAAACTTGTTAATATTTGAACTCGTATTTTAATTAGTCGAAATTAATTATCTTCTTTTTCCATAGGTCGAGGAGATGCGCGATAAACTCATACCGGAGGAAAAGATTATGGCGATTCAAGAACAATTGTCTGAATTTATTGTTTAGCAAGTTCTCGATCCAAAAGGCGAATTCTACTTTGATGGACTATCTAATATTAACAATCGCAGCAAATATGATAATATACGCGTATATATGTAATTAAGAACGAATATACCTATGTAAATATATATGTGTGTGTATGTATTAAATTTCTATTTATGAGTATGTATGTATTATATATATAAGCACTCCAATAATATATATGTGTGTGTGTCTATATATATATATATAATATTGGTCCTAGACATTTTCATATATAAAGGAATTCACATGTATAGATATGTGTATACATATATATATAAGTAAATTAATTTATATATGAAAACTATCTAGGGCAAATATTATATAAGTAACAATATATATATGTATATATTAGTGGAGATCATACATATTGAATTCCAATACATAAGTTTAATTGAAATGCAAAAGTATAATTGAAATAGAAAAAAGAATTGAGAAAAGAAAAACAGGAAAAAAAAGGACCTTTTGTCCCGATTGGCCACGTGGCGCTGGTAGCACCTTTTGTCCCGGTTGCCAGACCCGGGACAAAATGACCCCCCCTGTCCCGGCCTGGCGTTCCCGGTTGGGAAACCGGGACAACAAGGGTTTCCCAACCGAGACAAATTAGCGAAACCCTACCGAGACAAATTAGTGTTTTTGTAGTAGTGGTCTATATATATATATATATTATACACACACGCGCGTCATGCAGCTTTGTTTCATTTTATTTGTTCATGCATACACACTTGCGTCGCGTGTGGACCTCAGCATCGATCTACGCTGTACATCTTGCACGCCTGCATGCGCGTATTTTTGGAGGTCCACTTGTAGTACGCGTGCGACACTGTTGATAACGATCGAGTGAAATTTCAAAAAAAAAAAAAAAGATAACGATCGAGTGACACACAACCGTATGCACGCCGGTAGCTCAAGCTCTAGCTCGGTCTCCGGCCATGGTTTGCCACGGCCACGAGATGGAGGCACACGCAGCTAGCATCCATCGGGAACTGCGTACGTGATCCATCGACCTTTGTCTGCTGCTCTCTCGATCGCTACGTACTCTGGATCCAAAGGAGTAGGCTGTCATCATGTCGATCCATCTCTGCCCGATGCATCAATCTCTCTCTTCCTTCTCATCAGTTCTTTCAGCTACCGTTTCATACATCCATTCCAAATTCCACGGCTGCCAGAGGAACTGCAAGCAAATTTGAAAGAACTAGTCGCCGGTTTTGGTTCACTGGTTCTTCCAATTTTTGTTTCGGCTTTAAAAATTTGTTTTCAATGAAAGGAGAAGTTAATACTACCTATGAAGATAAGAATTAGCGAGACCTACAAACAATTCAACTGATGCATACGGCCGCCATGGCGGTAAAAGTTTTGGTCAAAATCTCTGGCCCTGAAGCATTTTCAGTCAAAAGCCGCCATGGCCCGTCTCTTCGCCCTATATTTGGTCCAAAAGCCACACAAAAGACGGAGTTCATGATTAGAAACAAAGCAATTAAAAAACGCCAAGCAAACGCTACAAAAGAAGTGACTGGAGGAGAAAGAGGAAAAGAGGAGAGATGTGGGGAAAGCATCGGAAAAGCAGAAAAAAAAAAGAGGAGGATATATACTACTAGCAAAAGAAACCAGAGTCACATTTGTGTGTTTGCATATCCACAAGGCTAGTTTTTTGGGTGCAGTGATCGGCCATGGCAGGTTTAGAGGGGGAAAGGCTGTCTCTTTTAGTTTTAGCTGTTTCCCCCCTTTCATGATGGATGGAAGGCTTTAATTAGGTATGATATATCCATCTTTTCATAAAGCGAAGGAATATAGTCATGAAAAGCACTAATGTGGCATTTTCCTGACCAAACTGACAAAGAAAACAGCTAAAACTATATGATATGCATTGCTGTTTTTCCTTTTTCTATTTTTTTTCTTTGGAAAAAAAGTATGTTGCTTGTTTCAGGCACACCTTTTTTTTGATTCTGTGATACATTAGTAGCTAGCTAGCACTATTTATACCTGTGATAATCCAGCTCTTTAAATTATGTCCACTTCTGTCACACCCTGAAATTTTTGAATTTCAGGATGTGATTAAAATTAAAAATAAAACAACAATTTTCTCATAATTTTAAATATTTTCCAACATTTATTTTTTCTCCACAGAGAATTTAGTAAAAATAAATAATGATGGGTTGTTTTTATAAAATTTAGCGAAAATGTTTTGTTGTTGTCCATCCATGCTGCCTTGCATTTGTTTTATTGTTTGTGATTCAATTTTGAATTCAAATCTTTGAGTTTGAATTTGAATTGAATTTGTTTGTTTGGTTTTGAGAAAAGAAAAAGGAAAACGTTTTAGCCCAGCAATCTCAGCCCGACCCTTTTCCTTTCTTCTTTCCCGCAGCCCAAGCCTCGGCCCAACTTTTTCCCCTGGCCCGATGAGCGTGCCAGCCCGTCCCCGCGCCTCCCCCTCCTGCGTCGCCGACACGCGGGCCCTGCCCGTCGGATCCGTCTTCCCCCTCCTGCTCGCCTGCGTCGCTGCCGCTGGACCACCGGCCGCGCTGTTCTGCTCCTGGCCCCGCGCTCGCCCTCCGCCGCTGCCCACGGGCCTCCGCCCGAGCTAATCGACCCCGAGGCTCCCACTGCAGACCCACTGTGCGCACGCGCCGACCCGGACCCCGCACGAGCCGCAGCCGCACCGGACTCCAATTCGATTTCGACCGGGATTCGGCAACCGAATCCATGCTGGGCACGCCCCCCGCGGCCCCGGACCCACACGCCGAGGCGGCCTCGCGGCCCTTTAAATAGCGCCGCCGCACCCCCCTGGAACCCCAACCCTAGCAAGTCGCCGCCCTCGCCTGCGCCCAGAACCCTAGCCTCTGCCACGCCATCGCCGCCGCATCGGAGCTCCGCCCCGCCGCCGCAAGAGCTTGCTCCGCCGCGTCCTAGATGTTCAGAGGTTTCGCATCAAGGTGAGCACTGTCGCCGGCTGTTTTTCCCCTCCCCTTCACGCTCCTACGCGCACGCATGTGTTCGCCGACTCTGCTTCGCCGCCGCTCACCGCAGAGCCATCTCCCCGCCCTGCTCCGCCCGTGTAGAAGCCACAATCGAGTTCCTGGCATCGCGCGCAACCTTCCCGTGCAAAAACCCGAGACGAATCATGCCCGGAACGTGAGTTCGCGTTACTCCGGCGTGATCGCCGCCGCGCCCCGTTTGCCGCCGGTGTCGCGCGCCGCCGCCGCGTCCCCGACCTGATCCCGGCCGCCTGATCCGCTTTCTACGGTTTAGATTAGATTAGTTTCTCCGATCGATCCAAGCCGTTAGATCCAGATTCGACGCCCCAGAACCCTAGATACCGGTTCGTGTGGTTGTTTTGCAAAAGAGACCCTCGGTTTCATGCAAATCAACCCACGGTCCATGCTAGGTGAAAAGAATTTACAAACCAGTCCTTTCTTTTATGGTTTAACCCCTGAGTTTCTCCAAAATAGGACCCGCCATCCTTAGTGCGTTGTTTTGCAAGCTAGCCCCTGTATCTTAGGTTTAATCTCATTTTAGTCCCTGGTTTCTTTAGAGCTAGCCCCTGAAAGTTTAAATCTATTGCAAACAAGTCCCTAGAACCATGTTTTAGCCATAACTTCTTCGTTTTAGCTCCGTTTTCATCAAATCTTGCGCTCACGTGATCCTCGCAACGTGTGTAGTAGCCTTATTACTTTGTTATCCTTTGTGAGCACACTTTATTTTGCCTCACAAATCCTTTTTGCTAGCCTGTCACGTTTATAGTCAATCGCGACTAGGTCCCTGAAGCACAGTTTAATCCATAGATTTGTCGTTCTAGTTCTGTTTTCCGCGTTTCTTGCGCTCTCATAACCATAGCAACGAGCCCTATCCTTTAGTACGTTATTTTAAAGTCTTTCTCTTGTTATGGTGTAATGTTCTTAGTTTTATCTTTTTGTTTGCTTTGTATGTTTGCTCGATGATTGCTTCGAGTAGAAGAATCGCTGTTCGAAGATTGAAGAATCAAGATTTCCATGTGAGCCAGAGCGGAAGAGCAGTAAGAATAGTTTTTCGTTGGAGAAAGGCAAGTGACCCTAGCCATACTTCTATCTATGCTTATTTATAAGAGTATTGTGATTTAATTGGAACATGGAGAACCACCCAAGAAAACAGTACAACCACAATATCATATGGCTCTGGTCTTGGCTAATTAATTAGAGACTCTATCATGTGACAATCTTACCGAAAGGTCAAGAGGGGACGCATCGATGGGGTATAGCTCGGTCCTCTTGGGGCAATTGGTACCACCTCATTAGGACAGTGTTATGACCACTTTGACTTGAAACCTTAGCGGATTGTCATATGTTAGGGAATCTTTGTAAAGGCCTCGTAGCGTCCCTATGCAATCACAACTCGGAAGTGTGGTATTGTGCCTAGCTAGCATATTGCGTGGTTGGGTTCAAAGTTCTTCGGAACTTTTACACGAATTGTGGTGAAAGTGTACAACATCTGCAGAGTGTAAAACTGATATATCAGCCGTGCCCACGGTCACGAGCGGCTTGGACCCTCACATGATTAATAAACTTAAAGATGGATATAAATCACATTCTGGTTATTTCTTGTGGCCTTGCTGAGTACCAACCATAAGTGTACTCACCCTTACTTACTGCTGCTCAGAAGGAGAAAGTTGTGGTGAAGTCTTTTGAAGATGTTGCTGAGTTCTAGGCATGCGCAACCCCCAGTCGATTGCCTGTGAAGTTTGGAGTCTCCTTTTCTAGGATAAGCTGTATAACTCTGATAGTCTTTTATTTGTTTTAGTTCATTTTTACGTGATACTGTTGCTGATTATTCACTTATAATGTCTCTATATGTATGAAACTTGATCTTGGCATACATATAGCTATGCATTCGGTTTTGTCCTTAAAACCGGGTGTGACAACTTCGGATTATCACATCAGAACAAATAAAAGCCCAAAAGATGAAGATATACAGCTGCATCAGTAAGCACCAAAATCGTTCAGTTCCAACAGGTTCAGTAGAAGCTGAAGACAGACATGTCTCTCAGATACATTGGTAATCAGTCACATACTACTGGTGACGAACAATAAATTGTCAGCATATAGAACTTTACAAAGCAGACCCTTGCTATTCGTCAAATATCCTCTTATCACAATTATACTAATAATGTTATAAGATATGAATGTTTCTCGACTTACAGATTCCCGATCCACGACTTACAGATTCCCGATTGAGGGACCGAAGCCGGCGACCAGAGGGGGGTGAATGGGAGCCGATCAAAATTTCTTTCGAAATTCAACCAGTCGGCCTATATCCCAAAATCAACCAAACCCTCAAGCGTTCTGACCAAAGTTCGAAGTAGCTATTGAAAAACTAAACCAACACAAAAGGCCTCGAACGAGCGAGCGAAACCACGAAGCAGATCGGAAGGGAATCGGAAAAACTGCAGAACTGATCTGCCTGGACCGGTCTGACCGGTGCACAGGACCGGTCTGACTGGTCGAGTCTGTTCAAAAACTAGCAGACCGGTCTTGCCTACCGGTCTGACCGGTGGAACCCAGAAAACCCCCGAAAACTTGGATTCAAATGATGAATCTCAACCAAACGACCACGAAAATCGATGAAACTTGGGGGATTGCTTCGCCCCTACCCCGTGAACATATCCCCAAGAGATCTCGTCCTAAAGATCAAAGAATCTCGAGAATTCGAGGGGAGATCAAGAATGATTGGAGTTTTCTCAAAAACTCAAGAAATCCAATTCAAAAGAGCTCGTGATTCCAGAGGGTTTGGGACAGGATCAGAAGCACGAGAATCACAACAAAGAGCTCGTAGAATCCTAGCAATCATGTGCACCAAAAACGAAATAGAAATCCATCACACAAGGGCACAAAAACTAGGGAATTGGATTGATTCAAAAGCCTAGAGGGCACAAGGAGGATGGGGCCTCCTTTCCCAATCAAATCCAATACAAAGTCTCACAACTCCATAATCAAAACCTACTCTAAAGAGAGGAACAGAGGGAGAGGAACACAGGGGCGGCGGCCTGGAGAACAGAGGAGTCCACGAATAGATTACAAAAGCCGCAATTAACCTAACACAAGTGAAGGGGTATTTATACCCGCGGGACCGGTCAGACCGGTACGCTGGACCGGTCAGACCGGTTGGCCTGCAGCACCCCTGTACACGATCTCATCCGACGGCCGAGGTTCTTTCTTCGAAACGAAGTCTTCTCTGCGATGCCGCCATCTTGATGAAGATCAAGTCCGCGGTTTTGGAGGGTCCGCGAAACCTGGGTAGGTGGCCGGTTTTGAGAAAACCGCCAAAACCTCACGCGCGGGAAGATTCCCGCCTCCACGTCGTGGCCCTAGACGCCATTCCCGCCTCGGCCTTCTGACGGCCCTAGACGCCGCCCGACGCCCGTCACCTCCTCGCCCGCAGCGAGGCCCTAGACGTCGTCGACGCCTGTCGCCTCCGTCAGTCCCGAGACCGACGCCCGTGCCTCCACGACTTGGCGTCTTCGACCGCCGTCCGCCTCCTTGGTTTTGTGGCGCAAACTAAGAAACCCGCCTTCCGTCGCCGCTTGCGCCCTCGATCCAGGAGTGGACGCCACAGCTGCCGCCCGGTCCGAGCTCCGGTCCCGGCTGCCCTTCACCGCCGTCCACCGCACGGTCCATCGGCCACAGCACCTCCATGGCAGCTCCCCGTCGACACTCGACGCCCGTGTACCTGCAATCCAAAGACCAAGCGCACGATCACACCGCACGGTTGACAATTCACTCATCACAAGCAGGATAGAGTACTCAACATTCCTCAATCTCCCCCTTGATGAGTGCATTGTCAACACACCACCTGAAAACAGAGAAGTGATAAAAAGAGAAGCATATCCCGAAAGCTCCCCCTTTCCGTTTCAGTCATGCACAGCCTTGCCCGGGTTCTCACAAGTGCAAAGTGAGCCGTCCCGAAAGCTCGATCAGTGCGACAAGCAATCCCACCTGGATCTTTTCAATCCATTTCAAGAACAGTTCAAGCAATTTTATCAGATTTAGATCATTTCAAGTATGAATTGCTAAATGAGAAGGCTATACTAGCATGAATAAGATAGCAAAGCATATCAACACGCCCTAACATGCTAGTAGCCAAAACAGGGTGATCATGTTTTCATATTTTCAAATCAAAATAGCTTAACTCAGATGATGTCATATACACAATGGAGCAAGCTATACATGATCAAGTTTATCAACTCACACTAGCAGGCACTAGAAGATCATAGCAATGTATACAAGAATGCTAGTGCAAGTGAGACAATGCAAAATGCAAACATGTACAATGTATATGCACAATGCAACTAACCAAGCTAAAACTAAGATAAGGACAAAGAAAAAACAAAAGCTAAGCAACTGACGAACTCAGCAAATACAACGGCTCAAAGACACACAGGACTAGGCCAAATGAATCCAACTGAGTACCATGGAAAATGCAACAATCAGAAAACCACCAGTCCATCCTGAGAGGAAAACATACAAGCTGAACGCTCACATACCTCGATGAAGATCCCGCTGGACCTAGAGCATAGCAAGCTCAAGGTCACCTCCCCTGCGTCCTCAGCGGGTCCACCTTCTGCTCGAACAGGTTCTTGTAGAGGTGAACGATCGAAGTGGAAGTAGTGGTACTGGATCGTCCTCCTGAGCTGAGGTAGTCGAAACAGAAGGGGCCGGAGCCTGCAGCCGGCGCAGTAACTCCGGATCATCATCGGCAACTGAGGTAGAGCTCCCCCTCAACAAGTGATACCTAGCACAAGAGAAGCTAGGACACAAGAAAATAGCAAACACCAAAAATCCAGAGCAAAACTCAAGCAAACGATTAGGTGTTAGTCAAGATACATGCAAAAGTATACCAAAAGACACTCTAGAACATATCAAGACAAAAGATATTCCTAGAAAAGTCTAAAGGCACTCAACAACATGAACCAAGGCAGCAAGACTATATGAAGAAGATACTTGAGCTAGCAACCAGACCTAAGGAGCACAAGCTACACAAGCATGAGGGGAACTGAACAAAGCACACACCCTGAGCTAGCAAGAGTCATGACAATATGAAAACCACAAAAACTAGCATACAGAGTGACTAGTCCACCATAGCACAAGTACAGACCTAGCAAGCAAAGCAAGTATGAGATAAAGAATCTACAACAAGTCACAAGCAGAAAGTGTACAAAGAACTCAAAACGCAAACTCAAATGTACATATGATACACAAACCACCACGGGCTATCCATCAGCCTTGGAGAACCATCAAGTCTTGATCAAGCCTGCATAAGACCAAGATCCATGGAGCACTTGTTCTCCAAGCCACCAACCTGCATCACCAACGAGACATAGGGGGAGCAAACGTCTCGACACTGGGGTTAGCAAAGTGAGAAGCAAACCGGTGACGAGCCATTTGCTCTACAGAAGGGTAACCAAAGTCAGGCAAGGCGTATCCCCTGTCCCGTCTACCGCGAGGCCGACGATCACAACCGCGAGGAAAGCGTGGAGCATCGAAACCTCCTCCAAAGCCTCGGTCCCGTGGTCCATAGCCGTACTGAAAACGACCAGGAGCACGACCGGCAAAGCGACCACCCGCTGGAGCACGGTAACCACCACCGTCTCCCTGACCTCCACCTACACGGTGCGCCCTAGCATCTTGCCTACCACCACGCCGAGAAGGACAATGCACCCGAGCAGAGTACATGTCCGCATTCCGTCTCTCTTGCTCTCGCCTCACACCCGCTTCCTCCTGAAGCAAAACTCCTCCAGGTGACCTTCCCTGTCACAGAACTCGCAGTGATACCTCACCTCACGCTCGGGAGGTGGAGGCCTAGCCTGCGGACGGGGAGGAGCAGCCCTCTTCTTCTGGGCAACCTGGGCTGTGGCAACAGGGAGTGTGTCGAGGGGATTCCTCAGCACATTGGGCTTTGGAACCCAAACCTGCTTCTGCGGAGGTGCTTTCGGTGGTTCTTTAAGCACACCATCTGCGGGGTCAACAAGCGAAGGCTGCGTGCTCGTGCTAGCAGTGTTTCCAGCAGCCTTGCCAATCTTACCATACAACCTGTCAAAGTCTGACTTCGTGTATGTGTAACCGACCCCAAACCCATCACAACGCTTGAACTGTTTAATCATCATGCCCAACTACGGCTCACTGCTAGAAACCCAACTCAGAATCGCCCTAAGATAGGTATTCTCATTCTCTAAGTTGGCTTTCTCTACCGCAAGACTATCTAAATCAGCAATCAAACTAGGGCAAACAGAGCAGTCAATAGGTGGGCTAGACTCTACGACCTTAGTCTTTCCAAAAGACTTGATCAAAGCGTTCTTCTCATCTAGCTCCGACCTAAGCGTGGGACAAAGCTTACAAGCGCCAAGCAAAGCAGGCCTAGATCTAAGCTCCTCTAGTTCACACACAACAGTAGCAAACTTGGACTGCAAAGAAGCTAGATTAGACTTGAAGATAGGACACTCATCGCATTCAAGCACATCACTAACAATGGGAGCGTCCTTGACAAGTTCAAGCTCATGCTTGGCCTTGGCTAGCTCATGAGACACGTCAGAAAGCGAAGTCTTAGCAACATCTAAGTTCGCGACGTTCTCATCATGCTTGGCACGGAGAGCAACAAGATCATTCATGTGAGATATGCAGCCAGCGCACTCATCCTCACTAGATTTCTCCCTAGCACAAGCCAGCTCAGCCCTAAGCTTTCTACGCTCTCTAGCTGCTTCCTTAAGCAGCCTCTTCTGGTTGTCGAGAGCGGCGTACAACTCCCTAACCTCTGTATCAAGCAGGTCGATCGTGGAGTTTGCCTCTGAATCGCTCTCGGATCCCGGAGAAGAGCCGGAGTGCGTCGGTGTAGCATGTCCACCCGAAGACGCACGAGCACCATCGGCTTCGCCCGCCATGGTGCAGAAGCTCTTGCGCCGACCGGCCGCCAAGCAAAGGCCGATGAAGCTGGTGGCTTCCTTGTCCCGCTTCTTCTTCTTCTTGTCGTCGTCGTCGGAGGTCGGTGAAGAAGAGCGGTCGGTGTCGGAGCTCTTGTCGAGGTCGCTGAGCTGCGCCAGGAAGGCCTTCTCCCGCTTCTTGGCCTTGTACTGGAAGCGCTTCTTGAGCGACTCCTTGTCGAAGCGTCCCCCCGGTCACGACTGCGGTGCTTGTGGCGCCGACGCTCCTTGTTGGAGCCTCCCTCGTCGCGGTCGCGGTGGCGGTAGTAGTCGAAGGAGTTGTTCTGGCCACCGCCGGACTTCTTGGGGAAATCGGCGATGAAGTGGTTCAGATCACCGCAGTTGTAGCACCCGGGGTTCTTCTTCCTCTGCCTGTTGTGGTAGACGCGCTGGAACTTGTTGATGAGGAGGCACAAGTCGTCGTCGCCCAGTGTCTCCAGTTGCTCATCTGAAACAGAAGGCAAAGAGGCAAGAGAAAAGCCAAGAGCAGAGTTAGCGTTAGAGCTCGATCCACCACCTGGACCAGTCACAAGAGCGATGCTCTTGGAAGGAGGGGCACCATTGAGCTTGGCTCGTGTCTGGTTATCCACCTCCGTGGCCTTGAGCTTGCTGAAAAGCTCGTTCACGGTCAGAGTCTCATAGCCTGCAGACTCAATGATCGTGTTCACCTTGAGATCCCACACAGAGCGGTCAAGTGCGTAGAGCAACTTGAGAGCCTTCTCATACTCTGTGTACTCAAGGGCACTAGCAGATCTGTTCGCATTGACTTTGTTCACAATCGACTGAAAACGACTGAACATCAAGTCAATGCTCTCACCCGGCTCCTGTGTGAAGTTCTCGTACTCAAGCCGGTGAGTCTTGAACAGTCTGGCCTTCACCTGAGGTGTACCCTCGTGGTAGTTCTCAAGGCACGTCCAAATCTTGTGGGCTTCCTGAAAACCTTGGACGCGTGAGAACTCCGCACGAGAAACGCCAGCGAACAAGGCATTGACGGCCTTGGCGTTAGCCTCGTGCTGGGTCACCTGAAGAGGTGTGGTCCGAACAGCAAGCACCTCGTAAAGCTGGTTCGTGGTAATTTCCCAGACATCGGCTCCCATGCTCTGCAGGAAGGCTCTCATGCGAACCTTCCAGTAGGCATAATCCTCGCCGGAAAACATCGGGATCTTACCAAGACTCGTCATGGTCGCCAAGTGGTTTTCGAACCGGTTAAGGTATTGAAAACCTCAACCGAGCTCTGATACCAATTGAGGGACCGAAGCCGGCGACCAGAGGGGGGTGAATGGGAGCCGATCAAAATTTCTTTCGAAATTCAACCAGTCGGCCTATATCCCAAAATCACCCAAACCCTCAAGCGTTCTGACCAAAGTTCGGAGTAGCTATTGAAAAACTAAACCAACACAAAAGGCCTCGAACGAGCGAGCGAAACCACGAAGCAGATCGGAAGCGAATCGGAAAAACTGCAGAACTGATCTGCCTGGACCAGTCTGACCGGTCGAGTCTGTTCAAAAACTAGCAGACCGGTCTGACCGGTCTTGCCTACCGGTCTGACCGGTGGCACCCAGAAACCCCCCGAAAACTTGGATTCAAACGATGAATCTCAACCAAACGACCACGAAAATCGATGAAACTTGGGGGATTGCTTCGCCCCTACCCCGTGAACATATCCCCAAGAGATCTCGTCCTAAAGATCAAAGAATCTCGAGAATTCGAGGAGAGATCAAGAAGGATTGGGATTTTCTCAAAAACTCAAGAAATCCAATTCAAAAGAGCTCATGATTCCAGAGGGTTTGGGACAGGATCAGAAGCACGAGAATCACAACAAAGAGCTCGTAGAATCCTAGCAATCATGTGCACCAAAAACGAAATAGAAATCCATCACACAAGGGCACAAAAACTAGGGAATTGGATTGATTCAAAAGCCTAGAGGGCACAAGGAGGATGGGGCCTCCTTTCCCAATCAAATCCAATACAAAATCTCACAACTCCATAATCAAAACCTACTCTAAAGAGAGGAACAGAGGGAGAGGAACATAGGGGCGGCGGCCTGGAGAACAGAGGAGTCCACGAATAGATTACAAAAGCCGCAATTAACCTAACACAAGTGAAGGGGTATTTATACCCGCGGGACCGGTCAGACCGGTACGCTGGACCGGTCAGACCGGTTGGTTAGACCGGTCATACCGGTGCCAGGGACCGGTCAGACCGGTTGGCCTGTAGCACCCCTGTACACGATCTCATCCGACGGCCGAGGTTCTTTCTTCGAAACGAAGTCTTCTTCGCGATGCCGCCATCTTGATGAAGATCAGGTCCGTGGTTTTGGAGGGTCCGCGAAACCCGGGTAGGTGGCCGGTTTTGAGAAAACCGCCAAAACCTCACGCGCGGGAAGATTCCCGCCTCCACGCCGTGGCCCTAGACGCCGTTCCCGCCTCGGCCTTCTGACGGCCCTAGACGCCGCCCGACGCCCGTCACCTCCTCGCCCGCAGCGAGGCCCTAGACGCCGTCGACGCCCGTCGTCTCCGTCAGTCCCGAGACCGACGCTCGTGCCTCCACGACTTGGCGTCTTCGACCGCCGTCCGCCTCCTTGGTTTTGTGGCGCAAACCAAGAAACCCGCCTTCCGTCGCCGCTTGCGCCCTCGATCGAGGAGTGGACGCCACAGCTGCCGCCCGGTCCGAGCTCCGGTCCCGGCTGCCCTTCACCTCCGTCCACCACACGGTCCATCGGCCACAGCACCTCCACGGCAGCTCCCCGTCGACACTCGACGCCTGTGTACCTGCAATCCAAAGACCAAGCGCACGATCACACCGCACGGTTGACAATTCACTCATCACAAGCAGGATAAAGTACTCAACATTCCTCACCGATCCACTAATATGCAAACAGCTTGACATGGGGAACTGATGAAGCACAAAGGACATACAATTCCTTCATCTTAGTCAATGTACAAACGGATTATATTCACACATGACTTTTGAGAAGTTTCATCTTCCGCACCGCACCATTTCAGGTTTGCGCCCAACTGCAGAAACTCCACGCCCAGCACATGGATATATTTACAATGGCAGAGCTCGTATTTTGTGTCGCTTTCAATACCACCCTCTAATTACCACAGGGAAATTCCTTCATATGCATCACATGAAAACTGGAGTTCTTCAATCCATCTTGGTGAATATGTATCCTATGGGTATGATTTTAGGATGCCACTGTACTTTATTTAACTGCCAATTGGTTGTGCAGGAAGTCTAAAACAGATAGGCGCTGAAAAATACAGAATCAAGCTTAGCTCACAAAGACACATAGGGGGAGCAGTGCAAGGATGGGAGGACATATGATGGGGATAAATAATAGTTACCCTTTGCTCAAGACTAGCTTGCTCAGGACCAAGCTTCAGTTTCTCAAGGCATTCAATTGCTTCCTTGACACCCTTGACTGCAGTGCTTTCATTCCCAAGGTTTCTATCAACATCCGCAACTTTTGCAAGAGAAGTTGCTAGATCAATTACCTATATCCAACAGATGTCAAATTATAAAATGATTGTATGTGCATCTTTAGTAAATACTATGAATCATCTATATGTTCTATGCAACATCTTAGCTCGAAGAGAAACAGTTAAAACTAAGTTGATTAAATTAAGCTTGACTGCTGAAACAAAACTAGTCTGAAAAGGTAAATTTATACATGAGCAATGGTACATTCTAATATAATATCAAAAGCAAGCACACAGAGGAATCAACATTTGACATTCTAGGACTGCAGTTTGTACAATATAAGTAGCCTTTGTATCCCATAGAAAGGTCAGGTTTCATAACAAAATCTGCAGGGAAGCTGATCTTTCATCAGCTTCAATTTGAATGATGTAAAAGTTAAATAATCAAGAGAATGTGTTAAGAAAATACAAAAGCTTGCTGTAATCTGACATGAACTTGCACTTTCTTCAGAAGTAAAGATACAAGTCTATCTTCCCCATGTTTCCTGATCATTATTCTGTTTCTCTTTGCAATCAATTCTTTTTTAGCATATGACAATTTAACTAGAGAATTATGCATGTTTCTCATCCTGAACATGCCCATTGGCAATGGTATCCTCAACTGGTTGTACAGATCTCCTTCATATAGTGATGCAGAAAGCTCAACAGCCAAGACCATTTGGATCAACGTCAAGATTCAAGAATCTCTACCAAGACAATAAGAAAAGCCAATATGTCAATCACCCACTATTGGCATCTCCTAACGACCCTGGATGACACTTTGGCCCACTTTGAGCAGCTGTTTTTAATTGAAACATTGATGCTCAAAAGGTTGCAAGGTTCCTTCTGTAAATGCACCTCAACATGGGGCAAAGCACCAGCCAGGGCTTCAGGTGATGGCTATAGTCCATTATCAACATAACCACCTTGGACAAGCACACAGCTATAGGACTCAAATATGCAACCCCCATCTCTTCATATCATCTTTCAAGAAATTGCCCATGCTGGTGCACGTGGCGTGGACCATGATGCTATTCTGACAAGAGGGTGTACTTGCCCAATGTGACAAGAACTGCCTCCACTTAGTGGAGTTCAACACCAAAAAAGGTCAAGCACAAAGGGAACTGAGCTGACTAGGTCACATAATCTACAGATGCCCTACCTTTTACTGCGAAATCAGCAGTTAGGCCATATAATTGCTTGTATACCCCAGTTATACCATACAATCACCAACAGGTGGGGTACCAATCACTGATTTTAGAATAATGTCAATAAGAAATGGCTGGTACTTTTCCAACGAGCAGGGACAAAAGGTAAGGATGCATAGTATTCCTTCCATTTCTTGATTAAGACAAAGAAATAATTATATTTAAGATTTGTGCTTAATCATAAGTGAGAGCTTAGAAATTACCTGGGAGGCCGCTGCTGAGTGTTCTTTCACTGCATTTCTGTGAAAATCCAATGAACGGGAATAATAACTTCGTGCAGATTGCAGGTCCCCATCATAGTAGCGAAGGTCGCCAATTTTATTAAGTGAAACTGAGAGAGTATGCACCAACTGTAGATGGATATATAAAACTAAATTAATAGAATGGATTTTTTAAGCTACCCCGCTCATAATAAATTGAATACAACCTCAAGATCCTTTACGGGTAATTTTGAGAGGAACTCAGCGCTTTCTTCATAGTAACTGATTGCTGAAGGAGAATCTCCCAAGGTCCGACTGAAAACATGGTACAGTTGTAAGGATACAGTGTGCCATGAGTTCAGTGATCAAAATAAACTAAGAAAAAAACAATGGGGGTAACAGCGATAAAGAGGGCTGATGCATACAAAACATGCTAAAACAGGTGCAACCCCAATTAGATGAATTTGTGGCTGACTGCTATAACAGATTGATAAGAATATTCAAAAGTAGACATGCATCAAGATTTTATTTCAGGAAAAACAAAAGACATGCATCAAGAAACAAGATACAGTATTTAGCAAACAGAACAGCAAGGGCATTGACTTCTCATTTCTTTTCAAAAAGAAAGGGCTACAGTATCAGTATTAATTCCACAAACTATTATTGATTTGCATGAACCTTCGATATACGGGTACAGTATTAGTATTAATTCCACGGGAGAGGTCTTGTTGATTTACCGATGCTGGCTTATACTACAATGGACCTTAGAAAAAAGAAACCTCACATTCCAGTACATACATAAAAACTGTTATCTTAATTAGAATTTTGCTCAATGCATGGTTAAAACATCAGCGGAAAGTTAGCACCTCTTGCAGTCTTGCTCATTACAATCTAAGACTGGAATGAGCCTGCAAGACTACTGGAATGGGCCTTTGCTCTTGGGACAGAAAGCACCGAGCCTCCAAATTCCAGAACATTATTCATTGTATACAAATTATATCCTTTTGGACATGGTGCACAAACTTAGTTCTATCATGAACAAATATATTTAGACTGCCAAGTGACAATGACACTAACAGGTTCTGCACCCAAAATACTTCATTGTACAATATTTCACAATTTATCCTGACATATTTCCCAAGAAATTTAGTAGTCAAAGTTGCCTCTTTTATAATACTCCATGTCCGAAATCATAATAACACGTTGATATACACAGGGAGTGCATAAAGCTAATAACTGATAAAGATTTAATGGGTTGAACCAGCAAAGCATTAATTCTTTTTTGAAATAAACAAAGAATTAATATTTCGCAGAATTCCTACCGGTAGTATGCTTAGTTCCCCAAAGTGGGGACAACTATTTAGGAGTAACATAGTCAAGAGAGAGGGCCGTACCAGCAATCCCCAAGCATTCCTAAAACAGCTCCAAGTTGAGAGCGCAGGTCTAGATTATCTTCTGAAGATTTCAACTCCTCCCTGATGTCTTCTGCACACATACTAAGCCTTGACTTCGCACTTCCAATGTTCTGAGCACGGAAAGCCTGGAAATGTAGAAGCAGCATGCATTGTTAAAACATCAAGATCATAAAAAATAGTAGTGCAGACCAAAGAATAATTAGCTATGCGAATTTGACAGGTTAAAAGATCAAATGATGAGGTAAAATGCAATTCATTTCACCACTGACCCTCATAGCTTGCTGCACCAGAAAAGCTCCTCTCTCCATTGAAACATCCTCATATATCACCTTGCTCTTGCCACCCAAACGATCGACGAGGGCCTGAAGTTCAGAATCGGGCTCAATGCCCTGTATACCAGCACCACACAACGGGCAGTCCTTAAAGCACAGGGGCGGAGCCAGGAAGTTGATTTTTTCATTATTAGAGGGGGCCAACCATACAAATTTATATAAAAATTTAATCAAAATTTAAATTTCTAATGTAAATTTGGGGACCATGCCCCCCCCCCCCCCCCCCCGTCCGTCTCCGCCCCTGTTAAAGCGCGATACACAAGCCCTGCAAGGAAGGAAATCCCGGTGACAAACTATTTTCAGGCGAGGAAGGGAATACAATGCTACAATGTGTATTGAATCTGGACCGGAAAGCGCAAGACGCACCTGCAGAACTTATGGGAGCAGGGGTTGCATCTGCTGCATTCGTGGAGCAGCGCCTGGCAGACCACGCAGCTGAGCGGGCCCAGCTTGAACGTGCCGGAGTCGTAGCCGAACGGGCACCTCGCCGGCACCAGCCGGGATCCGAGCTCCTTCCTTCATCAGCGCCGCTCGCGCCGCCCTGGTGCCCCGCGCCACCCTGGTTCTTCCCGGTGACGGGGCATGCGCCGCTGGCGCTGACGTTCCTGTCAGATTTCGCGGGGCACACACCGCCGCCGCTGCTCCTGTTGGATTTCATGGCGCATCCACTTCCAAGATCGATCCTTGGGCACTGAAGAACGAAGAACCTAACTGGATCATGGATGGGCGGATTTGAGATTAGCGGCCAACGAACCCGCCGCAGCTAATCGCACGGAGAGAAAGGAATATTCGGGCTTGATTGCTCGTAAATGGAACTAGTAACAAATACTAGTAGAAAACAAAAAGGTTCCAAATAAGGAATCGAAATCCTGGGACAGTCCGTCGTCCAAGCAAGCTCGGGTTACCTACCGGCAGCAGAAGAAATCGATGGAAGCCCGGATGGTGAGGATGAGGAAGGGAGCGACGACCCTCGACGAGGCAAGACAAGACGTGAGTGGGAAGAAAGACTTCTTTTTTCAAATAGCCCTTGGTGGTATGCAGAGACTCGGCTCGGCTGGCTCCACCCCCGCCGCCCACGGCGGTGAGGTCGCCGTCTCGCGGATGATGGTGAGAGGGTGAGGCCGGCGCGACCACCAATCCCGGCGGCGGTTGAATGGTTGGAGTCGGAGAGGAGAGAGGACGACCCGGGCAACGGCCAGTAGCAGCCAGCGGAGCGAGCAACGCGCCCAGCGTGACCGTGGGCCACAGGTGGGCCGGCAGTCTCAGCTTGAGCTGTTCGTGTCGAACACGATCAGGCCGAGGCCATGGATGGATCGGAGCAGGAAAAGATGGAGCTTGTCGTCTCCTTGCCCGCTTCTGCTACTTACAGACAAGAAGACGACTTCCCTCCCTCCCCTGCTCTCGTCTCGCCGCAGATTCAAAGGATGCCGGTGGCTCAGGGCAGCAGCTCTTTCTTCTGGGGGGGGGGGGGGGGGGGGGGGGGGGGGGGGAACGCCTCTGCTGCCAAAATGTTGGTCGTTTTTTTTTTTTTTTGACAAAGCCGCCGTCTGATTTCCCCCGGATGGCCGACCAACACGACGAGTGTTGCATGTCCGGCTTGTGCCACATGACCCACTATTTTCTACATGGAGTGTTTGAATGGGAGACACCGATCGTGAAATGCCACCAATCAAATAAAGCCGGTCCACACAGTACTGGTCTTGTTTGGTTGATCTAGCACACGATTTTCGAAAAGAGAATCTTAAGTCTATTTATAAAATCTTTTTAGGGATGAGTGTAATTTTTCGTGACAAATCTAATGACAGTAATTAGTCGATGATTGGCTACGGTGATGCTACAGTAAACATCCTCTAATCACGCGATCAAAGGTTTTATTAAATTCTTCAAGATTCTTAGCGCATGTTTCTGAAGTTGGTTTTGAAAACTGACTTAATTTAATACCTCTAATTAACGGTCAAAGTTGATACAAATCCTAGTATAGCACAAACCAAACAGGACCACTGATAATAAGCTAATAAATCGCTTAATTACCTTTCAGTTTTAGGACCGGAGTGCTATTTTAAATGCCAATTCTGAAAGACCTACTCTGGTCAAGTTTGGCCTGTCAATTAAGCCTCCAGATGGGAGTGCATTTAGTTAAGACTACTGCTACATCATTGTCACGGCTATCGCTTTCCGTCTTTCAAGCTGAAAAATGCGTAGCCTGGTACATACTTGTCGACCACATACATTTTCCACTACCGCTGCGGTATTTTAAAATAGGAAATCTTATGTGTTCTTTGCAAGCACATGTTTTATTACACCGCAGTGAGGTCGTAGTAGTAATTTCTATCATATTCCAAGGAGTCGATCTTCTGAGAAATTAGAATGCATGTCAGCCAAGAATAAGCATGGTGTCGGATACCATGATTAGGGGTACCCTAATCGGAGTACTAAGATCACCCTGAAAAATGCGAACACATGTTAGGAGACTGGGCCCGCGAAGGCCCACGGGCTCCTTCCAATCCGGAAGAAAGTAAAGGACTCAAAAAAGCTCAGCATGCGGCTCATTCGCATCCCCCTCGAACCCGCGGGGCAATCTCCGCCTCGCTCGAGGGCTCCCATCGAGACCCTCGACTACGCCCCGCATCTCCGCCTCGCTCGAGGGTAGCGAACCTACCCTCGAGCGGGCAAATCATCTCCGCCTCGCTCGAGGCCACCCCTCGGCGTAAGGGACAAACGGCCATGCCGCTCCCCCGCCCGTCGTACGGAGACATTAAAAGCCAACCACTCCTCCACAGCGCCCAGGACAGATGGCGTCAGGCCGTCATTCCCCACAGTGGCTGTGACCGGAGTCCCGTCCGCCAACTCCAGTCACTGCTCCGCCATCCCGGGTGCTGTGGCAACACTATGAGACCTGCGACGCGGGACGAGACGCGCTCGGCACTGCTCCCGGACTCCACCTCATCACACGTATGGCCCCGGACCCACCACCTGCTTGGGAAGGGGTCCGACGACGCCACGTGCCCCTCCAGGAGGGACGCTCAGCACACGCAGCCGGAGTCCCGGACCTCCCCCCTCGAGGGGTCCGGAACCTCCACGCAACCCTCGGACCTCCTTAGTGCGCACACCGGCACTTTATCCAGGGGGGTCCGGGACCGCCGCGTGCCCCGCCACCGCTGGAGCACACAGGATTCTGACCTGTAGGGCCCACGGAACGCCACATCTGGAGGACTAAACATCCTACAGCGACGACCACGCCGCCTGCTGGGGTTGGCAGGACGCCAGCGCGATCTCCGCGAGGTCAAGGACGATGCCCAGGACGACCACCACGCTCGACGCCATACCCCACAGTGTACTTCCCACAGTACTCGACTATTGTATCCCCGCAACTCGGAGAGAAACGACGACCTCCGCGATCCCCTGTACATGTACCCGTCCCTCCTTGTGTCTATAAAAGGAGGAGGCGGGCATCCCTTAAGGGGGTCGATGGGCTCTCTAGGCATTACACCGCTCAGAGCACACGCAGTCGCTTCTAGCCCCAGCATCGCTATTCGCCATGCTCAACCCCTCTTCTAGCAGAGACTTGGGAGCCTCCCTCCCTCTCTCGCCTCGCTTGTACCCCCTACTACAAGCACTCCGAGTGCAAGATAATACAGTGCCCTCGCACACCCCTTTGCTGGACGTACGGCCCCGTGGCCGGAACCAGGATAAAACCGTGTGTTACTGTGTTCCTCTTGCATCAAAATCTGAGACGAGGAAACACGCAGCATTTACTAGTTGAGATCCGGACCCCCGGATCAGGGCACCGACACATGGTTATTTTTACTACAAATTATTGAAGGCGCCTTTTTATTTTAGAACGAGAATATCCGCTGCACAGAGTCCCTCTCCAAAGGAAAAGAACATGTATGACCAGCCAGGTCATATACGTTGACCAATTTTTTTTTCTAGCTGAACCGTCCATAATTTTACCTCCACCATCCAAGCACGCAGTTTGTGGATATTGCCCACAAACTTCTTTCACTACTGAATACTCAAATTGGGAAATATCATGCGGCTTTTGAATCAAAATATCGCCCATCCAAGCAGACCGACACGGCGACACAGTACATACTGCACCATCAAGGTAAGCCATCTTAGAAGATTGTTCAAGTTCTGATGATAATAAGCACACCAGCAACTAGTTCGGCTTTTTAGGCCTTCTCCAGCGGTGGGTTCCTTTGGTAGGCATTGAATCCCATTTGGGCTTCGATTCTTGTCTCAAGGTCAGGGTGCGGTTTGCTCCAGTGGTAAGGGTGCGGTTTTGGTCTGACAGCTCATTCCAGGGTGCGGCTACTAAAAGGTCTTATATCCTGCAGCATCCAATTTGGGACTTGGGAGTGGCATTAAATGACTGCCTACTTTATCTATCTACGTGAAGTAGAAGTATTAAATTTGCAAACAAGTGCTGAGTTGAATGGGTGTTTGCATTGGCTCCCATTTTGTAGGGGGCTTGTTATGAAAAAAAAAGGCAATCATCGTTCATAACTTTGCAAATCCACAAGCGAAAATGCTGACCACATCTTATATCCCTGACCACAACCTCTCAAGTCACCCTAGTCAGGCTCATGGAGTCGTTGTAGTGATAGTCACCAAATGTAGCAATCATGGGCGTTTGATCCCACGGAAGGCGGTTAGAAGTTGCTTTACCTCTTGTTGTCCAATTAAGCACTCGTTGGCTTCGTAGAGAGAGTAGCGTGTGCCCACGCACCTAACAAAACTGTTAATTTTTTTCTTGGCCATGTGGCCATCGCTTTCTTTTTGAGGAGCAACATGCAAATGCAGCTTGCGAGTACAGATCCCGGGCATTTTTCCACCATTATGGTACTTCAAAAATTTAAGTATTATGTGGTTCTTTTGCAAGTGAAGTTGCCACACCATCAAACAGCCCAGCAAAATTGTACTACGTTCAATGAACTTTTACATGAAATTTTATAATTACTATATATCAACAATTGTTCCTTATCCTCAGACCTCAGTGAAGATAATTCTATATGTATAGTTGATGCATGTAACCACATTTTAATTTTTTCTGGTGTGTTTTTTAAGTGTTTTTGGTTAAGCTAGCTTCATTTTCATTTTCATTTCAGGTAACAGTCGCTCTCTTCTCAAGGAAAACGTCTGTATTACTTTATGGATATTGCCCACAAACATCTTTCGCTACTAGAACACTTGAATTGGGAAATATCATGTGGGTTTTGCAAGTACGGCAAGATCATTCTTAGCAAACAAACATTTGCACTTTCTGATGAAAAGTCACCGTGCTTTTTTATTTACATAATTTTTTCCTAAATAAAGTCATCAACGGTCATACGACCACCCAGCATACGCCACATGTAATTTTAGACAGCGCGTAAATCTCACTTTACAATTCGGTATTCATGGGTGTCGTAGAAACCTACATCTCCCCATGCTCAATCTTTTACCCAAGACTACCGGTTTCATCTTTATCCCTTCTTCCTTATTTTGAAATCCAGATTAGTCACACAATTTAATAAGTTTTGGATCAATCTCGAAAAAAGCCAGACTAAAATTTATTCAGAAATTTAGAATCTATTTTGCATTTTTGCTCATTCCCAAAAGAAAACTCATTTTACTTGATCAATCAGCTGGGATTGTCCAAGAAGGAGAAACAGAACTAGCCGTGGCCGTGCTGACTTGGACCCAACAATTATTGCGGGTCCCACCACCCAGCGTCGTCGCTCACGTCGAGCGGCCCGTCGGAAAATTCCATTCCCGTCGCCCACCCTGTTTCCCCGGATTTCTCTCGGTCTAAAAAATGCCTCCACCCGCCGCCCACTGCCGTCTGGGCCCCACCCCGCGAGCATTTCGCCACCTTTTTTTTAAACAAAAAACTGCACGTTTATGTTCATTCATTCGTGGACTCTTTCTCCCTCCCCCCCAATAGGAAGCCTCCTCTCTCCTTCACCGCGCGACGACGAGCTCCTCATGCTCGCGCGCGCCAGCTGAATCGACCAACCATCAACCCGCCGCTCTATTTTCATCATCCGATTCGCCCGCGTCGTTCCTGGCGATCGTGCCGTCCGTCATCCCATGGTGACGGCGGTGGTGGAGTCGCCGCTGCGGCAGAGACAGAGGCTCCGGTCGCCGCTCGCCGGCAGCGGCGGCGACTTCGAGTTCCGGCACCGGCGCCCCGTGAAGCGCGTGTCCGGGATGCGGCGGCGGTGGGCGCCGCCGGATATCGAGATCCCGAACGGCCACTGCCTGGGCGGCGGGCGCGGGGCGTACACCAGCCTGCGCGACATCATGTCGTCGCCCGAGTACGCCAAGGACAGCTCCCCCGACGAGCCCAGCGGGGGCGGCGGCGTGCACACGATCCGGCACCCGCTGGTGAAGCACGCGGCGTACGCGTACCTCCAGCTGACGCCGTCGGCGCTGGAGGAGAAGGAGCGGGCTAGGCGGCGGCGCGGGCGCGGCCCGCTCTGCCGCCTCCTCGCCGGCTGCCTCGGCTTCCTCGGGGCGCTCTTCCGGCGGTGACGGCAACGCCGCCGGGAACCAGCTGACAGTTTTGAGCTTTTGCATTTGTTCCTCTGTTTTTCTTTTCTTGGTCTGTTCCCATGCCTTCTTCTCCGTTGCTTTCTCGCTCCTTTTCGGTGCATTTAGGACAGAGAAGAAGAATCGACTGTTCCTGTTTTTGCTGGGGATCGGATGTAGCTTTTTTTTTCTTTCTCTTTGTAAATACAGTAATTCGGTAGGGATTAGAAACAACAGAAGAAACAGATGACACCAGGAATCATGAACTCATGATGTACAGCAACATGAGAGGACAAATCATGTGCATGGCGCGCACAAGAGGGTGGAATAGAAACAAGGCAAAGCAGCAGGGTTCCTTTGATCACCACATCATGCCGGCCTGTTGGCATTCTGTTGCTTGAGTTGAGTTCGCCATGTGCTCTGTTCAAAAGACGTTTCTCTTTTCAGCCGATCGTTTCCCCTGAACTGAATCCCTGCCTGCTCATCGAGTCGAGTCATCGTGCCGTGGCCGCGGCCGGCGGCGGCGCGTGTCTGGTGGCGCGGGGGCTCCACCCCTCCACCCACCCGGATTGGCTACCTGTAGTTGTGTTGGATGGTTGCGTCGTATCCTCCCCTGGCGCACATGCCCGCCGCGGTGGTGGGGTGGGAGGGGAGGGCACAACGAGGGCCCGGCCAATCATTGGCGGCGCCCGCGTCCACGTCGTCTGATTGGCACTAGCGCGTCGCCGGGATTCGTGCGCGTCGCCGGTGGGCTCGAGGCCGTGTCGTGCTCCCGCTCTCCTCCCCGGAACATGAGGCCGGCCGGCCGGCACGGCGCGTCGTGCGCACGGCGACGCCCAGGCACACCACAGCGGCCGGCCGGGGACCGACATGAGAGGGTCTCGCTCGCGGCCGGGAGCGATCGAGAGCAGTGAGAACGGAAGCGAATCGCCGGAGAGCGACCTTTTTGACTTGGGCGGATGCATGTCACGGGGGCACGGATGGCGGCGGGGGCAGCGACTTGCCGACTTGGCCCTATTGACCTCTGACCGGAATCGTGGGGGCGATCACGAGAACCCGTTGGGCGCCCATCGGCAGTTGGTGGTGCTGTCGCTGAGCGGTGATGCGGATGTCTCCGGTATCGAGTTTGCGAACCACGATCCGGAGTAGGCACGACCGGGAGGAGTTCCGTCCGGCGTGTATAGTAAGAGAAAGGCGAAGGTTCCCCATCTCTAGGCACGCGCAGAATTTGTTTGGGGTGGGCCGTGGGGGGTAGGCATCCGCCGGCGCCGCTTTCCTCGTCTCGCTCGCCTAGTCAACGACGACGGCGGACGCAAGGGCAAGTATCCATGGGCCGCTACGTGTTAAGGCGAGTAAATCTTGCAGGGCCAGGGACAATCGACGCGGTTTTTTTATTTTTATATTTTTTATTTTCGTTTTTTACAAAAATATATTTTCGATTTGAAAATTTACAGGAATATACCCAGGCCGCTCGGCTGCTGGGCGGCCGGGACCTGGCCGCCCGACAGCGGGGCGGCAGGGGCTTTTGTGAAAAAAATTTCGCGGACAAAATTGCGCAGAGGTCCCTAGGGGCCGGTCGCCCGGCAGCGGGGTGGCCGGCCCTGGCCGTCCGGCTGCAGGGCGACCGGATCTCCCACCCTTATATAAGGGTTGGCTGGTCCCCCCACCCCTCATTTGCATCACTAAAATTCCAGAAATCATGAAAAAAGAGGGAGGGAGGGACAGAGGCGAAGCCCTGCCGGATTTTCGAGCCAGCGACTGCAGGTAAGCAAAATTCTTCTACGCTTTACTAATAGATTATGTTGTAATTATTTTTATTGAAATAGTAGATTAGTAATCAATTTAATATCATGATTGTGTGTCCAGATATGTCGAGCAAGCTTCGTTTTCAAGTTCATTATGGTGACGGATATATTTCTCATGATGCGTATGGAGTAGATCTATCAGCTTTTCAACGAAGAGAGTGCGGAATAGATAAACCCTTAGACAGGAGTTTTGGTTCCATACGCAAATGGCTTCACGAGATATTCAATGTGAATCCAAAGACACATTTCCTAACCGTTCAGACTGTGACGAATTGGGGAACTGAAGGGGATTTTTGGGAGTTGATGCTTATAGCAAACACCGAAGAATGGCGGACTTACATGCAAGCAGCTCTTGACTGCGGGTGGCCTCTTGTAATGCTAATTCAGATTCACCAGAAGGCAGCCCATTTCGGTGAAGGGTCAACAAGTACATCATCTCATATGAACCAAGCAGTGGAACAAGAAAATGAAGATCAGAACATGCATGTCACAGAACCTGAGCCGCAAGGTATGGCTGATCAGGTAGGAGAAAAAAAAGATCAGAACGTGCATGTCATTCAACCTGAGCCGCAAGGTTTAGCTGATGAGGGGGAGCGGATACCTGAAATAGTGGAAGCTGTACATAATGAAACTCAAGATGCTCGAATGATGGAAGAATGTGTGGACTCATCAGACGATGAGGACTACCCATTGCTAGGTGAATGACGAGACAAGGGTTTTGGAAATCCAGTGATACAGGATATTAGGAGTAATGAGTACGAATATAGAGAGAATGAGGTTGTGCAGGGGGGTAAAGTATCCTAGCATTGAAGCTGTGAAAGATGCTGTGAAGTTTTGGGCTATATCGTTGATGAAGGAATTCAGAGTTGTGAAGTCTAGCAGCAAAGAATATGAGGTGAAGTGTGTCAATGACGACTGTACATGGCGAGTACATATCTACAAGGGCAAGTACAAGACACACTGGGAGTGTTCAATTGTTACACCACATACATGTAGATTAACTGCTATTGCGCAAACTCACCGTAACATCACATCCATTTTCGTGGCCAAGAAAATGTATGGGGTGATTCTGGACAAAATTGATTATGAGCCAAAATTAATAATTAGGGACATCGACGACCATTTTTAATACAAAATCAGCTATGCAAAGGTTTGGCGGGCAAAACAAAAGGTGTTTGAGATGAGATTCGGCACATATGAGGCATCATATGATAACCTGCCTCACATGCTGTCAGCAATTGTGCAGAAAAATCTTGTAAGCGCGGCTGATACCTACATTATACCGAGTTTAGATGGGGGACCTGGGTTTCTGCTTCGTGCCTTCTTCTGCCTTGGTGCATGTGTGAGGACATTTATGTATTGTCTTCCTGTTTTATGTATTGACGGCGCATTCTTAACAGCAAAATATAAGGGGACAATACTGACAGCGATTGGAATTGATTGCAACAAATAGGTGGTTCCCATCGCCTTTTCTTCTGTTGAGAATGAGAACACAGAGAGCTGGTACTGGTTCCTTGAACGTGTGAAGATTCACGTTGTTGCTAGAAGGCCTGATGTTTGCCTCATCAGTGACAGACATGCTGGTCTTCTAGCAGCAATAAGGCAACTACATGAAGGAAGTCGAGAATAGCCTCCTCTATAGCCAGATGTTGTGAGTAGGTGGTGCATAAGGCATATGGGTGCAAACTTTTATGAGCGCTTCAAGAATAAGGAACTTATGAATTTATTCAAGAGATTGTGCACTCAGAATCAGCAGCGGAAGTTTGATGTATTGTGGCAGGTGCTAGATAACATGTGCGCCGAGCTGCTAAAGGAACAGCCCTCAACCTCCAGCCGGAGACGTTCCGGCGGCGGACCTTTCACACAGTGGATTAATGATGCACCTCCAGTCGTCGATATGGGATCGAGACAACCAACCACGCAGAGTGTTACAATATGGTAATGCTTTATGTTCGTGGATTTTCTCTTGTTGGCATAGTTGAGTTCATCATGTACGGATGCACAAGGTACTTCAGAGAGCGGTAGCAGGCAGCTGCTGTCTTACTTAATGATCCAGGAGTGATTTTTTGTAATAGGGTCACTAACTATATGAAAGAAAAGATTGAAAAGACTCAATATCAAAGAGTGGTCTCCATGGGCACAAAGGATCAAAGGTTTGAGGTTTCATGCAATGACAGGATAGGGCAGGGTGTCCGCAGACAAAGGGTCGTTCATGATTGCTTAATAATGCCGGAAGGCAAGGTTTTTTCCAGATGCAAGAAGCCACAGCTTCTTCACTTACCATGCTCCCATGTCATTGCGACATGTTCAGAATCTAGGTTGGATCCTGGGGTTTTTGTTTCACAATATTACAGAAAAGAAACCGCTGTGCACACTTGGGGCCATGAGATATATGGCATAGACAGTCTGGGATCATTCACTACACCAAATATCTCTCCAATGTACATTACCAATCCAGATGCTAGGAGAGGGGTAGGTCGACGGCAGACACTTCGTATTCGTAACAGAATGGATGAGTCTGAGGCAGGAAAGAAGAAAAAAGATGCAACCTGTGTGGAACAGATGGTCACACTTACAAAAAGTGCCCAAAATGCAAGAAGATAATGCTGGTGCTGAGGTTGGACCTTCTTGAAATCCCACCGATAGATTGCCTCCGGATTTTGGAGCCCATCGCGTCTAGATTTCGTTATGTGTGCATATGTATTTGAACCAGATGTATGGATATGTATTCCGACCTGTATGTGATAATTATATTTCGTTATGTATGGATATGTATTTGCACCAGATTGTAGCATGTAGTATTACGAATGTATTTGTGTAGTAAAATTTCTTGGTTGTAGTTCTAAATATGTAGGTTGGTTCAATTAGATTGCTCACTGAATGTAGTTACTGAAAATAGAAGGGTAGTTACGAATCATAAATTTTCGGTTTGCAATACTGTTTTTTAAATAATACTACGATTACAAAGCAGAGGCCTAAGGCGTTCGTACTACTAGGTACTTGAACAATAAAAAGCATGGCATGTGCAACACGATAACCTCGTGTTGTGAGTAAATCTAAAATGCCTTAGGAAATGTAAAATGCCGGGATTACATGGTAGTGCTTTACTGAGTGCACCGGGAATATTTCCCCTTTCTAATAGCTTCAGACCCTACTTCCTTAGCACGACGGGCCCTCTCTCGCTTCCTCTCCCTATCAGCTTCACGTTCCTCTGCCTTTTGACGTTCCACTTCTGCAATTCTCTTCTGAATCTCTTTCTGGTTTTTCTTGCGCTTCTTCTCCATCTGTTCTTCATGTAGCATTCTTTGCCACCTTTGTGCAACCCACCTTGCTTGACGCTCCACATGGTCCTTATCCTGCTGAGATCGCTCGGTGTCTAACCACTGCAAGAAATCACATAAAGGCGGTGGAGTCTTTCCCCAAATCATGTTAGACGTCATTACTAGATCTGAAAGTGACAAACTCTGATAGTGTTTTGTAGTAATTTTGCCCGGTCCTTGCCGTAATGTTTGGGCGGGTCGTACTCGAAATTCTCTCACATGAAGAATCTCTTGACAAAGTTGTCCCCCAAAACCCTTGATTTCATTAGTTTGCACAAGGATCCGCAAAAACACATAGGCACCTGAACTCGTTGGGGGACTGTTTTCGTCACCTTACTCCATGGAATGTACGTGGATCCTGAGGATGCCATGGTGTTGAGCCCTGTCAATCACAAGTGAGCAATCAGATTGCTAATATACTATATCAACGCTAATCATTATCAGTAACTACACATAAATATACCACTAATCACTCCTAATAATAATTAAATTGATTGCTAAACTACTGTTTCAACAAAATATTTTCTACAATTTTCTAACATTTTCTAAAAAGTTTTAATATTATCTTCCAATTTTAAGACTTTCTATTACTTAATCTAACACTGAATGTACTGTATCAACGCTAATCATTACAAGTAACTGCACTTAAATGTACCACCAATCACTACTAACAATAATTAAATTGATTGCTAATCTACTATTTCAACAAAAATAATTACAACATAATCTATTTGTAAAGCGTAGAAGAATTTTGGTTACCTGCAGTCGCCGGCTCGAAAATCCGGCAGGGCTTCGCCGCTCTCCCTCCCTCCCTCTTTTTTCTTGGCTTCTAGAATTTTAGTGATGCAAATGAGGAGTGGGGGCCAGTCAACCCTTATATATGGGTGGGAGAGCCGGCCACCCAACTGCCGGGTGGCCCGGGGGGGCCGGCCGCCCCTCTGCCGGGCGATCGGCCCTAGGGACCTCCGTGCAATTATTTGAGTAAAAGGTTTTGCACAAAAGCCCCTGCCGCCCCGCTGCCGGGCGGCCAGGTCCCGGCCGCCCGGCAGCGGGGCGGCCGGGGTATATTCCTGTAATTTTCCAAATCGAAAATATATTTTTGTAAAAAATAAAAAAAAAACCGCGACGTTTGGCCATTGGGCTCCCCGGCTCCCCCTAGGGGTGGTAATGGGCCATGGCCCTAGTGGCCTCTTCACAGTCCAATAAAGCCCTTAAAATTTTTAGTTCAAAAATACATATGTTTAGAGCCCGGCCCTTTTAGGGCCCGATCCTTAGATTTTCTAGTTCAAAATGTTGGGCCCTTTACCACCCCTAGCTCCCCCTCTCTGGCCTTGTGTTGGGAGGCTAGGCCGCCGAGTGCATTGGCTGGGTTACTTTTTTATTCGAGAGGAAATTAGCTAGCTGGGCTACTAAGCCCATTGCAGTGACCATGGGCTGAAAATCACCTGGCCCATTCTGTCCATGGTCGCACGTCATGAAGAAGATCAGAAAAGCCTCTCTGGCTTCCTCAGTTCTGGCGTCTGCCGTGCAGTGCTGCCCCCAATGATCCAGGGCCTCCAGGCCAGCCGCCTGCCCCCAATTCAGTCACCATGAATGACCGCCCGCCAACGCCAATGCAATTTCATTCACGGTAGGAGACAGGAGTACTACCAAATAGGAGTCCTCTTTTTTTGAATGATACTACCAAATACGTATTCTGCTGCTAGCCTATGCATTTACCAGTTACTAAAACGGATGCTAACAACCCTGACCGACCGGCACTTACCAGTTTTGCCAAGCTTTTATGGCCGGCAGTGTGCCAGTGCCACCCATGGTAAAAAAAAAACTACCATTCATTTGGCGCGCAACGATAGTTCCCATTCTCAGCCTCCCCATCCACTACAAAGTCATCCATCATCTCTTTCCCTGAACATTTCCCCTGTACCTAGTACAGATGCGGTGACAATTGATTCGACCCATGTTCCTGCGCTGCGATTCTGCAAAAATGTGCGCCTGGAATCGACGCTCTGAACCAAAAGATGAGCCCCTACGTACCACAGGTTCAGGTAGGAATCTTTCTTTTACTGCTCCACCCAGGGCCGGTGCAGAAATCAACGCCTGGTTATTCATATTATTAAACCCCAGATTCAGAAGGGAAAAAAAATCTATTGGTTCTAATCGAAGATTGCAGGAAAACAATGCGCGCGCCCAGAGCTCGACGGATCAGATCGCTGCGCACACAGCACACGGCGGTCGTTGAGGCGATGGAGAGACACCCATTACTAGCTTCGGCATTCAAGAGTAGTATAGCAGGGCAGCGAAGGATGAAACAGTGCTGTGCCAGGGTAAATGCGGAGCCTGCCTGAAGAGAAGTGAAGAAGATGCTTTTTCCGAGCTGCATCGGCCAACGGCCACCTCCTCCTCCTCCTCCTCCTTGCACAGTTGCACTGCACCCGGCTCCCAGAGTCACAGTAGAAGGCCCGGAATCTTTGGGCGAATTCCACACCCTGCTCTGCGACTGCGAGCCCCTGCTCACCCACTGACCCTCTGCTTGCGCTGCACATTTCTCCTCCGCTCGACCCGCCTCTATCATACGTGTACCTGCCTGCTCTCGAAATCTCACGATCCCTGCGTGGTAGATCTCGTGTTTTTGGCTGCCACGGCGTTAGCATGCATGCTCACCTGACCTGAGGCATCAGCAATTCAGCATCGCTCATGGCGCCGCCGATCAGGGAGAGACACCCATGACTTCTGCAGGCTCACATTGCTTTTATCTCTCTCCAGAAAGAAAAAAAAAACTCTCCAGGTTGAGCATCAGAAAGTTACCGTGTGTTTGGTTGTGGGATCAATAGATTGGGTTGGATCCAACTCGGATTTTGGGGACGGAGCCGACCCATTCATTGTTTGGTTGCACTTTTGATTTTGGGGACGGAGTGAACCCATTTCATGTTTGGTTGAAGGAATTGGGAATACGGGTTGGATGGCATGATAACACCGTTAATGAGAGTCCCACTTGCCACCAATGGACCCCACCTGTCAATCTCTCACATTTTTCTTTTTCTTTTTTTTTCTAACCCTTATCTTCTTCCTCCTGGGGGCACCGCGCCCGGACCCCTGTGCCCCCGGCCGGCCCCCCTCCGGCGGCCTGCGCCCGACCCCCCCCTCCCCCGCCGGCCGAGCTGCACGCCCCCGCCGAAGCCGGCCGCCTGCGCCCGGCCCCCCGCCGCCGGCCGGGCTGCGCGGCCCCTGCCGGCCGAGCTCGCCCCGACCCTCCGCCTCGCCCCGACCTGCGCGGCCCTCACCGGACTCGCCGGCCTGCGCCCGGGCCCCCGCCGCTGGCCTGCGCGGCCCCCGCCGAAGCCGCCCCCGCCAGAGCCGCCGTCCGAGCCGCCTCCCTCGCCGCGGAATCGGTCGTCGCCGGTGGAGGCATGGACACGGTGGAGTGCGTGGTCCACGCCGGCGGAGGCCGTCCAGCGCGGCGGCACGGCCTGCTGGGCGGCGAGGCCTATGCGTGGCGCGGCCGGGTCGCGGCGGCGGCCATGGGCGAGCGCAGTGCGAGCGGCGGCGGCCATGGACGAGCGCCGCGCCGGGGCACTCCCTCGTCGCGCCCCCGTGCAGCCCCCTCGCCGTGCTCCCTCGCCGCGCCGGCCAAGCTGCTGGATGTCTGTTGGACGGCGGGGCAGGAGGGCGAGGTGGAGCTCGAGGGCCGGGCACGGGAAGGAGACGGAGACCGATGGTTGAGCGACGGAGAAAATGGGGTTCGCTCCGTCCGCCAGATTTTGGCGGATGGAGCCGACCCGCGTATTAGAAGAATATTCGGTTGCTAGGTTGGCTCCAACCTCTCTCACTCTCATCCAAACATCATAAAAAGGGGTTGGCTCCATTCAGGTTGGACTCCACCACCCAACCAAACAGACGGTTATTGCGCCTCTGAACCTCTCCTCAATCCCCCATCTACTGGACCCATCTACTACCTGCATTGCGACTGTGTTGCTGCCAGGCTCTCACTCCGGGGAGGATGTCCGTAGATCCCTTGCCCTCGTCACACGCATGGCGTGGGCTTTGTGATCTGGGAAACCTCATGATTTCAGGGTCAGGAGCACGGTCACGCGGGCAGATCTCGCCATGCTTATCACTACCGCGGGCAAGCTTTGCCCGGAGCCCCGGAGCAGAGCAGAGCGCGCGGGTCCGTACAGACTTTTACTTTTCCTTTTCCTTTTCCTTTCCCTAAGGCAAGAGCTGAAGCTTGCTTGAGTGTTTGAGTATGAAACGGAGCCGCAGCATGCATGCAGCTCCCTCCTCCATCAGCAAATCAAAACACATCCGCTCAGAGTCACAGCCTCTCAAGATCTAGGCTAGGAAAGGCCAATGATGCTGCCGGCCAGGCCGGACGACTCCCGGCGAGGTCGGTCGAGCGCGGAACGTTCGTTTCAGCTAGCGATGGACCCCCTTCTTCTCCCGGGGAATGTCCAGCGCGTCCGTACGGCGGGCGGCCGCCGGTCGAGCTCGAGCTAGCCCCTGCAGTGTTCACATGTGACGGCCGACCGAGGCGATCCATCGAGCTGACGTACGTCGTTGTCGTCGTCTTCTCCGGCAGCAATCATCATCATGCGGTGGGCGGCTCAATTAGGGCGGCGGACCGGATTGAACGGCCGGACCGCCTAGCTTCTCACCGTCATGATTCCGGTCGAGCACGGTTACTTTTTTTTTTATTGAATGGACCACGGTTAAATGTTGCCGCGACTATTATTTGTAAAATTTAATCCTGTGGGTGAGGGGTGGTTGGTTACGGTGAAAACAGGCAGTGGCGGAGCTTGACCTTGAATTTTTGATAAATGAGGGGGGCACTCTTTTGCTACAGTAATGAACAGTAGCAATTTTACTATTCACGTAGTGGGAATTTTCATTGGCCGGGGGGCCCAAGGCCCCCCTTAGCCCCAATGAAGCTCCGCCAGTGAAAACAGGAGTTTCACCGAGAGGAGGGAGCGTCTTTTTTATTTTTCAAAAACATTTTTTACAGAAATATATTTTCGATTTCACAATTTACAGTTTTATATCTCTACAGCCCGGCAGGGACTTATATGTAAATAAAAATAATTTTTATTTACGTGGAGGCCCTTCATACCATAATTAATTGAAATTAAGATATGGACTATATGTCTACCGAAAAGTCGTGGTGGTGTCTGTGTTGGTTGAAATGACATCCCTGCAGCTGGTGCCATAGTACTAAACTGAGTCCCTCCGTGAGGTTGATAAGGTGGGTGTGCATCACCTGTATGGACTGAGAATTAATTGTTGGCTTCAAAGTAGGGCCAAGGGTCTACGCTTCAAATCGAAAATATATTTCTGTAAAAAATGTTTTTAAAAAATATAAAAATAAAAAAGACGCGAGGAGGGATGGGTGGGCTTGGGCCGGCGGCTGGCCCACTGCACCAGCTCGTGCAACACACGCACAACTCGAGTGGGCCCCGGTGGCCCGGCGATGACGGAGTTGGAGGCCGCTGCCAAAATCCTGCGCTGCTGGCCTGCTGCTGCGCTGAGCCTGCATCTGAATCCGATGATGAATGCGGCAGTCAGGAAGGACTCATTCTTTTTTTTGGCCGTGTTTGGTTAGTTTGCGCGAAACTACTGTAGCATCTTTGACCGTTAATTTAGAGTATAAAATGAAGTCTAATTACAAAACCACCTCCACAACCCCCGTGTAAATTGCGAGACGAATCTAATGAGGCTTTTGACCGCGTGATTAGAGAATGATTACTGTAGCATCATTGTAGCAAATCATCAATTAATTACCGCCATTAGATTCGTCTCGAAAAGTTACACCCATCCCTGAAAGGATAATGCAAATAGACTTCATTTAGTACTCCACGCATACGAGATTCTCTTTTCGAAAAACGTGAGCGAAAAATTTTCAATGTAACCAAACAAGGCCTTTACTAGAAAAAAGGACTCAGGTCAGGCAGCAGCTAGACTCTGGCCCCACACTGCGGCATTGCAGGCCCGGGCCCACCTCCTGGCAGCGCTTTGACTGCCGGTCCGGAACCTGTGCTACGTGCGTCAGCGTACGCAGTGCTAGCTGCTGCTCACCATGGCCGTCGAGCGTACGTACAGCCAACCGTAGCTTATCCGGAGCCCAGAAGAGCTTGGCGTGGCGAGATTACTGGTAGTAGATCTTTTCACTTCCCAAAGAAAAAAGAATTATTATATGTCTATCATGGTGTAGAACCACAAGGGTCGCAATACACCTAACAAAAATTAAAACACTTGTTGCAATTAAATTTTCACCACTTATACACCCTCTAAATTAGAACACATGCATCCTTTAGAGCAACCTATAGCTAACGGGGCAACCCCTCATGTTCGCTCTAGCTTCGCCCTGGTCTATTGGAGTTTGCGACCTCACCGGCGGGTCCGTCAAAAATTGTAGTTTTACTCTGTCAAGCCCGCAGCAAGCAGTCCGTGAGCCTAGGATTAGGATGGATCATCCTATCCGTCCGTTGGAGACTTGGAGAGTTGGAGTACACGATGATGAGCCGCCCTCAGCCCGAGAGTGGGGACCGGACCGGATGCGGATTCGATCCCCGCCGCGACCTCGGATCCCGACGCGGGATTAAACGCGCTCGCCAGGCTGGCCCTTGTTCCTCGCCGCCGCGCGCCCATGACTCGATCTCCCCGCCGGCGACCAGCCTGCCTGCCTGCATGCCTTGAGCTCCGGGCCCGCCGGCCGCCTAGCAAGGTTTGCGTGCGTTCGTACGCCTACGGACGGACGGCGCCGCCCTGCATCTCGCTATATAGTGCCCCCTGCCGGCGTGGTACACAGATACATACGGCCTCGAGTAGTACACACACAGTGCGTTGTGTCTCATTGTCTGGTACTCTGGCCTACTCCGATTATCAATCACCTACTGCCTGCTGCACATGCATACAACGCCTGCAGGTGCTGACGGACGGCATGATTATTGGTCTCTCTAACCTTGCTAGCTACACCGGCGGCCCCTGAGATCCCTGAAATTTCCGGCCGGCGGTGGACCGTCGCCGGGGAGAGAATTAACGATCGTGATTAAGAGCGCCGATCGGTGGCGGCACCGTCGAACACGATCTACCAAGTCAGCAAGCTAGCTAGAGCAGCAGTCAAGAAACGTGATGCTAATTAATTAATCAGCGTAGAAACATGGTATATACGATCGTAAATCAGCTCGCTTTGCGTAGAAACATGGCAAGCAACAGTCAGTGGATGCCATAAAATCATCAGCGATCGATCGAGTACGCGCACGTTCGTATACGTACGTAGGTATATACGACGATAATAGTATAATAAATCGTACGGGCAATGGCTTGGCTTGCAATAAAAACTCCTGATCCGGCTGTCATCCCTGCTGTCCAATGCCCATCAACCATCATCTCGCGATCTCTCTCCGTACACGTGTACCGATCGGTCGATCCCTTGGCTTGCGGGTCTCGGGGCCGTAACGCATGTGTGCAGGCCTCGACGGCCATTACAAGTTTACCGATCACCATCATCGCCACGTACGCGCTCGATGTGATGGGATATAGCCAAGTTAAACTAGTAACCAGCAGCCAGCAGCACTAGCGGCTGATCGAGCTAGCTAGTAGTAGCTACTACCTGCTGCTCTGTGCCCTCCCGGCCCCTGATGTATGATCAACTCGTGGAAGGAAACAAAAACACGGTCGCCGTCGAGGCAAGATTCATTTACTAGTCGCAGCTAGTTTTCTTTATTTCAAAAAAAAAAAGAATCCCCTTCCGCTAGCTACTAGTTTATTTGTGGCCCTACCGATTCATCGCCGATGTGGCGAGATATATATATGATCGCCCAATGCGAGCTTGCATTATTGCAGTGTATTTCCTTCCCAAAGAGTTGACGAATTTTTTTTTCGTACTACTCCGTAGCATGTACGAAGAGAAGGTACACGCGAGAGGATCAGCATGATACATTGACCACAGCCGTGCATCGAGTTATTTTGTAGTATATAAAATGTCCGGAATTAAAATGCCGGCACATTCATGTGCTGATGTGATAACACACAGGCATATATATAGTGTCTCCTCATCAGCTGATTGATATATTGTTATCTGTCAATCACCCGGTTCTCATTTTTTTTAATTTCGCCGGGCGTCGCGCCTGCGTTGCGCCGAGCAGGAAGCTGCGCGCGCCGGGCGTGGAGCCACACGCCCGCATCGCGCCGGGCAGGAAGCTGCGCCCCCGGCGGCCACGCTCGCTGCTCGCCTGGCATGGAAACACCGAGACCCTCGCTCACGGTCACGGGCATACAAAATATCTGTTGCGTGAACCCGTTTGATCTACTAACACATGGGATGTTCTTGTGCGTTGATTCTCAATCCAACAAGCCACGATGTCGACTGATGGATAAACAAAATTTCAATCGTTTGACAACAAGCAAATCTGATATATAATTGCGCAAACTTATTATAAAGCATGCACGATTTGTTTCCTTTTTTTGGTTTCCTCAAAAAAAATTTAAAAAAATTTCTCTTGTGTATCTAGTGCCCTTATTAAAAAGGAAATAAATTAAATTATAGCGTGCATCCATAGTTGGTTCAACCGAAAAATTACCTAGCTGTGTCATTTTTCTTTTAAAAAAAAGGTTATGCAACCCGAGTAGTTTTTCGTGTTCAACTTCCAAGTAGCCCATGTTCCACATGGTTCACTTGTTGCAAAAGTAAAAAAAATCGTTGGGAAATATAGTGGCCTTAACTTCCTATTTAATTTTCACATGACTTCAAGCAACTACGACTCCTAACAGTCTTGTCCTTTCTTTCTTTTTTTGAAATCAAGTCTTGTCCTTTCTAGGTTTTACAACTTTGTAAGCATTGGCGGGAGCAACAATTAGCTAGAGAGAGGACGAGGACGGTCAAAGTCAAGCCATTGGCATGGCAGGCAGGCAGGCAGCCGGGGTGAAGAATGATGAGGCCCACACATGGACACGGCTCACACACCCCACAAGCATGCCCCAGCTAAACCCCCACCAATAATCCACTCTTTAATTAGTCTTTATCTTAACCCACCTTGTCAAATCAACCATATATATATATATATATATATATATATATATATATATATATATATATATATATATATATATATATATATATATATATATAATCGCACACGGCCCTCCCCTTGCCTCATCGCCATCGCACACTTGCACCGTTGCATGCGAGGCAGGCAGCGGCCACATCTCAAGTTGCAGCAGCTCCACACACACACCGTGCAAGCAGCGGCTAGCGCGCGCAGGTAGAGCACGCACGCCATCGAATCCTCATCTCATCTCCCGGCGTTTATTACCGGCCGGCCGGCGAGATGTCAGCCAGAGCGCGCGGCGGCGAGGGCGGCGGGATCCAGTTCCCGGTGGGGCGGCGCGGCCGGTACGTGCCGGTGGTGGACGCCGGGTGCGGGTGCCGCCCGCGCCGGCCGAGGCTGCTCAGCCTGCCGTCGTTCCTCAAGCCGTGCCACCAGCTGGAGGGCGGCGGCGGCAAGGCGGCGGGGCCGAGGCGCGGCGGCGGCGAGCGGTACTCGTGCGCGTCCACCTCCACGGCCTCCTTCTCCTCCTCGTCCGCCGCCACGCACAGCACCGGGTACTCGTCGGCCTGCTCCTCCGACTACTACTGCCACCACCCGCCGCGCGTCGTCTACGGAGCCGCCGCCGCCGCCGCCGCCGCGACCAAGCATCAGCAACAGGCGCCGCCGTCTCCGCCGCTCCCCAAGCATCAGCAGGCGGCGGCGTCCAAGACGAGCTCGCCGCAGCCGAAGGCGAAGAAGGCGAAGAAGAAGAGGCGCGAGAGGACGACGGGGCCCGCGGCGGCGGCGGCGGCGGCGGCGGGGGGAGGCAAGGACAGCGAGGCGGACGGCGCGGGCGTGGGCGTGGCGGTGGAGAAGGAGTCGGCGGACCCGCGCGCGGACTTCCGGGACAGCATGGTTGCGATGGTGGTGGAGATGGGGCTGTGCGACTGGGACGGCCTCCGCGGCATGCTCCGGCGCCTGCTCGCCCTCAACGCGCCGCGCCACCACGCCGCCATCCTCGCCGCCTTCGCCGAGGTCTGCACGCAGCTCGCCGGCGCCGCGGCGGCCGCGGCCGGGCCTCCTCGTACTCCACAGCGGTCGCCGACGGCGTACCACCAGCACCGGCGCTGACCCCCCGCGTCGACGTCGACCACGCGCCCAGCTATGCCGGCTTGAGGTCATCCCGGCACCACGCCATCAACCTGCTTCCTGATGCTGCTGTAATGGGCCTGGTGGTGACACGATCTCATCGCACAGGAAGCTAAGTTACAACTTACTACAAGGGACAGCAGCTGCAAGTGCAAATTGACTGGTTGTTATAATCAGTAAACTAATTAAGCTAAGCATATATATAGTAGTAACAATAAAGTAAGAGGTGTGCTAGTGTCAGACTACCATGTGGCTGATTTCAGTATGTACTTGATGAGTGAGTTGTTGCTTTTGGTTTCCTAGCTAGCTTAGCGTCTGTAATCTTGCAGAGTAATGCTCCCTAATTTACAGTCAGTAGAATTCCAGTGAGAGGTTGTGCTTGCTTGTGTGTTGTGTGGCCTTTGGTCTTGCATGAATGTGATCCATCCATCCATGTGTGTGAGGTAGGATTAGTCGAGTCGTGTACCACTACCAATCTGTAGCTGTACTCTGTACACGTATGTGCGTGCGTGTGACTTGTTGAATTTGTACGCGTATGATGTTACGTGTTTAAAACTAGACCTGGTTTTGATGTACGGTGCTAGTCAATGAGACTCGCTAGCTGCAGCGAGCCACCACAATTATTAATTTAATTTAATTTAATTTACACGAGAACGAACTCTTCTCTTCCACGGAACGGAACGCGAAGATGGCGTAGTTGAGAGGGGGAGTCCATCGTCGTTGCGTGGTGCGCATGTGCAGATGCTGAAATTGCTGATGAGGTGCCTGTTCACACGCCACGCTCATCAGTAACAGTAAGGTTGTAGACTTGTAGTACGTAGTGTTTCAGACCAAATCTTAAGGTAACATTCATAGAACTTTCTTCCTTAGGCTAGTTTCAAACTTCAAAATTTCAATTTTTTTGTAAATCGCTTATATGATGTATTAAATGTAGTCGGAAAAAAAAATCGCATTACACAAAAAGACGGTAAATCGCGAGACGAATCTAATGAACCTAATTATGCCGTGATTAGATACTAAATTACTACAGTAAAGCTACAGTAAACATACTCTAATGATGAATTAATTAGACTCATTAGATTTGTCTCATAGTTTACAGACGAGTTCTATAACTAATTTTGTGATTAGTTTATATTTAGTACTTCAAATATGAAAAAAATTCCTTTCATAATTCAAAAAAAGGGGAACTAAACACGGTCTTAATTAGAAAAGTTGAATGAAAACCTGAGCTCGTTTTTAAAAGTTCAGTCGAAGCATCCGAAGAGATACTAATACCTAGTTTTTTTTCCTTTTTCCGGAAGACCCGGAAATTTTTTTTTCCCTGGGCCGCCCCTCTGGGCCGTGCAAAAGCCTCCGGCCCAACCTCTTTGAAATCGCTGATCTCGAGCAAACCCAGTTCCGTTTTGGGCCCGAGGGCCTTAAATATGCGCCGGGCCTGCTGCTGCTGACAGCCTTCCTGTGTTTTCCCCCACAACAGCAAGCGTACATATGACTGTGTTTAGTTCATTTTTTTTGGATTTTTAGTACTGTAGCATATTTCGTTATTATTTGACAATTAATATCTAATTATGAACTAATTAGGCTTAAAATATTTATCTCGTGTGAAACAATTATACCATTTAATTAGTTATTTTTCAACTGTATTTAATGCTTCATGCATGTATTAAAAAATTCGATGTGACGGGTACTATAGAAATTTTTTTGAGAACTAAACATGACCTCCTCGTCAGTTTCCTGGTCTCTGGTATGCGAAATCACTCATATTCCCCGTTTAAATCAAACTAATTTAAGCGGAACCAAATTTAAATTTGGTACCACCGCAGCAGTACTCCCAATCTAAATCAATCCAGCGATCGGTATATGCAGATGATGTGATCCTTTTCTCTTCTCCCAATGAAAAGGACCTTGCCGCCACTGTCACCATCCTTGAGATCTTTGCTCAGGCGTCAGGAGTACGTATCAACCCCCATAAATGTGCCATCACTCCAATCCAATGTGGTCTAGCTGAGACAACCGAGTTGCTAAAATTCCTACCGGGCTCCTTGCAGGCTTTTCCTATCCGATACTTGGGTATCCCTCTTTCTGTTCACAAACTGAAGAAGAGGGATCTCCAACCTTTGGTTGATAGGGTTGTGGCTGGGCTGCCAACTTGGAAAGCGGGGCTAATGACAAAGGCTGGTCGTGCAGTGCTTGTGAAGGTCAAAATGTCAGCGGTGCCGGTTCACACAGCTATAGCCATCTCTATTTCGCCATGGGTGATAAAATGCATCGACAAGCGTCGTCGTCCCTTCCTTTGGAGAGGCACGGAAACGGTGTCTGGTGGTCACTGTGCCCTGTCATGGCCGAAAGTGGTTCGTCCAACCGAGCTTGGTGGTCTGGGGCTGCCTGATCTGCAGCTGCAAGGGTTTGCCCTCCGCATGCGCTGGCTTTGGCATCAACGCACCGATCCCAATCGCCCCTGGTCACTATTGCCTGAGCGTCCTGAAAAATTGGTTCAAGCCATGTTTCATGCTTCCACTTCGGTACAAGTTGGAAACGGGCTGCGCACTCTCTTTTGGACAGATCGGTGGATTCAGGGTCGCTCTATTGCAGAGACTGCTCCAGCGTTCTGGAATGCAGTCCGCCCTGCGGCTCGCAATCGCCGCACGGTTGCGCAAGGATCGCTAAACAGAGCATGGGTACGTGACATCACAGGAGCACTCACAGTCCAAGTGCTCATCGAATATCTGCAGGTTTGGAATTTGGTGCAAACCAAACCTTGTACGATCCGGTAGAGGACCATTTCCTTTGGAAATGGACGGCTGATCACCAATTTACCACTGCCTCGGCATACCAGGCCTTTTTTATTGGTCAACATGCCATCCAGGGAGCGAAGCTGCTCATGAAAACCAAGGCACCAGGACGATGTAAATTCTTTATTTGGTTGGTTTTACATGATCGATGTTGGACAGCGAAGAGAAGAAAGGGACACAATCTTCAGGTTGATGACTCTTGCTCGGCCTGTTTGCAACTCTCCGAGACGATCTCTCATATATTGATAGGTTGTGTATTTGCAAGAGAAGTTTGGTTGACCCTGCTGCGCAGATGGAATCTAAACAGACTCACTCCTCAACCAGCTCAAGATGAGTTTGTAAATTAGTGGCAGCAGTCACGGAAACAAATCCGGCGTGAAGACAGGAAGGCCTTTGACACCTTAGTTGTTCTGACTTCCTGGTTATTGTGGAAAGCAAGGAATAATCGAATTTTCCAACAAAAAGCTGCTTCGGTTCATGAGATGGTCGCACAAGTGCTAGAAGAAGGAAGTGCTTGGGCTAGAACTGGTTTTATTTGTTTACAAAGAATGTTTCCGTTGGCAGTCGTTTCTAGGTCGCTAGATATTCCAAATGTAATAGTCTAAACTTTTTCTTCGTGTTGCGGGGGAGCTCGCTACTACCGCGATCCTCCTCTTGTACTTGAAAATTCTTCTTCTCCTCTTAATGAAAAACATGCTTAGGCACGGTCGCTAAAAAAAAGTAATCAGAATATAATGTTCAGAACCAACTGATAGCTAATGCAGAGAAATATTTGGTGATTATTGCAGATTAGGCGGGACACCGAAGCAGGTGGGGCCTAGTCTTGCATAATGTTCTTGTGGGCGAGGGACAACTCCAAGAGATTTGTTGTTGCGCGAGATATCTTCAAGGAGTTCAAAGACTCTCTGCATAATCAAATTAGGTCAATTACAGTATGCACATAAAGTGGACCGACTTTGCAATAACAAAAAAATAACAACTTCAGCTCCTCTTAATTCAACTAACAATGACCCACCATCCATATGAATTTAACCTAACCGATTTGAATTTATTCATATGCATGTTCCTATTAAAATAAAACTACAGATGACATGAGCTACGACATTTACATGGGGGGTAATTAATTAAAAACAAATGAGGTTAAATCGAATAAACAGAGCTGGGGATAGGTACGGTACTTGAGTGCCTCCTTCATTTCAGCATTTGCCGGGTCCAACTTCAGGCCATCAAGAAATGCATCACATGCTTTTTCATAGTCCTGAAAGGTGTGGTTTGCTAAGTCATAAGGATTACTAAAGCAACACAAGCGTCATAACATATGTTATGCTTAACTCACCTTCAAGAGCATATGAGCAGCCCCTTTCCGGTAGTAAGCTTTTGGCCAATAAGGCTGCATAACCCAACATGCTTCAGCGTGAAGCAGAGCCTTCTCTCCTTCACCCATTTTAATCAGGCAGAGACTCCTATTGGAGAACAATGTTGCATCAGGTGGACCGGCACTCTTCATTATAGCCTACACCATATCAAACCAACAATTAACACATAAATATATGCTAATTCTACCAATAAACATGCATCGCTGCACTTTTTCCTAATGTCACTACTACAGAAATTGGCACAGTAATGCTGGTACATTATTCCCCATTTTTAATTCTTAGTATAGTTTCAAAATGTTCCAAAGAGTGGGGATAAATGAGCGCATGGTGCAGCATATACCACGGAGTAGAGTTTTTCTGCAGTAGAATAATCTTTGTTCTTGTATGCCTTGTTTCCTTCTAGCTTCAAATCAGCCAGATTCATTTTGTACACAGGGTCATCCTGAAACAAAGAAGAGGAGCTTGTGACCAGATCACATCTTACTTGTAGATCCACACTGTTGCAAATTACACGAAGGCATATTACTTGTAGAGCAGAGCCAATAGGCACAACATATGAACCTGTAGCAAATGCTCTACGGAAAATGGAGACATCGATATTACAGTTACAGCATGCGGAAGAACCCTTAATATGCCATCTTTGCCTCCCAAAAAAAAAATAACCCAAGGAATAACAAAAGCCTGTTAAGTGAATTGGAGTTGGCTAGAGATGAAATAAGATAGTAGGTTTAAAAAAGAAGGCAACTGTAGCTATAAGTACGTTTAAATTCTGATTAAAATTGAAGACAATAATGGACAATAGCAACACATTTCACTGGATTAAAGTCCAGGTGAGCTGGAGATTAAGAGGAAGTAACACATAAAAAACATTAACAGTATCAGCCCCACAATTTCCCCATTGTTATGCACAACCAAGTCTAGTGTGAACAACAATATAAAAGAAAACTTTAATTCTAAAGCCAGCGAACAGACCCAAGATATGTGCACATGTCTCCATGTAATCTAATAAGTCAAATGAAAAATAAAAAACTAAGACTTACCTCTTCAGGAATGTTAGGATCACCACCAGCCTCAATTAAACACTCATAAAAATCTGTCAAGCCCTCATTTGCAGCAAGTATTAAGGGGGTGAACTTACAAATGCCTTTCGTCACATCAGCACCAGCCTGATACAGAAAATATCACAGATGCATCAACCCAATGCAAGAGTTCATTTGTATAGGGACTTGCTAAGGTACAACCTTAGGAGGTAAGATCTCAAATAAATCACTACTACAGAAATCTTAACCGAGACAGTCAAAAAGCATTAACTGAGGCAATTTTTACAAATGCCTCGGAGCGAAGGTCATGATTAATCATGGCATTAACCGAGGGGATTTTCGTGCCCGCCTCGGTTAATCCTTTAACCAAAGCAGTTTTTCTTAATTTAACCGCCTCGGATAATCAAATAAAAAAATAAACAAAAAATAAAAATCCGCCGAGCCCATCATGGGCCCATCGCCGTGCCTGGCCCCGCCCAGCCACCGCCGGGCGTCCTCCGCGCCGCTGTCCTTCGCGCCGCCGCGGCTGCCCCGCTTGCCGCAAGGACTGCCGCTCCGGGCCGCGGCTGCCCCCGCTCGCCGGCTCTTGATGTCGCAAGGGCCGCTGCACACGCTGGTCACCCCTGCTCGCCAGCCCCAGACGCCGGATCCGGCCACCAGATCCGTCGCTTGCCCACCGCAAGGTCCGCCAAAGAGGGAGAGGGAGACGGGCGCATGAGAGGGAGAGGGGAAGGAGAGAGAGAGGGGCGCCGGAGATTGTATGGTGGGGAGAGGGAGAATGGAGAGAAATCTAAGAGGAGCGAGATATCAAGCCGAGATGGACTGTTTGGGCTTCAAGTTGGACCTATATTTTCTAAGACGGGCCTTATAGTGTGCCCGCCTCGGTTAATCAATATTAATAGTTATTTTAAAACTGCCCACCTCGATTAATCCATTTTGTGAGGCAGTTTTTCAACCACCTCGGTTAATGAAGAATGACCGCCTCGGTTAATGCTGGTCATTAATCGAGGCGGTTATTTTTCCTGCCCGCATCCGTGGGCTTTTTTAAATGTCACGGTTAATATTTTTTTTGTAGTAGTGAACCTAGGCTTGATTTTTGAAGTGCGAGCAATAATTAATTAATCATTAATTAATATTTAGAAAAAATAAAACAAAAAACTAACAAACTAAAATTGTGCTTACTTTCCTATTTCTCCAATAAATAAATATATTTGGAGGTACCATAGCAAGGCTCTCATTTGTAAAATTACAACCTTGGCCGACATTAATCCCAAGAGGAATTAGTAAACTCAAATCATTTTAAGAAAAATGTTTATTACCTTAATCAAATGCTTGACGCAGTTCATTGAGCGAGCGTAAAGAGCAGTGAACAAAGGAGTAAACATGGCGGAAAATTCTTTGTTGCACTATCAATAGATTTACGAATATTATTACTTTTACAGAGAAAGTTTGCATTCAAGTTGTAAGCAACGAAAGAAAATAGTGGTTTGAGCCACGGTATGAAACTTCTTTAAGTGGTACATGCCAATGCGGCACAACAGTCAGTCATCAGTGAGGAGCAAATATCATGCAGAAATCAAAGAACAGTCCATTGTGTGCTGTGGAAGAAAGAAAGTTGGCAGTGTGTGCTGGAGGAAATAACAAGAAAAACGCTGCCAGTTACCACGTGTTCAGTAGCTAACGTCGAGTAGTTATTCATACTTGAGACTTAGCTCAGATAAATTCAGTTTGTGTTGTCCTGGTCCCCAGAATTGTCCTGGTTACCAGGTTGATACAGTTCATTAGTTAGTGGGCCAGTTACCTATTAGTCGTGAGCAAGAATCTAGGTGCAGTTAAGCTAGCTGCTAATTACTCGGCATGATTTTTCCTTTGTAAACACTCATTTATGAATAACAGGAAATATACACAGAAAGCTGCATCCTTTGCAGCACCAAACACTTGCGTGTTTGTGTGTACTTGGGAGTGTGTTCCTGTGATTAATAAACTACAAGCAGCAGCAGTGAGTGGAGAAGCTTACGAGGCACATGCCGATAACAAATTAAACACTCTCCAAATCACATAACAAGTTCTTAGAAAATTGGACCGGAAAAGGGGGTGGGGGGGTGGGGTTGTATACTATGCTCATGTTCTGTTTGACTTAGCAAATAACTCTTGAACCCAAGAAAATACAAAACGGAGTGAATATACTATCATTTTAATTTTCGACCGATAACAAGGATAAAATGGCAAGATTTGTTATATCAAAAGTAACCACCTCTATTTCACAATGTTCAGTTTTTTTACATAAGAGGGGCAAAAGCTAAGGAAGCTTGACTGAAATGGATCATGTTATGTTTATTAGATGTGTTATTGTTTTATTCAAGGTGTACAAGTTTCATACAATTTCATTAATGTTTCTCAAATATTGCCGCATAGCCATGCGAACCAGACAAGCATTGTGAAATGGATGGAGTACTAGATTTGTATTCCGAAATCTTATTATGAAAATATCAATTTATTAGTATATATGTATTGGTACAAACATATAGAAGTTAGTGGCAAGAGTTTAATTCTACTTTCTAGAAAACCAATAGAAAATAAAAAAACTAATAGGTAGTGCCAGTTTTACAGAAAATAAAGATAAAGGGGTATTAAAAACAGATTAATTAGTCAAACCAAATGGTCAAAACATATCAATAGTACTAAGAAATTGCTGACAAAATGTTAGTAACATTTCTTTCATGAACAAGGACAAAACAATAGCAGACATGGGTAACTGTATCAGCTCATGAGAACAAGAAATGTGCTTGTCATGTTTAAACCTTACACAACAGTTATTTTTCTGAACTTAAGTCACTTTCACGGGGTATCTACCTAAATAACAACCTGCCTCAATTGGTTGTGCAACCTCCCGCGTCATTTTGCATTCGACCCATGTGACTTTCTGAGCACTAACACTACCACAAAATGACACTAATAGTCTTCCATTTGAACAATCTATGCTCAAAACGTATATAGCTGGATTGGATATAGTAGATACCATAAAGACATTAAATAATTCAAAAATATATTAGAAAATTTTTATATTCATTCATGGGAATCTTTCTCAGAAAAAATTGGAACCAACAAAAGTATATCGTGAATGTGACATATCACATGCATTTCTTGCTTTAGGGTCCATGATGGAAAATCAGACAAGTCGTGTAGCATATTTCATGATCCTTGTAGAAGAAATTAATTAAGAAAAAATATATTAAATAAGTATTGGTGTAACCACATACTTCCTATATATATAATACATAAGAACAATGAGATGCATGCATGCACGATGTACACCCATGACCCGCAGGCTTATTTGGATCGGCATCATGATCAAGAAGATATCTCACAGCCTCCACGTTATTTTTGGAACGAACTGCACAGCTAAGAGGTGTATCACCTACGAAATCATCAAAATAAAGTTCAATAAATCAAATCTTCTCATAAGAAACATCAACGGTGAGTTGTTCTATGACAACATGCTTGTAAACAAATAAAATCTCTACTACTAAAAAGAACGATTGGGAGAAAAAAATTTGGTGCGACCCTAAACCCCTCCCCCTGGTGGCTCTGCCGTGCGACGATTGTATCCGTCTGATCGCTTCGTCCGATTCTAGTTAATTTGAATCCCAAGTTTTCACGCACGCACAACAAATTCAAAACGATTTTGACCTTTCCTAATGAGGACGACATGTTGTACTCGTGGGTGCATTGCACATCATGGTACTTTGTCTTCGTACGTACCACACGCTAGCAACACATCATGGTACCGGACATGCATTGGATGCGTGGATAGATCCTCTTGATGTTCAATTTCAAAAGTTGGAAATTCAAGACGCATGCATCTGGACAAATAGTATTTAATATTGCTTTAATTAGATGAATTTTACTACAATCTAAACAAATAGTTTTTGTGGGATAAAATTTAAAAGCTAAATGAACAATCTTTGCGGGACGGAGGGAGTACGTGGCCGCCAGTGCATGCATGTGGTGCAGCGTGGACTTGCCACCTCCTCGCGAGGATCTGAAGATGCACGCGCAGTACTTTAATTTGACGAGAGAGATCAAGGTTGAGAGACCCTAATCATGAAGTACTACATAAATAATGCCTATACGTTGGAACTATATATAACTTGGGGAATTATTATGGATGGTAGGAACAACTGCATGGAACAAGTCAGGACAGTCCCAAACAAGAACGCAACACCGACACTAGCTGCATAACGATGCGCCGTGCGTCCCCGTCGAAGAAGAAGCTGCCCGAGTCGGCGGCGTCGAAGTAGACCGAGTTGATCGTCTTGGACATCTCGTTGCCGCCCCGCCGCCGCCCGCCGCTGCTGATCGAGGACGAACATGTGCCGGCCGCTCTCCGGAATTGAGCCGGAGTACATACAGTATGTAGGAGCTTGTCCCGTCGCCGGGAAAGGGAGGGACGGACGGACGGCGGATCCGCGTGCGTGCAGCTACCTACAGGCTGGTCGCTTCTCAAGTCCCAACTCGGTGGATGTCGCTGACAAACACTAATTTCGGTTCCTACAGCTACGGCCTACGGTGCCGCACCACTGGTGCTCGACGCAGCGCGGCGAGGAGCAAAGCTGGAGTGGTCGGCCGGAGAACAAAAGGGTGCGACACTCGTCATCGGCAGCATGTGTAATACTCCGTTATAGCAGCCGTATACCACCAGCCACATCCAGTCAAGTGATGTAATGGCAATGGCCTGATGAGTACACCGGTGATCTGATACTAGGCCGGATCAGGCCACTTATTTATTAATAGTCTAATAACAAAGCCCCACCAGTACGACCTTTCAGAATGATCGCTGATTTGCTCCAGACATTATTGGCTCTGGGTCACGGGCTTGGCAACTCTGGCCGATTCCCCAGTAGCCAGTAGAGAGTGGATAGCCGGCTACGGATGACGATTCGCCTATCACCGATGCACTAATGAGCACATTGGTAGACGATAAAGCCGGCACAACAGCTCGAGAGACGCTGAAATCAGATCAGGCCTGGCAACCTATAAGATATTCCTCCAGTTCCCATCTTGCAAACGCAATCAGGCCAGTTGAGCAGGAGAATCCAGTGAGATTGGGTTGCAAGGCACCGAGGGGACGCGAGGTCCGTCCAAAGACGACGGTCGGGACAGAAGCTAACGCCAGCATTTCAATTCGGATGGATACTATCTTCTCGTGTGATCTAATCCAAAACCAAACCTTGTTTAATACACCGACCAAAAATGCCTACAGGAGGTTAACTGCTTAAGGAAGGGGCAGGGCGAAACAGTTTTGCATCTCAAATTACAACCTGACAACCGCTATCAACTCGCCAAAGAACAAGTATTTGCAACTCTGGGAAGAAACAGTGAAGGACCAGATGATTGTGGAGTTATCAGAAGTAGGATACCATGCTGATGACTCTCTTACTTCAGGAAGGTTGATGAGATGAAAAGGAGGGCATATGTAACACATGCCGTGCTCACTTCCAAGTTTCTCGGACCTGACAGTATTGGTGGAATTACAGATACCATCAAGAAGGTGCCAAGGAACCACGAAGCAAAGAAAGATCCAAACCTGAAAAAAACCACAGAAAAGTCCATTGACGAAAGCTAATAAACACCAAAAGAACCGAGAACAGTAAATGTTAATCTCAATAATAGCCATTATACTTAATTCACAAGAAATGTAGACGTGCCCACTTAGAACATGCTATTATCAGTCAACACTGCTACATTTCTACTGCTTGCATATCAATTATCAGTTCAAAAGGTTGTGATAATAACCTTAAAATGACCAAACCAAATTGAATGAGCGCTAAAATGTGCAAGCTGTTGCAGTGATCAATCACATATGACTAGCCTCTGGCCCACCCTGCTAGTCGTCTCAGAATGCATGAGCTGCATCTGCAAGCATTTGCCCACAACTTTTATATGCTTATGCTAAGTATTGTGATTTATCAATTGAACTACGAACTGGCATTATTGGCATCAGCAAGTAGATAGTCCTACAAACACTCCTGAGCAACCAGCACTAACCAGGCAGGCGGTTCTTAATGAGATGATCTACGTAGAAACATCATATGATATATGGGCAAAGAGACTTTCTGGGATCACAGAGATGATAAAACAAGTCCTCACGAATATTCTGGTTAAGCAAACTTTCATAATAGTATCTGATTAAAGTGGGAGAAATATGTTTACACCACAAGGTCACAGAGTTTGTGGTTTGCTTCAAATTATATATTACAAGGGAAAATTACCTGTTTCTACTCCATAGAATGGTCATTTAGGAATTGCAACTACCACAGTTGGAATCTATATTTTCCACTCCAAGCATTAGCCTCTTAGTTTCTATTGCTCAGCTAAAATCTTTACTCTTACAACACATATGTTAATTTAGCAATAGCAATCTACTTGATCAAAAGGAAGCATAGACGAGCCAATTTAGAACATGCTCTCATCAACCAACACCGTTATTCTGCCACTTAATCTCTATTATCAGGTCCATAAAAAATGTAAGCTGTTACAAGTATCACTCAAAGTTGGCAGTTTTCAATTCACCCGGGATGATGTAACAATCAAAACAGGTCTTCAACGAAATTATGGTTAACAAAACTAAAGCATTATAACAGAATTTTGATTAGATGAGGAATTATGCTCACACCACAGGGCAGATATAGTATATTCTATTAGGGATACTCAACCACTTGCCACTCAATAAAACGACCAATTAGGATTTGCAACTACTCCTATTGTGAACTATATTTGCCACTTCATAATTAGTGACATAACTTTCTATTTCACACCATCTTTACTTTAATTTGTAAATATCAAGATTGATCTGCAGTACAACCTACAATGCTAAAATGTATATGTTACCCTTTACTCAAAATGTTAGATGTGTTATAAGTTAACCAAGAAACCCATATTAAATATAGCAATTATTACACTCTAACTCGTAATCCAGACCTCCCCTCCAGTGATCAAGCTCTATCATTGCCCACTGCAATACAGTCTCTACAGATATAAATACAGCTCCCAGCATATTTTTAAGGATGCATGCATGATGTCATTTATCATTGCTATCTGCTAGAAGTTCATGACTCATCAAGCATTGATGAGAGATCATCTGATTTGCATTTGCTTGCCCATGAAAATGAAGAACTGCTTTTGTGTATCACATATATCTGTGGAAAGAAAATATGTGCCACTGCATATCTACCTTGTACAGGCTGGAATGTGAATATAGTCAGTTTATTGGGTGGAAACATTGCCGGGCATAGGATGTTGCTGAAACAGATTTTACTTGTCACAACTAACAGGAGATGCATACCTGTTTGTTGACAGGCCAGTGGTGGGTGGATACTAGGTTGGATTTTTGGGGTTTTGATGAAGAGAAATTTTTTCCAATTGGAATAAGAATGCTAATGCTAATATAGTCTACCTTTGTTCCAATTGGATACTAGGTTGACACTGTACTTGTAGACCAAATTGTGTATATGGTACTGCAAGGAGGTGCCCAAAAATGGTGCGTGAAGCAGGAGCCCAAAAGCAAATGCTGTAGTACTATGAGGAACAAAGGTAGATTAATGCAGCTGCATCCTTAACAGACAAAAGTTATAAACCAATCAATAAACCAGAAGAACATACCCATAAAAGAATGCTCGCCATCCACTTCTGACCCTCTGATAAATGAAATAGATATTTGCTGCACAAGAGATGGCCACCTGAAGGGTTGGCCCTTCTTCAGTAGGAAAAGCAATGGTAAGCGCTCCAAGTAAGATAAAAGTAATTGCTGTCTGCCAAATGACTTTGCTACGTGGTGTTTGAAATCTGCCTCGAATAGCCTTGACTGCACGTGACTGACTAAGTTCTCTAAGTTTTTTGTTGAGGTCCATTTTTGGTTTTTTCCTATCAAAGAAACTCTGCATAATAATCCTGTCATGGGCAGACTCAATTGCATCAACACTCGGCTTATGGCCTGCATACTTGCTTATCAGATAGTTCCTGGCAGCTCGAATCTCTTCTTCAGATGCTTCCCTGCTGATTCCAAGACGCTGATATGGATCCTTCACATGGATTCTAGGAAAGATGGCTGAAATAAAATCAAGTAGTTAAAAAAGAGTTTTCAAGGACTGATAACAAAAGAACGGTTGCCAACAGCACAACTGAAAGGGCAAGTAGAGGTATATGTGATTTATAAAACAAGGCAAAATAAACGTCTAGGTCCCTTGCTTTGTCTCAAGGGTCAAGTTCGTCCCTCAACTTTTAAAATGGAAAATCTAATCCCTCAACTTTTATTTTTGGGTCAAACTTGTCCTTGTACTTATGTAACGCTTCACATCGGTATGAGACTAATGCAAAAAGTCATTTTTGCCCCTGCCTTCTTTCTCTCCTAAAATAACGGCATCACCGTTTGCGCTGGACCAACTGATAGAGCAGACCTAGATGTCCTACCAAATCCACAACTACCTAGCTCTCTACTCCTCCTTGCTCGAGTAGAGGAGCAACCAGTGCTTATTGTTTTATCCGTTTCTAGCACAGTAGCACCATCGAGCCAGCGAGCTAACATAGACATGTAGGTCTCTCTCCTCAGCTCCAATCAGCAAGCAACATGCAGATGCCTGCTACTGTGCTCCAATTTCTCTCCAGCATTACCAAGTCAATCCAACCGCATTGAGGGGAAGAAACTAAGAGTAAAATGGACTTTTCACATTAGTCTCATTCTAAAATGAAGCATCATGTCAGCAAAAGGATGAATTTGACCTAAAAATAGAAGTTGAGGGACTAAATTGGCCAATCTAATAGTTAAGGGATGAAGTTGACCCTCTGAGCAAAGTTGAAGGACTAAAATGTCTGTTTTGCCATAAAACAAGGTCGGGACAAATAGGTGATATTGATTACCGAAATTTCATGTTCTCGACATATACAACATGTTGAATGTGGTGCAGTTGGCAACGATAACATTCAAGGTTTATTTTTAACACGTAAGATCAATTTTATTCTCTAAAACAAATTACTCGACCAACTGTTCCTTAGTATGCCATACCTCAGGGTTTCTGAATTTCAATATGAAAAAACAAATGCTACACCATCTCATTGTACGAACTGATTACGTAAGATCTTCCTGTCATAGACATGGTTAGCAAATACTCACGAGTCGAAGAATCAGCCATGTCCCCAAACGATGCAGTTGCCAGAGGTACGATTCTGGCATTTCTCTGTGCATAACAGAAAGGAGTGCCGTACTTTGTGTACCTGCATTGAAGCATTTGGTTGAGAAATTCAATTTATCAAAGCAGGAACTAGAGTAAAGCTTTGAAAAAAAAGGCAGTTGTCACACGAACAGTAAGACACCAAACCTATCCGCATTGATGAAGATTTTGTTCTTTTCCTTGCATCCTTTGTTGAAACTCAGCGAAGAGACAAGTCCCAAGGGTGCGGTCGATACCCTTGAAGTAGCTGGACATCGCAAAGTCCTCGAGGGGTCGGTCGCTAGACCATGAGCCAACATCCCTAGAAATATCTGAATAGCTTAGACTCTGAGTGATTTTTTTCTGCGAAGCAAAACAATACTACATCAAGGGCAAGTAAAAACAAATACGGCAATGCCCAATATCAGCATAATTGTCACCACTCGGAAAAAGACATATATGACATAGTTTATGTCGCCGAATGTCCACCAGCTTAGTAGGTTGCTGACTGACTGAATGCACCTTTTTTCCCCCTATTCTAAGGATATTGGGGCTTAAACCATGACCACAAATATCAAATGTTGTACCCCTAGGCCACATGGTTGCTCCCGAGTGCACATCCATTATGCAGTATGATCCTTAAATCTATTTCATCAATGCAACAGACAAGCGGTGACTTCATAATAACCTGAAATGAACAGGGGAATAGGGGTTCAGTTGAACCCCCCTCCCCCCTCCCCCCACCCCCCGCCCCCGTTTTTTTTTTCTAGAAATTAGAGTTCGCCCGCACCCAAAGCGCCATGGCATCAACTGAGAGGACCTAACGCGCGCCGAAGAAGTTAATCGAACCCAGCCAGAACCGTGGACGGATTGATTGCCGGATTGGTACTCCACCGCGCAACAAATAAACTCCTAGGAACCGATAGAGAGAAACAAACGCAGCAGCGAACAATCTCGCGGGGGGGGGGGGGGACAAAAACGAAACTCGGGCACAAATCCGCCGAAGCAAGTTAGGGTTTCTCACCACCGAGCGGCACCAGTCCCGCGCGCGGACGATCCTCCTACGCTCCGCGCCGGGGCCGGAGGCGGAGGGCGACGGCGACGGCGACGGCGTCGGCGACGAGTGCTACGGGCGAGTCCCTTCGGGGGCGGCTCGGCGGATGGCGTGCCGGGTGGTGGTTCGCTGGGATGAGGCAGGCAGGCAGGGGCCGCGGGGGTGGCGGGCCTCGCGCACACCGGAAACAAAAAGGCCGTACGCTGCCCAGCCGATGGCCCACCCAGGCGGCCCGCGATTGAAGGCTGCGCCTGCGCTCCGGCGAGCGGCCGCCGGAGTCTCGGTAGCTCGATTCCCTAAAAGCGAATATTTTGGGATTTAACAATATTATACATTCAGTGGTAACCGTTGTTCTCGTCGACAGCGAGGTGTTTGCGGTGACTTCGTCAATCTCGAGGATTTACCGGCTCAGTCTTTGAAGATACTCATAGAGGTAGGGTTTGTATACGTGTATTCATAGGGGTGTGAGTGTGCGTGTGTATTCATAGGAGTGTGAGTGTGCGTGCGTTGTGAGTGTCTATGTTGTACAGTGTAATTAAAAAAATGCAGCGACGCCGGCGAATGGGGACGGGATGGAAGAGAGAAGAGAGAGACTGAGGCCTTATTTGGTTGCACACGGTTTCATTCCGGGCCAGGAATGATAGAAACAATAAGAAATATAATAACAGGTCCAAATCTATTCCGGGTCGAAAACTATTTGCAATAAAATAAGCTTATAATAGATACAACAAAAAAACCCGGATTCATTCCGCATCTCTAGACTTATGGATTGATTCCGGGTCTCTTGTTGTATCTATTGTGAGTTTATTTTGTTGCAAGTAGTTTTTAACCCGGAATAAATCCGGATATCTTGTTATATCTCTTATTATTTCTATCGTTTCGGGCCCAAAATAAAACCGTGTGCAACCGAACAAAAATCCTGAGTCAGAGGCGGATGTCCCTAGCCTCCCGCCCCGGCTCAATTTTGGACGTCTCGCTTCGGCCTCCCCACAGAGGAAACCGATCCATGCCCCGTTGTTAACGGGGCGGGTCCCCTACGGAGTTCCGCTAATTTGAAAAATTTTGCGAGCTTGATCCGTTTCCTGTCACTCTCCCTGTAAGCGGGCCCATGCTGCTAACGTCAGCGTCGGGACCCCGCCTCACCACGACTCATTTATCCACTTGGCCAGACACGGCTACGCCACTTGACCCAAGATGGGTACACGTACCTCCCGCGTCTCCTTTCGCGCCTCCTTGACATCGCCGCCCTCCGCCCCCGCACGCACGCGCGGCTCTCCAACGTCTGTTTTGTGCCGCGGAGATCCGGCCTCATCCGCCCCGCCTCCGCCCTCGTCGTCTCCTCCCCGCTCCCGTCTCGTCCGCTTTCTTTAACAAACCTTGAGCTTTTCTACTGGTCCTACCCGAAACACAGTGTTATGGGTAGATCGATGGACGAATGCTTTATTAACACTAGTAGGATGCACGTGCGGCACACACGTGTTTGAAGAACAATGTTGCGAGCAAACTTTTAAAAACTAATTATATGGTGAAATAAAGCAATGAGATTTTAGTATTGGTTGAAAATAAAAATATATATTATTTCTAATATAAAAAATAGCAGGCTTCAATTATTAATGGTGATAATTGGGCAATCAGTTGGTTCATCTACTGATTACCATTCCGATTATTAGCCACACATGATTTTGAAACCAAAACTATTAATTTTAATACCAACAATTTTTTCATAAAGTGTGAAGACATGCATGATGGGGCTGAATGTCAGAGCAGTCTTGGTAGGCATGACATCAGCAATTATTACAAGATCTTATATTATCAATTATTACAATGAAGTAGTATAGATCTAAAGAAAAGATCAAACATTCGTAGTGACCATTTTTTATCATCCAGATCATTCAAATGATGTACGCTTAGCAACACCTTGTCGTATGAGATGCACACCCACCGAGATTTGATAATGATCGGCCAACTGGTAGGCTGCAAAGTTTAAGCATAATTAAGTTAGAAAGCTTCATGAAACCATAATATCATAACCATTATCAAAAAGACAGACACCTTGCCTCCTAATATTATACTTGTAGCACATCCCTGTACACGATGTTTTTAGTTCTTTTTCTAGTTGGGTCCAAATCTTCATTAGGCTTTGACAAGACCCATGTTGTGTTGCGTGATAGACCTCTAGACAAAGCAACATATAGTTGTCCATGCGAAAACACAGGGTAAGGAGGTATATCCCAACATTATGAATAGTTTGCCCCTGTGCTTTGTTGATCGTCATTGCAAAACTTAATCTAATTGGAAATTGTTTCCTCTTAAATCTGAATGGAAGTGTAATGTTCTCTGACGGAGATAGTGGGATCCTTGGTATAAAAACCCTTTCCCCAGAATGTTGGCCATTGACAATTTCAGCATCAATTGCATTATCCTCAAAACCTCTCACCACCAGACGAGTTCCATTGCAAAGGCCGTTGTGAGGATCTAGATTACGAAGCAAAATTATAGGACAATTCTTCTTGACCCTGAGTTCATGAGGAGGCAATCCATTTGGTGTAGTTGAGTTAAGAAAATCAATCGGGTAGGTATTCTGTGAATTGTCATCAACACAGTCAAAACTGTAGTACACCTTTTCTTCACCTGGGAACATATCAATCATCCTTGCATTAAGTCGGTCTACATACTCATTCCTAGTTGAGAGGATAGCACGCTCACGCATGTACCCATCATTGTTATAGTTAACCTTAAGATCTGGAAACACGTGTTCAATGAGGATGTCAATTGACTGCTCAGATTCATACTCGATCACTATGTCATTAGGAAGTTGAACATAGTCATTTCCGTACATTTTCTCGGTCCCATTACTTATCCTTAATAAGAACTCCGAGTACCACTTGTCATTTTGTGCTCTCATGTTTTGCTTAAGACGGATCTTGATAACCTTTTCCCATATATACGAACACAGAAGGGTTGCATCAGTTATCTGAGCCCTTGTTCCACGTGGAACAACAGGAAGGACCTGCCGAAAGTCACCTCCAAACACCATCACTTTACCACCAAAAGGTTCTGAAGATTCCATTATATCTTGCAATGACCTATCAAGGGTTTCAACTGCTTCGCTTCGTGTCATGGCAACTTCGTCCCAAATTATCATAGCTGCTTTACGTAGCAACACGGCTGTCCCGTTTTTTTTTGTAAAATTGCATATTGAGTTATCACCAAGTTTAATTGGAATCTTGAACCTTGAATGTGCTGTACGACCACCGGGCATGATAGAAGCGCAATGCCAGACGTTCCAGTTGCAACTGCAATGAGATTCATTGACCGCACTTTAGCCAGCAATGCTCTATAAAGATATGTCTTGCCGGTTCCACCAGGACCATCAACAAAGAAGACCTGACCTTTACCACTATTAACATGAGACATAATTTTATCGAAACCTGCCTTTTGTTCTGCATTTAAACTGTCTACAAGTGCCAAATCTACCTCATCAAAACCAATTTTCTGCTCCTCAGTTAGCTCCCTAAAGTAATCTCTTGATGCAACATCTGTTAATTCAGAACACATAGCAGTTAGCAAAACAAATAAAAAAATATTCATGTCATGCAAAGCAAATAGAATAACATAATTATGATTGTAATAATCATTCACAAATCACCGAACCAATAATTATTATATGGCGATATATATATATATATATATATATATATATATATATATATATATATATATAATACCACATAATTTTATAAATTTAAATACGCTCTATGTATGAAGCTATTACCTGACTCATCCAGATCAGGTAGGCCATAAGCTCTTATATCTTTTCCCATTGATCCAATGATATCTGCAATATTTCTTAGCACCATCTGAACAAATGAACTTGAAGATCCATGAGTACGTCGAAAATCTTCTGACATCGCTTCAAAATGTTTATCCCATAAACCACGTATATTCGTGTACTCACAAAAAACAATAATTGTGGCAAACAATCTTCTTAAAGCACGTGGCATCTTAAATGTTGTAGCTTTAGTCATTGCGTTGTCGAGCGACTTATCAGTCTCCACCAGCCCCAATGCCTCACATGCTTCACCAGCCCAATGCCTCACATGCTTCTCTAAAGCTTGAATATTGGACACCATGGACAAGCCGAAGGAAACCATACGATGTGGCACCTCTAACATGATTTAGAGGTACTCGTAAATAATACCTTTCACCTTCAAAAGGTGTTGCGTAAACCAACCTTCCAATCTGAAACCTCCTTTCCCTAGGCTTCCAACACATTTTTGATTTATTCCACGTGTAATGCTCGGGGAACTCCCTATATAAATATTTTCTAGCAGTGGGATCAACACCGTTAGTCTTGAAGTATTCTGTAAGCATTGACTTCTGTGATCGTGCGCATTGCACAACATCATCTAGATTATCATTTCCACTGAACGGGACCATGTGCATTCCAGGGAGATGCACTTGCATCTGAAGAACACGAGGTGACATTGAATAAAGCGGAACTATACAACCAGTATATGGCCTCAATAGCAGTAATACATCGAGCCTTCCTGCATTGTTTGATCTCATTTATTTCAATTTGAGCACTATCATTGGGACCAATTGAGAAGGAAGCACAATCATGACCCTTGTAAATATACTTGTATAGGTACTTCACCAATTTAATATTGCAACAAACCTCAACATTAATGTGACAATTATACCTCATTAGCAACACAGGATTATATGGTACAACCCATCTATTATCCAACCATTTATTTATGATAAATACCTTCCGACCATTTTGACGCCTTCTATACACTGGATATGCATCCTTCCCCTGCTGAGTGGCCTCACAAAACTGATGTGGATATTTAAAGCGACATGCTCCATCTACCATGCATCCACACTTCTGATTAAGAGTACCACAGGGATCATGCATCATATGCTTGCAAACAAGCTTATGTAGAATAGGGTATTTTTCCGGATCAGGAAGCTCAGCAGATATGTACTTGTCGAAATCATCCGGACCACTTAACTTCGAATCTTTATCCATAATCAAAAGAAAATGCTCATGTGGCAGCCCCCTTTTCTGAAACTCTATCACATGAGCCCAAGCTTTAACCTTACCAAAGTGACGCTTATTTATCAGGAAATCTTGCAAGTCAAGAAGTTTTGCATGGTAGATCCTTGCAACAATATCGGGTCTGTCTTGAGGTTTTTGTCCAGGCAACAATTGTTCAGTAATCTCAGGCCAATATGGGTTGCAAGTCATGGTGACGAAATAATCTGGCCGTCCATACCTAGCAACCAAAGCCATTCCATCCATAAACCTTGCCTGCACATCACGATCACTACCAGAAAAACTTTTAGATAAGACAACCCTTTTTCCAGCACGTAAACCAGTAACCTCTCCAGCGGCAAGCGTGTCCATTATGCCCTGATGCCATAAATTATTCATATTATATTAGTACAATCGCAGAATCTGCATATAATAATAGCTACATAGCTCATAGCTTGACTACAAAAAAATCAAAGAAAACAATATATTCATTTATCAATCTTTACCTGGTAAAGATCAGCTCGGATAATGGCTTGATTTTCTCGTATTGAATGCCAATCAAGACGCATAGATTCTACTTTGATATAGATATCAACTATCCACTGTTGAAAAAGCCTACCACCATAAAACATTATCACAAACACCCCATTTCGTATCTGCATTATATAGCAATAATACTCCCACACACTAACGTGAAGCCTTGATCCAGTACGTTCTGAAATGCATATTTAAACCTTAATCAAAATATATCTTAAAAATTATGAACTAAACCCAAGTGATGAGGCAAAGAGTGTAAAATATACCATCATCACCAGCTTCACCTGTATCTTCATCACAATCGTCGTTGTCCCCTTCACGTTTTTCTGAGTATGAAGCATTGAGTTATATTTAATTTTATTTATACTCATAAACAGACCAAAGAATTCTTCTTAATTACAAGTGGTCCAATATAGATGCTCACCAATAGAATTATGATATGCAATGTCGGCCAGATTAGCTTTAATCTTACGTGTACTCAAACTGGCTACTGACTTTGGCATCTGCACACTATTCTCTGCAAAACATTGGCAAAGAAGATTAGTTAAACATCATTTAGTTTAATATACATTATGTACATTACATGCTGAGTATAAACGATTGAATCATATAGTAGTCTGACAATACCTGGTTTTTTACGTCTCGTGTACTTCCTTTTTACCCTTGGAAAACGTTTCACAGGAAATTCTTCCAATAGCACCTTCTTATCTTCCCAACCAGTTTCACCACCAGGATAAAAAAATGGGTATGCCAAAGGATCATGACACCCATAATATAATCTAATGTAGCATGGTTCTCCGGATTTACCGTGCAACAAAATACTCCGATCAAATTTACACTTAATGTCACTTCCATGAACCCATATAGCTGCCACTTGCTCCATTGCAGGTGCATTATATCTTCTCTGGTCCACAGAAATACTCGTGTTCAACTCAATTGCATATTCATCAAAAGCCTTAGTTTCACCTAAACACCTGAACGTATGTACATATGGATTGTCTTTCAGTATAGACAACACATTCGTCATTACCCTTGTATCCAGATGAGGGGATCTTTTTTTTCTATGAGCCATAGTTTCATCCGTGTCGTAAAAATATAATTGCATATGACGAGGTCCGTTACCCCCAGGAACTAATTGATCCAGTTTGTGATATATCTGTCCGTGAACCTTAAAGGTATAAATGCCAGAACCTTAAAACATAAATGACAACCGTAAGATATATACACTTTTAAAACAACCAAACAAATCACTATAAATGTGTATTTTGGAAAATACCTGCTGCGGTAGCAAGTCGACGATCAACACTAGCTCCAAAACTGGTGAATGAGAAATGTGCATTGAAATAGTGGACGTTGTTTCTAAAATACAGAGCATCTTTATCTGTCTGGCTCGTAAACAATCGACGAAGCTCCATGGGCACCTCTGGTATGAAAATATTGACCTTCCCTTGCCGGCAACAGAAACCAAGACCTTCTCCAGGAAACTTTAGGGCACCGCAATACTCACAACCGGGGACCTTACGTAATACATGGTGCTCAGATGGCAAATTTTTGTATACTTCGTCGTACGGATCATGATCTGGCACCACAATGTCAGGATCTACCGCCGTCTCATAATGAGTTTCTGTGTACATTGCAAATTCACAAAAATAATTAACTACGAAGTATTAAATTAGAATTCAAAGTAAATATATTGCAAAGCCATATTTCTGAATTTATAAATACCTGCATCATTGAAAACTCTCGCCTCATCATCTTCATAAAGTTCTGGTCCACCTTTGTTTGGCAAGAAACAATCCAGGTCTTCCTCTATTATGCAGTAATATTATATATCAACAACCTCATGGTGCACAATAGATTAAGTTGACATAATATATATATATCACAATAGATTAAAGGGTTAATTGGATCTATACCATTACAATTGTGCAACTTCTGAGTTATACCACTACAATTCACCTATTCCGAACGATGCCATTACAATTCGTTTGAACCCTCAAACATGCCATTTTCTACGTCTTCGACAACCTTGGGCCCACAAGCAGACGTCCGTATTATCGTATAGACCAAAATGCCCTTATTGTAATCCTCTCTCTCTCCACTCACTGACATCGGGACCCCACATGTTATCCCCTTCCCCCATCCATTCTTCTCCTTCCTCTGCTCTTCTTCATACCCACGCCGGCACCTGCACCTGCCTCCTGGGGCGGCGAGCCCGCGCCCTCAACCTCCCCGACGCCGGTGAGTCCTCCCTCCGCGCGCCTGCTCCCTCCTCCCTCCTCCACGAGCGCCTCCCTGCCGGCACCGCCCTCCTCTGCTCGCCCGCCGGACTCGCCCTCCTCTGCTCGCGGCGGGCGCGGTGCCGGCGAGCGCGAGCGCCGGAGGGAGGAGCGGGCGAGTCCGCAGCGCCGGCGAGCGTGAGGCCACGACGCCGGCGAGCGCGGACGGATTTGGGAGGGGCCCCGCATGGGCGAGCTCGGCGCGGCGGGGCGGAGGGGCGCTGGCGATGGAGGACGCCGAGCTTGGGCGTGGACCCCGAACGGCGCGATGGAGCGCGGGCGTGGACCCCGAACGGCGTGGCCCCGGGGCTCGCCTGCGCTGCCGAGGGAGCTCGCACGCTCCGCCTCCGCTGGAACTGGCCGGAGCCGCCGTGCCATGGTGGCGCTGGAGGCGACCATGAGGTCCGTGTTCGGCAAGCCCAACCCAAATGTTCTGGTTCGGCAAGTAGCTCATCCCGCGAGACACCATCAAGCTCGTGATTATCTCCTCCTCGAGCTCTCTGGCTCCGCGCTGGTCCTGCGCCATTGCTGCTTCACGCGGCCTCGCCATTCCGCGCTTGCCCCGTGCGCCGCCGCTCCGCTCCGCGCTCGCCTACCCTGCTCGGCCGCGACAGTCCCGCCGGCCCCGCCCCGCTCGGCCGCGACGAAGCAGGCGACGCGGCCGGATCCCACGAACCGGCGAGCGAGCTCGAAGAGTGGCGTGACAGTGACACAGAAAGCGGAGAGGAAGTAGCCGCTGCCTCCAAGGGTGGCGAAGATCACCGCGAGCTCCCGTAGCTTCCGTTGGTGCACGGCGATGGAGGCGCGACAGTGGTCAAGTACCCGCGCCACCTCGCGCGCGAGGCGGGCGGACTCTCCGGCGCCGGCGCCGGTGCCGCTCCGACGACCGCCGTCTTCTCCACCTCTGATGACGCGGCCGGGGCGCGCGCACAGGGCCGGGGGGTGCGCGCTGGGGGTGGAGGGCGGCGACAGCGGCTGGGGAAGAAAGGAAAGAAGAAGAAGAAGCTGACATGTGGGGCCCATAAGTAAGTGAGTGGAGGGTGGAGAGGCAGCAGGGGCATTTTGGTCCATACGAAAATACCAGAGCCTGCACGTGGGTCCAGGAGAATCAAATACGTATAAAATGGCATGTTTGAGGGTTCAAACGAATTATAATGGTATCGTTCGGAATAGGTGAATTGTAGTGGTATAACTAAGAAGTTGCAAAATTGTAATGGTATGGATCCAATTAACCCTAGATTAAATTACCTTCTAATAGTGCAGTTGCATCATCTGGCTCCCAAAGCCCCGATGAGAAAATACCAGTATTCCTTTCATCGACACTGATCATAGGCCTAGCTGATTTCGATCTTGTAATGACATTTGTCAAACAAGATTGTCGAGACCCGACAATAGGTGTATGTTCTGTTTCAACTGCGTGAAGTAAGCCAGATGTAATTTTATAATAATAATTTCATAATAATTGACGTAATGGCATGTGAAATAATGGTTTACATAGCTGCTCACCTCGTATATTCACTTTATTTTTCCTTAATTCATGTTCCCCTGTAATCTTCTTTTGCTTCTCGCTGTCCGGCAAATTGGCATACCGTTTCCTTTCCCTTATGCGCTTTGGCTCTTCTGGGGTATCGTCTTCATGAATCCAAACTACAACACATGCATATCAGTTCACCAACAATTGTCACCTATATGCGTCTTGAATAAAAATGATTTCAACTACCTCCACTATATGTTTGTGTCTCAAGCACTAAAGGTGTAGGGCTGTTCAACGCTGTAGATCGAGCTTTTCTAAGGTGATAATTTTCCCTCGCCCTAGCACGCCTTCTCTCCTTTATCTCTTCAGACTGCTCATTTGGAAAACAAAAACAAGTTAAGATATAGCAACTAAGATAACTACCCTAAACCCTAAAACATATTACTACAAACCAGGGTCATATGTACTTTTCCTCATGAAATTATCATTTCTATGGAGCCACGCGTCGCCATCCTTGGAGGCAACACCAATATCATTTATATCGCTAAAATTGATACTGGACATCATGTTTTCATCATGAACAGAAGCTGGTATCACTGAAACAGATATATATACTCTGAGTAAAATATAAAAATACACTATCCAGATGATATTCAAGCCTTAAAAAATAATATTACCACATGGCCCCATATCTCCAGGATGATTATCTGTTTGAGCAAGTGTTGCTTCAGTTGTTATGACAACGGAAGTAGGCGTTGGGGCCAAGCAACGTTCACGATCTGCATCCATTTTCATAAATGTATCTAATTTGACACGATCATATTTCTGAATGTCAAATTCTAAATTTTGTGTTTTACCCTTCCGACATTTATAGTTCTCTCTCGCCATTGCACGCCTCCTCTCCTTCTCCTCCTCAGGTAAACTGGCGTATTTCTGACGCCTCTTCTGACGCGCTTGTTCAGTAGGATCAATATTCTCTTCACCTACATTGAAAGTAAAATAATGAGTACACGTAAAACCAATCATATATAGCCACATATGCATATTACCTGTACCAATTGGATAAGTATTGGATCGGCCACGTTTTCCTGTTTTTGTTTGGTTAGTAACATTAGCAAGGGGAGTCGATCGATCCATCTTAACACGAGGCCGGAACTACTCGGCCAACCTACGACAACAAGCACCTTGAATAATTATTGATGCAAACATAATAATATAGCAAAGACATAGCCAATTTACGTTAATGCACACACTTTTTGGATTTTTTTTGCTGTACAGTGGGATATCTGAGCTTGGATGAAAATGTAAAGAAAAGACCCCTTCTGCCCCTAGATACGATGATCCCTGTGATAAAGACAATTACTGCTGAAGTATGTTAAAGACAATCCCTGTGATAAAGCAAAAGTATGTAAACATCTATTCTCACAAACCTAAAGTTGTATGTTAAAATTGGATAATTGGATAACTAATTAAAATATTAAAAAAATCTGCATATTGCATATGCAAATCAGCACTATAGGAATCACTGAATATGGAGAAAGAAAGAACCTCTTGCATACTGTAATTTTAGAAACCTAGAGATCCAAGACAAATTAATATTGAAAGAGTAATCTAAGCGGAACTGAATCTGCAGGTTTGCAAATCATACTTGACTGTGGCTTGCCAACTCTGCTATAACCCGCTCCTGATGGATGATTGGACCCTGCTCAATGCCAGCGATCAATATGGCGTGTGTCTACTGTCAAGCATTGTCGCTGCACCCTTCACATGTCACACCAGCACGTATCCTGCATCCATGCATGCCAGGGTGCCATGAAGACAGCAGTTAGGGGTTGCAAGAACAAAAAAATGAATTTGATCTCTACATCGATGGAAATGCAAATGAAAAGGGCAACAACCCGCAACCAACCTGAGAGAGGACGCGAGGGAATAAATCTCTGTCAATTGGAAACAGGAGATCGGGGAGGATGCCCTTGGGCAATCAGGGAGACCACTGCACATCAATCGCAGGCGCGGCAAGGTCGGCGTCCAGGTGCTATATGGTAGGAAGGACATGGCGCGGCGGCCGTCGGCTTCGTGGCGGCGGTGACGGCGAGAAGGACCCCGATACCGTCGCGGCGGCCGTCGGCGAAGGGCGAAGAGGACCCGAGGGGGCGTGGGTTCTCCCGTCCCTGTGCAGGTGCGCAGCATACGCCGCGGAATAGTTTCCTTGTTTGCTTGTCCGTTGATTGCTTGAATGGAATGAAAGAATTAATGGGCTGGTAATCGGGAACTAAAGAAGGAAATAATTGTGGGTATAGGTGGGCGGGTAAGCAATAGGTTTGGTGAAAAAAGTTGTGTTAAAAAGGCAGAAACATTTTAGAAATGGTGGTTTTCATCAACATCTCAAAACTTTTGCATTGAACGACCTGGCAAGCGGACCCGGCTGTGAGGGGTATGGGGGAATATTTGAAGTGAATGTGACTTTCAATTGTCTAGGATCCTTATAGTATAGATATACTCCCTCCTTCCCCGTTTATAAGGCATGGTGGAACATGACACGGTCTTCTAAATAACACTTTGACCATTTATTTATCATATATTATATCACTTTTGATTATAAACTTATAATCATTGTAAAATATATTTGATTATGAATCCAATCATATGAAATTTGCATTATAAAAATAAAATTTTAATAGTCAAATTATTGGTCAAAGATGACAAGGTTTGAATCTTGATATACGTGTATGCCTTATAAACAGGGAAGGAGGGAGTAATTAACACCCCCAAAATGTAAGGAGAAAGTAGTCGACAAAATTAAAGCGTGGTACATGTATGTGCATTGTTCTTTAATAAGCTAGCTACCACTAAAATGAAGTGTCAACTGTCGACCGCCTGCCTCTCACAGTCACAACGTTACAGTTAATTAGATCCATCCAACCTACTGCAGTACTACTACTCTGAAACAAAGGAAAAAGGAAAGAAAAGTTTAACCTGGGAAAGAAAACGACAAAATGTAGTCGTAACGCAAGATGAAATTGCTGAGTTAATTTGAAACAATCTCACACCGTACCGACCTAAATTTATTGGATGCTTGTATAGTTTTATCTGGCTCCTGGTTGATCCGAGCTAGCACTTGCCTTGTCGTCCTCCTGTTCCAGATCAGACGAGGCGGAGGAGCACGACGCACCGGCGCTAGCTCCCGCCGCCGCATTGCTCGGGCATGGGCATGCTGGTCGCAGCGGCAGCGGTAGCGCCAGCGGCAGTAACATCAAGCATGGTACATTGTCGTTAACATCTATCGCGGCCGATTCGAAAACGTACGGTTCTGATGACCTTTGTTGTTAACATCTGGACCATGCTGCATCATCCATCATATCCATCCATCCGTTCATTGCTGATGTTATTAACCAGTAGTACTACTTTGTGTCTTTGTCCTATACTAATAAAATTAAGGGACCGCACCGTGCGCGGACGACATGCATTGGATGCGTGGATATAGATCCTCTTGATGTTCAATTTGAAAAGTTGGAAATTCAAAACGCATGCATCTGGACCATCCAATCAATACAGTGGTACGTGCTGCGCCGGCATTGCAACGCAACAAAAGATGGAGTCGTCGCCTGCACGCCGTACCACTCCTGCGTGGCTTCCAATCCATGCGCGAGCAGCATGCAAGAAAAGAAACAAACGCTAGCGCTGGACTGATCGATCGATCGATCACCTCCTCCTGCTGCTGCTGCCGAGCATTTATGATGAGCCGATCAGATTTCAGATCGGAGGAGCGGGCCGGGGGTCCCCGCCGGCCGGTGAGCCCGGCCTCGGCCTCACGAGGACGGCGCTTCAAAGAGGACCAGGCCTGCCTGCCTGCCCTGCCACGGTAACGCCGGTCGTCGGCGTGTCCTCCTCCCCGCGCCTACCACGTCGCCGACGCGTACATCCCATGGTACGGCCGGGGACGGCGGCGCCGGGCGGCCGGCCTCGTCAGGGTACACGCAGAGCCCGTGTTGAGCTGCAGGGGAGGGGGGCCCCGGCCGGACGGTCGTCTGAGATGGACGGCGACGGCGCGGCCCAGCGGCCGGCCGGTGAGGCACGTACGGGGCTGACGACGCTGCATGCTGCTGCTGGTACATCGTCATCTATCCAACAGTTCCGATGTCATCCAGCAGGGATGATGGTACGTTTCAGTTCCGATGCACCACCCACCTGTCGATGCTCGATGATCAAAAACGAAAATGCGGCGGTCAGTGCAGTGCGTGTGGGGCAGCGTGGACTTGCCACAGCTGCAAGCTGGTCCGATCCGCCACCTCCTCTCCTCGTGCGGATCTCAAGATGCACGCGTGCAATCCTTCGATGAGAGGGATCAAGGTTAACTTGAGACTAGCTCCGTCCCAGAATATATAGCTATTTTTTAAATTTTCTGCAAGTCAAACATTTCAAACCTTGACAGTAGATGGTTAAAAAAAAACTGACAACATAAAAGTGGTATCAATTTATGAAACCAACTATCATCACAGCACGTAACATTTTCTATTTAAAATCAATTATTTTTTGAGATATTACTGGTCAAAGATGGAAAATATTTGACTTTGACCAAGTATAAAAATTGTTATATTTTGGAACGAAGGTAGTACATAAATAATGCCTATATACGTTGGAACTTTTGGGGAATTATTATGGATGGTACCAACAACTGCATGGAACAAGTTGATTAGTCAAGACAGTGGATCCCAAACAAGAACGCAACACCGACACTAGCTACATAAACATGAAATAGAAAATATTTATGTTTGGTAAGGGAGCCGATTGCTTGCACAGGTTTACGCAGAGAGATCTACACTCCGTAGTATAGAGATGCCATGGCCCATGGGCGACACAACGAGCCGACAGGTTAGCTAGTGCGGCGACAAGAGCAGCCAAAGCTAGCATGCACTTGTTGCCTTCTCGTCGTCCTCCTCTTCCAGATCAGACGACGCGGCGGAGGAGCACGACGCCCCGGCGCTCCCGCCGCCGCATTGCTCCCACAGGGGCACGCTGCTGGTCGCAGCGGCAGCGGCAGTAACATCGCCGCCGCCGCTGCTGCTAGCACTGGAGCTGCTGCTGGTGCTGGTGCTGGTGCTGCACGCCGACGTCGTCGTGGTCGTCATTGTCGCCGTCGTGGTGGTTGCGGTCGTTGCCGCGGCGTGGGAGCGGGACGCGCACGCGCCGCCGCTGCTGGTGGCGAGGCCGACGAGCAGGTCGACGAAGGCGCCGACGATGAGCGCGTGGTGGCGCTTGCCGTTGATCCGGAGGTACCAGAGCAGCATCTCCTGGAGCTGCGCCCAGTCGCGGAGCCCGTGCGCGGCCACCATCTCCTCCATGGACGCGCGGAAGTCGCGGAACGGGTCCTCCGAGTCCAGCGCCACCGCCACGCTCTCCTCCACCAGCGACGTCGACGGCGGCGGCTCGTCCTCCTCCGAGTCGGAGTCCGCGCCGTGGTCGCCGGACGGTGCCGGCGCCTCCGCGGACGCCAGCACCTGCAGCTTGGTGGGCGCCTCGGGCGGCGGGGCCAGTGCCCGGGCCGTCGTCCGGCCGGGAGACGGCGAGGCGGCGAGGATGGAGTTGGACGCCGGCCCCGCGGGGCCCGCGTCGAAGAAGAAGCGGTCGGTGGAGGTCCGCCCGAGGCTGCGGATGACGGCCTCCGACCACTCCTCCGACGCAGTGGTCATGGAGAAGCTCCCGTCGTCCAGGTCCAGGTCCAGATCATCCACCGCCGCGTCCTCGCCCACGCCGTCCCAGGCGTCGTCGTCAAAGAAGAAGCTGCAGGAGTCGGCGGCGTCGTCGAAGTAGACCGAGTTGACCGTCTTGTACATCTCGTCGCCGCCCGCCGCCGCCGCGGCCTTGCGCGGCGGCCGGAGCCTCCCGGCGGCGGGCTCGGAGGAGCCCGTGGTGCAGGGCCGGTCGTCGTCGTCGCCGCCGTGGCGGCGCCGCCTAGGGCCGCGGAAGGAGGCGGTCTGCGGGGTCGCCGCGCAGGAGGGCCATGGCCACGGCGCCGAGGGCGAGTCGTCGGGCTGCTTGGGCTTGGAGGAGAAGATGGAGGCGAGGCCGCCCTTCCTCCCCATCGCCGCCCGCCCGCTTCGGCGAAGTATTGAACCGACGGATCGGTCAGTGGCGAGCTGGTGACTGCCCGACTTGTGCAGAGTGAATGAGAGCGAGCTTGGATGGTTGAGAGAGAGAGAGAGGGCGGTGCGGTGCCGGTGGACGGTGGCGCTGCAGGCAGGCAATTACTCAGTGGAGTGGAGGGGGAGAGAAGGGAGGGAGGGAAGGGAAGAACAGGAACATGGGGGGATGGGGGCGGGGGTCATGTGTGCCCGGCAGTATTTATGTATTCTCTCTTGCCACCTCAGCAGGGCACGGAGGAAGGAGGAGAGTTCCATTCACTCCTCATGTCATGGGCATCGAGCAGGTGGTTGGCCCGGGCGGCGCCCTGGGCGGCCGTGTGGAAGAAGCTCGAGAGGACCATCGCCCATCAGAGACCGTCACGCGATGCCCGACCTACCTACAGCTCCATCACGTAGGCAGAGTAATTGATTGGCCTGGAATTACAGGATCAACGGATCCATGCCTCTTTCCGTGCAGAGCTTAGTTGCGTGATTAAACTAGGGGGTGGCTCTCCTGCGTTTCATCAGAACGGTAAAAGACCGCGACTGAAAACTAGCCTGCACACGAACAGCCTGAAACAACATGCAGCTAACGCCTGCTGCTGCTGAAGGTTCAGTCCGCTGTTTCGTCCCGGACAGCCGGACTCTCAGGGCAGAGGCGCCGGGAGGAGCAGGGGTTGCAAGCGCACGTACGTAGCCAAGACAACAAAAAAAAAAGTCGTCGCAAGCGTGCTTAATTTGAAGCGGCGCGATCATGTGGATGAAGAAGCACTGTACTATATTTTATTCATTTTAAAGGTTTGACTTGGCCCATGTGGGCATGTGGGGGTGATCGAGTAGAGTAACCTATCCAGCGACCTTCGCAAACTCTGAGAAATTCCATTTGGGTTGTCCCTTTCGTATCCTATCCCGTGGTGTGCCAGTGTTGAGCATCTTTTATAGAGAAGAAAACATTGGAAACTCTGAATTCGTTTTGACTGTCACCGTTGCAGTGTATAATGTAACCGTGCGACGAGGCAGCAACGGCTAGTTAACAGGGGCAGCATTTATGGACAAGATACCGTGCGAGAGAACCATAGACGGCTAGCTTTCTCTCGTTTGAATGTTTCGGCTTCGTCAGACTTGGAACAAAACAGCTATGGATTATCAATTCGCTTGTGTGTATATCCATGGCAATGAGAACGACCAAGGAGCTACAGTAGTATAACTACTTGCCAGTGCTATCGCAACTCAGAAAAAGTGGCTTGCTGCATTGTACTATTAGGTGCCACTTGAGCATCAGAGAGTTAATGGGAATCTAGAACCATCCCCCACAATCACGTTGATCAGCTACATACTCGATGTCATCTTGAGCAGAGCAGCAATAAAAAGCCAAAAAAAAAAACGCATGCACTGATGATTAGTGCTCGCTCCTGGTACTACCGTACTAGTACGCTGTACGCCGATACGTACAGCCGTGGGCGCGAGAGATCCATGTCTCGCGTTCCATGCGTTCCCCTGAATTTCCGGCACGAGCTACGTACTGCGAACAGACAAGGTCTCCATCACATCACAGTGTGCAGGCTTGACTTATCGATCAAGCTGCAACCAGCAGGCTGATGCCTCTGGCATCCGATCGACAACCGAAATCGCCCGTCGCCGTGATTGATCGTACGTGCCAACCGCCGCCGGCGCGGCACGCGGCCACATGGACACGGTAGTTGACCGCAATCTGTTCCAACCCTACTAATACCTCTGTTCCAAATTATAATTCGTTTGACTTTTCTAACTTCAAATTTTATCATTCGTCTTATTTAAAAAATTTGCAAGTATATAATTTGTAAAGGTGGCGCAATAAAGGAAACCGATGAAAAGTCCAAAGGGAAGCTCATGGTCAAAACAGTCAGAAACTCTGATCAAAGATAACGTGGATCCGGTCAAAGGTGTTGCCAACTAGTACAATACGAATACCACTAGGATGATAATGTTAGCAGAAGATTCTACGCGAGTTGGTTTTTTTAACACTTTTACAAATATAGTAATGTTTCTTTTTTTTTGTCAATTCCAACCTGTTTGGCTGCTCAGAATTGGCTGAGCTGGATTGGCTGGGGGAGCCGCTGGTGAAGCCAGGTAACAAGCTCCACGCAGCATCCTGCCTGCCCAACCAGAAGCCCAGCCGAACAAGCTGTTCATTTTTAGCTCTACCTCCTATCAATGAATCGACTCTCCAGCCGATGACCCACTCACGGTATCAGACTTCATGGCCGATACACTTTCTGAAACTCCTCGGAATCACAACTGATGTGTTCCTTGTTATTTATGGGTAAAATTCATTTCCCTTATCAAATTAATTGACTGGCACGCTCCGAACCTCGATAGCAGGATCTGCACTGGAGATAAGCGGGGATCCCACCTTGCTCCATGAAGGTCACAGTTCGATTTTTGCAGCAACAGATTTCAAGCTACAGCATCTGGAGTTGCGCAAAATAAGTGAAACCAAAGCCGGCGTAAACCCTCACCGTGGCGGAGGCACGAGGGCAAAAGTGTCGGTTGGGTGTTGGATACTTGCTGTGGAGATCAATGGCTACATTGCAAGAGGACGCCCGCGTGTGGGACATTGACCTCCTTGCTTGTACGTTCATGCACGTAGTTTCTTTTTTCTTTGGGCGTAGATTGATACGGTTTTAATTTTGAAGAGGACCATTCCATACACGTACGTACGTGGCGGCGCCAAAGGGCGCGGGGATCGTGGGCCAATTTAGGCCCAACGAACAACACTCGCTCGCTCATGTCGTATTCAGATCGCCGCCGCGCGGTCGCTACACGGGGAACCGAACCGCAACCGGTGGTGCCTTTGTCGGGACGTTGGATCGAGACGTCACGCGGCAGGTGCAGGCAGCGAATATAACGATCCTTCTAGATGTACAATACTTTTTCCGTTTTAAATTATAGATCATTTGATTTTTTTACTTCAAATTTAACTACTCATTTTATTTAAAAATTTGTCGGAATGTTTTAGCTTGGATAACTAAGTTGGAGCGAGACTGTGACGCTTTTCTTTTCGGGCGGCAACATGCATGTGTAACCGAACATGGACTCGCGTGCTCGCCTCGTTCGTGTCTAAGCAAAGCCAAATTAACCCAGGCAGGCTCACTTGTTTGTAGCCGGGGCCCGGGGCCTAGGGTCCGATTAGTTGTCGCTTCAGGCGACATATGCGGGAGCCGTCGCCTGAAGCGGCGTCTGTTTCCGCGCGGGAGCACGAGTTCCCCGGCCCATTAGACTGTTTCCGCGATGCGGCCCATATTGGCGGATTGACATATTCGCTGATTGACATATTAACTGTTGATTGACATTAACCGCTTGTGTCTTTGACATATTCTATTTGACATATTCGTTGACTGACATATTCGCCGATTGACATTAATCGCGATTCACCAACTGCATCGCGTGTGTCTTTGACATGTTATATTTGACATATTAACGTATTTAACTGTTTGTAAAAAAATTGAGAATTCTCATGAAAAACTAATTAATATTCACAGTTTAACATTCTTTGTTGAACCGAATCTCTTCAAAAAAAACAATTAACAATCTTTGTTTAACATTCTCAGTTTAAAATCTGATTCCTTAGGATCTGGAGCAATGATATCCTTTTCATTTGTCTCATGAGGAACAAAACAGTGCAGTGAAACAGCACCCGTAGAATAACAATCCTTTCATGTATGCTTATTGAGCAAATTATAAAAGGCAATTCTTACCGAACAAACAAACTATCTTAGTTTTGTACAATATCTCACCTGAAATTGTACTTTTTCATAAACAGAGTACTTCTCAGATACCAAGTGCTGAAAAATCTTTGTCCTTTAGAAAAGAAATTTCAAGTCATTAAGAGAAAATGAGTAGTTCTGAGCATAGATTTTTTATTCACAACCGTAAAAAATTTGTTCGATCATAATCGTTTCAATGTTCTGATGCATAAACAGAACATTGTTATGGGTTCGAGAAACTCACATGTCTCTGACGAAAGTCTTTCATAAATTCTGACTCGACCTTGTTAAACCTGCTTGTTAATAATTGAAAGAGGAATTTTGCACGAAGATTATTGACATCTGATTGCAAGAATAGATTATATATATAGAATATGTTATGCTGTGAGCTGTTACATCATAGTATAAGTAGATCTTATAGGATACATCATGGAGTGAGCTGTTAGGTAATAGTATAACTTACATTTGAGAAGAGGTCAATGCTTGAACCATTAAATGTTTGCATGAATTGGATGACAAAGATTCCAGAATCATATCTAAGCATGTTAGTAAACATCTGTTAGGGCATTTTGAACAAATTTTTTGAAAATGGATGGAATCAATGTAAAATAAAACTTACCTGAAAATATGTTTTGGAACTGGAATGTAACTTACACCAAACTCATTTATATTGTAGCTAACAGAGGTAGCAAAGTTGTTGTTGAAGAATTTTCTAAAGTTATAAATTACTGAATGCACAATTGGTTTTGCAGTTTCAGAATTCAAATCGGAGTCGAGGACATTTGTCGGGTGGTAAACCCAGTCAGGTGACAGAATGCACCCGCCTAAGCCCTGAGGGAGAATGAACTCGGGGGGTAGCTAGGATTAGTCCGATCTAGATGCAAGAACACGATGAACACAGAAAGTTTAGAGTGGTTCGGGCCACCGGAGCGTAATACCCTACTTCCACTGTGTGTTGTATTGCTTGTGCTCACAAGAGATTGCTCGAGAGTGGTTCCAGCTGGTGAGCTGAGAGTGTGAGGTAGAGTGTGAGTCCATTTGTCCTGAGACTAGCGTGTGCTCCCCTTTCATAGTCAAAGGGAGGCACGTACATAGCTGTTGGGACCCCGACAGGTGGGCCCAACGTGGATGTATTTAAATAACATAATGCCTAGCGCTATTATGGTGCTACGCCTGGGGAAGATCTTATTCCGGGATTTCGCTGCCTCGTCCGTATGGATGTACTGACCGGCGCAGACCCTCTGACCGGCGTGGTCTTGCCCTGTAATGTTGGTGCGGCGCTTGCAACTAGCCGGGTAGGCTGCGCCACGCATGTTGTTCATGCCGCGTAGCTTGCGGCGTAGGCGGCATGATGGAAAGGGTCGTGCCGTCGCATCCATTTAATGTGGCAGACTAACGTGCACCGCGCGGGCGGCGCCTGCGGCTGCACTGTGCACCTTGGTAATACGCGACCAATAGTGGAGTCTGGCAAAAGCTGCCCCGTGCTCTGCGGCGACAGAGCTCGCCTCATCCTCCCGCATTAAACGCGGTGGGTGGGAGAGTCTTCCGGCGGAAGACTCGTGCCCGCGCCTGCAGACACATGGCGGCTCCGGACTCCTCCTGGGTGAAATGCTTGTTCCCCGCGTGCCGGGGGGTCCGGTGAAGCGTCCCCTCATAAGAGAGAACTTAAATGTGATACAAACATCAGTCCCAGGAGGCTGATGCCACATTTATTACATCAGATGGTTCATTACCATACAAACCTCCGAGGAGGACACTCGATACAGATGATAATAAAAAGTAACCAAGCTACGACATAACACCAGACCGCAACCCACATGGGGTCTAGCTCGGGCTCAGAGTACTGCGTCAGCGAAAACATCTCGAACAGGGCCGGTTCCACAGGCAAGGTTGGGTGTAGAACGATAACCCTACTCGGCGTCGTCTGGTACGAAGTCTGGGTCTTCTTCTGTAAAAAGTAAGAATGGGGTGAGTACAAACGTACTCAGCAAGTCCAACCACACCCACGGAGGGGGTTATATCAGAATAATATGCATAGTTAAATCAAGGGTAAGGTTACGGTTTAATTTGCAGAAAGCTAACTTTTATGCAGGGGTTTATTTAGCAGAAAAACATTTCAGAAACCAGTTTTTTTGTATTGAGTAACACGGAGTTCAGGTTTAAAACTACTACCAGACTCCCCGTCCGTCGTAGCACACGGCACAACTGCCGGACACATTTTCAAAACAACTCACGCTAGCCCATCCCAAGGTAAACACTAGTAGTGAGACCACACCTTAACTCGCCCAATACCGTGGGCACGGACTATTCGAATAGATTCTTAACTCTGCAGAGGTGTGCAACTTTAACCACAAGCGGGTACCACAACACGAGCACCGAAGTGTCGGTGTAGATCCCGACATAGCCATTACCCACCTTAGCTAGACCTGATTCGCCATCACGGGATTCACCAAGGGGTCATCGGCCTATCTCTGAGGTACGACCGGGGTATAAGCCACACTGAACATATCCCTTTTCCTTGGTCACCCGTTGCTCTCAGCCCTCCTGATGGCTATCACATCAACTAGTGGGATTTATGCTAAGCCGTTGCCCATTCAACGGTCGAGTGGTTTGCACGATAGTGGAGTTAGGTGAGATGTAACACCAACTCGGTCCTTAGGGGTGACAAGATGGATATCTCCCTTCCTTGCCCTGCCACAACGGCATGAGCACACCAAAATGCAAATCCGTAGAAATGCCATCCATCCCGTCTAAACTTTCTTTACAAAAACACCACATTTATCCCATCCCACATACACACACATTTTCTTTATAAAATAAATCGTATTATGAGAAAAGTCCTAAGCGTTCTAATATCGATTAACGTCCAAGCAAAATCAGACATTAATCTAGGTGGTCAAGGAATGGTCATCACAAATCAAGGGGTGGCTATCCAACCGTGTTTTCATGCAAGCAAAACATATGCAATTTTATAAATCAGGCCATTGGGTTGTGTTTATAAAAACTAGGACAAAAGCATGCATCAAAGGATGGGATTGAACTTGCCGTCTTCGTAGCCTTCGGGGAGGTCCTGTCCTTCGGGCTCGGGGTCGCGGAACAGGTCCTCGTTCACCTGCTCACAGTACTGCTCGTTGACGGGCTCTTCTTCGTTCACTCCATGGTCTACAGCGCACACAAACAGGCACACAATCAATACACAGAAAAACAAAGATCTATCGTTGAGCTCGAATCGGGAACACATAAGACATGGGGTACGGAGTAATATTTTTGGGTGGATTACTAATGGCATGGTCAAAACTATGTTATGAGAGGCGTGGTAAAGTTTTAGGTTGATCCGAGGTCATTTGGCGCATGAAATGATAGGTTACATAAAGGGTTAGGGGTTAAATCAGGGTCCAGGGACTTAGTTGTAATTAATGAAAGAGCTTAATTAGAATTTTTGGAAAGGTTTGGGTTATTTGGGAAAAGGATAGGGTCTTATTTCTAATCAAATTTATGTAGTGTAGGCTTTGTTTGTGATTTCCATAAAGGACAGGGTTTTATTTGAAAGAAACCAAGTGTGGGAGGGCTCTTAAATAAATAGAAAGGAATGGAGGGGGTTAAGGGCTAAAATGCCCTGTCTTCATCCTCCCCCTCGCGCTGGAAAGCAGGGGAGGCGGGGGTACGCCGGCGGCGGCCCTGGGCCGGCGGTCAGGGGGCTCGAGGGCGGTCGGGACCATGGGGGAAAGGGTAATAGGGCCCTGGAGGCTCGATTCCCTTTTCCAATTTCGGAGAAGGGGCCTGCAGGGGTGGGAGCAGCGGCCATAGCCGCGGCGGGCGCTCTGCGGCCCTGGGCGGCGCGAGCAGGGCGGCTCGGGACGGGTTGGCGGGGGTAGGGGAAGAGGGGAAAGGGAGGAACTCCTCGCGCCCCTACCTTGGGCCGAGGCGACGCGAGGAGGCAGGGCGACGGAAGCGGCGGCGGCGGCCTGCAGAGTGTGCGGCGGCGGTGCTGCGGAATGGGAGAGAAGGGCGGGAGGTGGTGGTAGGCAGTTGTGGAGTGGAGGGGCGGCGTGGGTGGCCTTTTTATAGGGCGAGAAAGGCGGTGGCGACGCTGGGGTAGGTGGCCGACGGGGAAACTCCGAGGACGGCCATTAATGGCACTCGGGGCGGCGCTAGAGGCGAGGCGGGATGGGATGTTTCGGGCAGCGCTGCGCGGTGCTGTGCAGGCGTCAACGGCGGATGGCGGTGTGGTTGGCAAGGCGTGCACTGGTGACGAAATGCCTCGGCGCAGGCGGCGCTGTGCGGGCGTCAACGGCGAGCGGCGGTGGCGTGCGCGTGCACGCGCGGTCGGCTCGGTACGGCTGCGTGCGGGCGGCCGATGTCGCGGCTCGGTGTGCCGAGCGCTGCGTGCGCGTGCGCGCGCGCGTGCGCACGGGCTGGTCGGGCGGCGTGCGTAGGGGCGGCCGGTGGCGGCCCGAGCATCGTCGCGGCGTGGCGCGCCGAGTGCCGCGGCGTGCACGCGAGCGAGCGGGCTGGGCAGGCAGGGTGTGCGCGCGCGCGTGGGCGGCGTGGGCGGAATGCGCGGGAGCGGGCCAGGGCTCGGGTGCAGTGGGGGCGCGGGCACGCGGCGGCGGGGCGAGCTGCTCAGCACGCGGGGAAGGAGAGAGGGGAGTTAGCCCCGGGTGCGCGCGGCAGAGGGAGAGAGAGAAGGAAGGAAAAGAAAGAAAAGGAAGATAAATAGGAAAAAGAAAAAAAAGAAAAGGAGGGGAGAGAGAGAAAGAAGAGAGAGAGATTCGCACCGGGTCCGCCTTCCAAATGTCGGGTGGTAAACCCAGCCGGGGTGGCAGAATGCACCCGCTTAAGCCCTGAGGGAGAATGAACTCGGGGGGTAGCTAGGATTAGTCCGATCTAGATGCAAGAACACGATGAACACAAAAGGTTTAGAGTGGTTCGGGCCGCCGGAGCGTAATACCCTACTTCCACTGTGTGTTGTATTGCCTGTGCTCACAAGAGATTATTAGAGAGTGGTTCCAGCTGGTGAGCTGAGAATGTGAGGGAGAGAGTGTGAGTCCACTTGTCCTGAGACTAGCGTGTGCTCCCCTTTCATAGTCAAAGGGAGGCACATACATAGCCGTTGGGACCCCGACAGGTGGGCCCAATGTGGATGTATTTAAATAACATAACGCCTAGCACTATTATGGTGCTACGCCTGGGGAGGATCTTATTCCGGGATTTCGCTGCCTCGTCCGCATGGATGTACTGACCGGTGCAGACCCTCTGACCGGCGTGGTCTTGCCCTGTCATGTTGGTGCGGCGCTTGCAGCTAGCTGGGTAGGCTGTGCCACGCATGCTGTTCATGCCGCGTAGCTTGCGGCGTAGGCGGCATGATGGAAAGGGCCGTACCGTCGCATCCATTTAATGCGGCAGACTAACGTGCACCTTGCGGGTGGCGCCTGAGGCTGCATTGTGCACCTTGGTAATACGCGACCAATAGTGGAGTCTGGCAAAAGCTGCCCCGTGCTCTGCGGCGACAGAGCTCGTCTCATCCTCCCGCATTAAACGCGGTGGGTGGGCGAGTCTTCCAGCGGAAGACTCGTGCCTGCGCCCGCGGACACGTGGCGGCTCCGGACCCCTCCTGGGTGAAATGCTGGTTCCCCGCGTGCCGGGGGGGGGGGGCGGATGGCATGGGGGTCCGGGGACCCCCGGCTATCTTCGCCGGGCGCTGCCTTCTCTGGGACACGTGGCGTCACCGGACCTTCCCCCGAGCAGAGAGCAGGCCGGGGCTGCTGGCCCGGCGAGGTGGGCTCCGGACCGTAGGGGTCCGGTTGCTCTGCTCTTCAGCACATAGTTTAGAATAACTACGCGAATCCTTGCCCAGACGCAGTAGGAGGGGGTACCCCGGTCCCGGGGTACCGACAACATTGAAGTTCTTGGTCAAGAAATTGATAACAATCAACACCCACTGATTGTTAAAATGACAAGGAATGTGCACCTAGAAAAAAAACATAAATATTCAGTAGTTTGCTGTAATCCAACAGTTTGTGTATCTGATATCAATGAGTAGAAATAAGAACAAAACTAAATTACTAGTCCAACTTTGTGTATCTGAAATCCAACAATTTCAAGGTAGTTGAACTTGTAAAAATTAAAATCTAAGTCTTGTTTCATGAGAGTAGACTGCAATAATAAAAGAAAAAAAAGAATTATATTCCAAGAGTGATTAAAAAAACAAAAAACAATAATGTGTGATAATCACAGAATACTTACCACTACATTCTACTCAAAGTAATATTGAAAGATGTGCCCTTCAACATTTGCAATTAGTTTTTGATGAGAAGAAAGCATTTTTGAAAAGCAATCCATGACATGGAAGTGTATCCAGCCACCTTTCATTATTGACAAAGATAATTTATACTTATCTACCCAACAATAACTATTCTGGAAAACTCTTTCACTTCTTCCATGAAAACAAAATGCATATTTTAGAGTGGAGGAAAACATTTGAGAACTTGAAAAAATAATACTGAAGCATGTTTTGTACAGCGGGAGAAATATAAGGGTAATCATACCTGTTCTCTTTTTGAATATTGTTAGTCATTGCAAGATAAAGTTGAATTTCTAGCTGACTGATTTCAATCATTTGGATTTTGTCATTCTATGTTTGTTGCTGAGCTTCATCTTCAATCATATCTGCACATTTCTGAAAACCACTCTCCAAACTTTTCATCAGGGAATCATTCATGACTTCAATTTGTGCAGTAACTGTGTTCTTTTCTACATGTGCAGTTGCTGGGTTTTCCTTAAACTTGTCAGCATCCAAATCTTGAAACAGATCAAAACTTGGGAATTCATTATCATTTTTTGAATTACCATGTGCTGATAAAGATCTCTCATAAAAACGTTCATTCAGTGATAGTCCGAAATATTTGTTTGGTAATGTTAAACTATGCTCATGAAGCTTTGAGGCTGGCTGGCTCGAACTGGTTGTATCTTTATGCTGAGCATTGTGGGAAGTTGTAGGCAACTGTGATGCTGTAATCTTCATTTCCAGAGGCATAATCAGTGTTTCTTTTTGTTCTTTATTGGTCACTGCAGGTATTTCTTTATTCTCTGAACCTTGGGAGGAAAAAACATATATTCTGATTTAGTAGTTTGCTTAAATAAAGAAATAGTACACTTTAACAATATAAACTACTGATAATAAAATAGATGCAGAACATAATGTAAGACAAAACAAAATCTTTGACTTTGTTCAAAAGAAAATCAATAATAACAAGTATGCATAACATAGTGTTTGTGAAAGAAAGTGCATAAACTATAACATTGACTGATTATTCATTTCTACAATGAATAATGAGGAGGAAACTCTGAAGTCCAAGGCATAACTACTGAGAACATAGCAAATACAGAGCACAATATGAAACAAATAGAACTTAATATATCCACAGAAGAACAAATTGTAAACCAAATCGAACAAAACCTATCTTCAGAAGAACAAACAGTTGTACTCATTAAAGCACATAGCTTGAGTACAATGAAAGCACATTATAGTTACAGTTGTATACTGAGTACATACCTTGAGCAAGCTCTAGTACATCTATTTTCTTTTCAGTTTCAAGTGACTTCAGAAACTTGTCACACTACTAGAAAACAGGCCAAATATCCTGGCCAAAATTACCAGTTGTTGTTTCAACCGGTACCAATGTGAGGCATCAGCACCGGCTGCAACAGCAGCCTGTACTAGTGGCCTGTACGAGCCCGGCACTAGACATTGGGTGCCGGGTCGTGGCATGACCCGGTTCCAATGCTTCAACATGGGCACCGGGTCGTGCCACAAACCGGTAACAAATGGAGAAGACGACAAAGGCACCGGTTTGTGACATTGACCGGTGCCTATTTTATCGTCATTGGCACCAGGTGAATGAATGCACCGGGACCAAAAAATGGTTGCCCCTTCCTTCTCGATATTTTTAAACCTGGCCGGCCATGGCCAATGAAAGAGATGCTTTTTAGTCCCAAGTCATTTCACAGCCCGGTACTAAAAGCTGATTTTCGGCACCGGTGGAAAGTATCAACCGGTACCAAAGATGGACGACCACTCCATGCTAGATATTTTTAACTCGCCGGCAGCCGACTCCTCTCTCTTATCCTCTACCTCTCATCTCTCTAGCTACCTTATCCTCTAGAGCTGGCCATTGTAGGGCGCGCGGGCCGCTGCGCCGTCGTCGCTTCCCTTGTCGGCTCCAAGGCGGCGAGCCTCAGCGGGTACGACGTCCTCTTCACGCTCGCAGAGTCTGGCCGCCTCCCGCACCTGCCGGCGGGCCGCATCTCCACTCTCTCCGACAACGACCATGCCAACCTCGTCTGCTCCGTGCTCCACCAGGCCGCCGACCTCCGCTCCTCCAAGATCCTCGCCGCGCTTCATTTCTTCCGCCACTACCGTGGGGTGCGCGGGCGGGAACCGGCTGCCCCCAAATCCGGAGCTCTTTCCCCACCATGGCATCTCTCTCCCCGGCCACTGCTGCTGCCTAGTCGAAGAGACTAAAGGTCTACTCGTCGCCTGCCAACGGTGCGGGGAGCGGCATGCGAGTCGGGACCCACAACTGCAGCTTCCACTGCGATGAGGCGCTCGGCTGCTTCCTTATCCACCTCACCTCCCAGTTCGCCGGCGCCGATGTCGTCCGCACCCGCGACTCCCAGGTCCCTTCCTCGCTTCCCTACTATTTTTTCCTTAAATAATTTTGGGTTGTTGAGGACTGGGGAAGTGAAGGTTGTTTGTGTCTGGACTCTTGCTGCTGGCTTATAGGTTAGTGTGCGGACACTTCACCGACAGTGGGAGTCGCCGTGGGGCGCAGGCACGCCGGCCGCCGCCGCAGGACCGGCCTTGGGTGTTTTTTTCTTCTTTTTTGAATTTTTTCTGAAATAGAGATGTATGTGGGATTGTATTGAATGTATCAATCTTGTAATCGATTCTTTGAATGATTTGTGAGATTTATGGAATCTGTATCGGTCGATTTAATATTTTGTGGTTGATTCTTGGAATGATTGTTGGCATAAGAACGGGAGAGGATAACAAGAATGGGAGAGGATAACAGGGAACGGGAGAGATGTGAGCGAACGGGCACCGGAGCCATTGGTACCGGTTGGTAACAAACCAGTACCAAAAAGACCTTAGGCACCGGGTGATTTACCCGGTGTTCTAGATGGTCACATTGGTTCCGGTTTCGGGGTACCAGTTGCAAAACCGGTACCTAAGCACATTTTTAACCGGCACCGACGGCTCTTTTTCTAGTAGTTTTAGTATCATCATTATTAATAATGAGATGGAGCAAGTCTTCAAAACTTATATTCTGGCCAAGAAAATCCAAACATTAAGTATTATTGTTCATGAAATCCATATTAGCAGCTTCAAATACTGATGAATATCCATCTTCATGTACATTAGAAACTATATTGGGGACTTGTAGCACAGGAAATACTGGAAATCCTCTTCAGTAATAGTTGATTCCTTCAAAACTTGGCTTTTCTCAACAAGTCTTGGCAACAAACTTCTTCTTCTGAATCGGTTTCTTGAAGAAAAGTACAATCCTTTGTAGAGTTTACTTTTGCAGATATATATAACAGAACATTATGTAGTGAGGAGCAAATAGCAGGGATGGAATTTGGCATACATGAATGTTTAAGTTGGGTAGACAAATCTGAGAGAAGGTCTTGAATCTGAAAAATGTAAGACAAGTTTGAAACAAATTCGGCAAAAAGAAAGAAAAACATTTATTGACTTGCACAACTTACACTTTCTTCATTTGTAGATGGGGAAATTCGGTTCACAATATTCTTCACGTCATTGTGTATAGTTGTAAAACACTCTTCTACTGAGAAACAATCTTTAAAAGGTGTACAACATATATATTTCATCTGGATGGAAACATTTATAATTAGTTACAAAAACTAATTATAAGCTACAGAAACTTATTCTTTAGTTACAAAAAGTGTTGTTACAGTTTTTCCATGAACTCTAAACAATGATACAACTCTTATAAGCTACAACTCTGTAGGATGTTGTTACAGTTTTTCCATGAACTTGTTCTTCAGTTACAGAAACTTGTTCATGTAGTGAATCAACTTTGTTCTGAAACATAACTTTGTTGTTCTAGTTATAATAAGTTATTGATATCTAATAGTAAAACATGTACTGAATGAAGTACAGAATGTATTAAAATGAACTGAAAAGATAACTATGTAAGCATCATAAAGTATAATTCTATACAGTTCAATTAAACACTTACTTGTAATGCACCAAAACTTCCATCCAGAGAATCAACTTAATCGAGTACTGAGATTGCATTGACAACCTTCTGAGACCAAAGATGTAAACGAGGGCATTGCAGTCCTAAGTCAAATGCTGGACTAATGAGGAATTCGAAATAGCAAATTTGAAAAACAAAATAAAATTAGCCAATCCATAAATGTAAAAAAAACAAGTTAGAAACATGGAAGCTAATAAATTAAGTAATCCAACAATGACATTTGTCATACCAAAAGTATGTGTAAGCATCTAGCAATGTCATTTCCTTGAATTTTGTCACGATGCTTTTGAAACTTTTCGATATATGATATTAACCAGTCCAAGACAAAGAAACACCAATCTTTATATCTAACAGTTGCAATGTTCAATAAATCTGAGTAATATCTGCTGCTGCAAGTTCCTCTTGAATTTGGACAAAGAAATGCAGCCAAAGCCAGCAGGAGAAAAGTTCTTCCAAAATCGCAAGGAGATAACTGAGAAGATATTAGACTTGACCATTCTATGACTGTTGGATTCCGTCCCTTACAAGGGATATGATTCTTAAACCACTGATAGGCTTCTAGAGTACCTTTCTTCTGAATAGGTATTGGGCCATCTGGAATTCCCAATATCCTTTGCACACACATAGCATTAATTGTGAATGAGAACCCATTTGGAAGTTGAATTGTTCTTGTAGCAGAATCAAAATGATTTATTAGCCAATGAACTAGTTGCAAAGGAATTATAGGACAAGACAATCCTAGTATATTGCTGAAACCTAGATCATTGACCACTGATTTCTGCTCAGGATTTAGATTGGAGATAGCATCAATAAAGATTTCAATTGAATTTTCTTGAGAGAACACCTGAAATATATGAAAAAAAATCATTAAAATCTTCAATGACAAGGTTCAATTTGTTTGAAAAAAGAATAAATAGAAAAGCTTAAAATTACCTTAGATCTTTTGATTGCAGTACCATCTTTACTCACTGTTTCAGGCAAACATCTTTTAGTATTGACATCCATCTTGTAGTTTGAATTCAAAAGAACAAAGATAACATTAAAAAAGAATTTGAATCTCGTAATGAGCAAATAGTCCACATTACTAATGTAAACTATTGAAAATAGATCCTTGGTTGTAAACTAATGTAAACTATTGAAAAAAGGCTCTGTATACAGAAGATTGAAAAATAGTGATACAGGTGATACATAACATACATTTGTACCTGTGAATAGGTGTTGACATTGAAAGAAAGTGGACAAAAGTATGATATGCACTAATTCAAAAAAAAGGAGGAAATTGTGAATAATGAGGAGGGAACTGAGAAAAAAGAATTGATGAATAAGGAACTAACAAGGTATAACTATTGAAAAAACAATTGTCGCCATTAAAAATATACACTTATGTTCATTGGAAAACACTAAATAAAAGCAAATAGTTATCATCAGTGCAAGCAAACAAGTTAACTGTGTATTTTCAATAAAATATTACAGAGATGTCATTGACTAAGTGAATCACTAACTTGCAAAATTGAACATGCAAAATTAACAAAATCATTAAACAGAATAGAATTAATCCTAACATCAGTGACTATTACATAGATGTCATTAACTAACTGAGTCACTATTACAGAGATGCCAAGAAGGGCACCTGAATTCCAAGAAGGGCACCTGAATTCGAAGAAGGGCACAGATGAATCCCCCTGATGAATCAATCAGCCGAAGCATCGGAAAATCGCCAAAAAAACCTCTTACCTGACGAAGTAGAACGGACACAGATGTAAGACGAAATCAGCAAGATCATGAGTAGATGGATTAATCATATATTACAGTGAAAAGTCAAAAAACAAAGGAAATTTCTTATGCACTTGCCTTTTCTCCATTTTTAGTGATGAGTTGTTTGCGTGAGACTGAGATGGGTTGTCTGTTCAAGCACGAGAAAGGGGAAAGCTAAAAATATCTGTTGGGGCACAGGGAATTACTGATATACCCTTAGCAATTGCTGATTCAGTCCTCTGCTCCGCTATCATAGTAGAACTGCATGGTTTCGTAGGTCAATATTGAAAAACTGTAACGGAAAACCAGATGCCTCTACTGCAACAAATTAAAATCCAGTAGCGGAACTGGATGATTGAGCAAATTGTGAATTGTTTTACATATTACATTCTTAATGAACAAGCCTAGCTAATCAAAGCAGATCGAACCTAGCGTGGCATAAGAGAAGTAGCTCATGAAGCGGAACGAATTGAAGCGAGCTAAATGAATCGAAATGGGCACATCTAGAGGAAACGAAAACGAACCTTGGATGGAGCTCAGAAGCAATCAAACAACTGCATGTGCGCGTAAAAGAAACAAGTGGAAAAGGATAAAATCTCCTCCTGAAACCCTAGAAAAGGAACAAGGGGATGCAAAAGGGAAAAAATGTCGCGGATAAAAGAAGATCCAGGGGAACGGGACAAAAAGGAGTATATGGACAACTTGGTCGGCTCACGCGAAGTTACAAAGATACCCTCAAGATACTCTCCATGTTTTCCCTTCCATTAGATTAATAGAATCTGAAGACCATTACAAGTGCGAACAAAATTTTTCCATATACTGAACAACATATGTGAAAAGAACGAACAAAAGATATGAGATCAAAGAACAAACATTGTGACAAAGACATATACATGGTACATCAACGAATGTAGTGTCTATTTAAGTGTCAAACAAATAAGAAATAAACTTTGATAGATAATGAAAAAATTTATTTGTTTAGGAGAAATGTGTCATTAGTCTATTTAAGTGTCAAACAAATAAGAAATAAACTTTGTTAATTTTAGGTTTAACTCGCTAATCTCAAGCCTAAATGTGTCATTAGTGTTAACCGAGTTGGAATGGTGTACTCCACTTTAGCTAGGTTCAATCGTGTTTTTCTCCCTAATCTAAGCTTCAAATCAAGTTTTGCCCAAAGCAAAAGTTGTAGATTTTCTCTTCCTCTACAACTTCTATTTTGGCCAAATTTCAAGTTCCAATATAAATTTTTGAGTTTTGGATCGTCAAATTCGGGTCAAAATCATTCAAATGTATTCACTGTGCTCCCCTGACCAATGGGCCCGCTTGTCATCTCCTTGTTTCCTCTGGAAGCTCCCGGAATCGCTTCTGTCCTCAAATCGTCCACGGCACCGCTCTCGCTCACTGCCTCGCCTCTCTCTCGCGCGCGTGTGCCGCCATGGTCGTCGCGGCCACGAGCCGAGCCGCGCCGTTACCGCTCAGATCACGCCGGCCTCCCATGCTCGTTCACGAACGTCGTTGCCACGCGCTCGCCGCACACCTGCGCACAGTGCCGCTGCCGCCGGTCGTGTACGTCGCACCCTCGCCCCTCAACCGCAGGCCCTTCCCTCGAGCCCAGGCGCTCGCTCTCCCTTCCTTTTCCCCTCTCCACTTCTCCCAGAGCCGGGCCGAGCCCCTACTCGCGCGCCAGAGGCACCGCCGTGCGCCATCAGCACTGCCGCCCCCTGCTCGCCATGGAGCTCCACCCTCCGCCCTCTCCCTGACCAAGCCGACCCACCCACGGGCTCCCCCCACGCGCCGGTGATGCTCCCAGGCCCAAGCCCGCCCCGAATCAGCTGCCGGAGCGCCGCCTCCGCCGATGCAGACCGCTGCTGGGGCCGGCCGCCGCGGACAGGCCACCTCCGGGCACCTCCTCGCGCTCCAAACCCCTCTACAGGTTCGCGCCGACCTCCTCTTCTTTTTCCCCCATCTTTCCCCTCACCGCCGGTGAGCATCGTCGCCGGAAATCGAGCTCCCGTGCGCTCCTCTGTTCCAAATCGCGACCAGGGACCTCGGGCAACAATTGACACAAGTCCAGGGGCCTATCTGCACACACCTAGACTCAGTTGAATAGTGTCGCGCTGGACCTTTTTGAAATTTTTGGTTGAAACTTTGAAAAATCGTAGTAAATCATAGAAAAATCAGAAAAATGCAAACTAAAATTTGTTAGACTCCTTATATCTACAACTTTCCTTACAGGTTTATCTTTAATTTCTAAATATTTTTTGCTCTATTTTAAATGTTAGTTTAAGTGGTTGCAAGCTTTGAAAATGCTTAGTAAATAGTAGAAAAATTTTAAAAAGGTAAAACCAGTTGGGTTAGTTTTGTTTTAGCATGTAGAACTTAGGAAAAATATTTAATCTGCTGTTTACTTAATGTTTTTATGATGTATTGATTTAATTATGAGTAATACTTGTTTTAGATTGTTTATTTAATATCTACAGTTTTGGATGTTCAAAAATTATGAAATTTTTATGGTAGGCTATTCTTGTGATGTGTGTGTGCTGTGGTAAAAAGTGCAAGTTCATTGAGTGCAGTATGACCGAGTATTGATTTAACTTGTTGATTGCTAAGTAAATAGTTTATAAATAAAATATAAATGCTAAAATAGAAAATATGTTTCCACTACCTTTTTTATGATGTTGTGATGTCTTCCCAAAATTTAATATGGCCATGAGTTTAAAGAAATTGTTGAGTTTTGCATTTATATTGCTCTCACATGCTTATTTTCAATAAAAGCTTGTTTGTTGGTGCTAAATTAATTGTAAATCTTGAGCATGCAATATTTATGCGGTAGCCTAGTCTTTGCATGTGTATTTATTTGTAAAGTTTCATGACCATAAGAGGTGCGCATTCTTGTAGATATTTAATTGTTTAGCTTATCTTGCTGATATATGTGTGTTACTAAATCATGGCTGCAAGTTAAGTTTTTGCATTGTTTAGTTCCAGCTCTAGTTTTCTTTTATGTTGTTAAGTAAATCCTTTATCTGCATGTGTACTTTTCAGAAATGTATTTTTCTTAGTTGTAAATCTTTCCAAATCTGTTATGATCAGTCGTAGGTTGCTTTTGTTGGGCTTGCTAAAGTTGCTTGCTGGTTAAATAAATTGTCCTAATTGTTCTTTCTTGCTTTATATCCTTGCTTAGTTTCTTATAAGCAAGCTAGCAATGCTTTTCAGTAGGAAACACTTTAGGCTAAAATACTTGAATGAACTCTCGTGTTGCAGCACCAACTCTTTTGCCTTTTGAGTTTGTTTGTTGTGTTTACTCGATAAATGATTGCCCAGTCATGTCTTTCCTTTAATTGCATTGCATTTGCATCGTTGCATATCATCTAGGTACGCTAAATGTGCGACACGTGGAACCGGAGGGCAATGTTGAAGCCGAACCAGAAGATGGTGCACGGGTGGACCAAGACGGAAGGACCGACTGGAGTGCATGCTTGGACTGGGATGATGTCAAGCCGGTGCAAGACTACATGCTAACTAACTGACTTTGTGTCAAACCCAGGCAAGCCCCGGAGCATAACCTCTAATTTAAGTATTCAATGTTTATTTAAATATTTGTGCATTTACGTATTTAGGAGTTGTATGGAACCCTAATATGCATGGTTCTCCCTAGGTACCTATGAGTTTATACTAGTATACAGGTGTCGTTAGTATTGCCATGCTTAACTAGGATCCGGTAGAAGTCGAGTGATTGCTGTCACTCGCGAGCTATAGGTTTTTGTTACTTATGGAAAAGTGGCTTGAGAATGAATTTGTGAGGAAAGAAAAATGGAGACCGGGCAGAGAGGAATTGGATTACGGATATGGAATGTTGCAAAGTGGACCTCCGCCTGTGTCGATTGAGGACCGTACCGTTGTTGGCCGTGCTGACCAAGTTTGAACAGTAATAACCACATGCCGGAAGTAGGAGGTAGTCGAAACCGGTAAGCTAAATACCTGATTTGCAACGATACTTTGAATCGCGAACTGCTACTCTGGGAGTGGAATGATGGCGGGTGTTAGAGTGTATGTCGCCTCCTAGTTCTCTGGGAGTTCGCTGTGAGGGGCCCTTCACCCGGGTTTTAGCAGGCGTGATTCAGACGTCGGGGTAATGATGGGAACGGTTGACATATGTGGTCTGGCGTGGCTGCACGTGTCGTGTGAGTTAAGTCCACCTTGCAAGGTTAAATCGGATCGATTCGCCGTCTCTCTCGGTTAAGAGAACCTTGGTCACTTTGTCACATCGTAGTAAAGGATGAAATGAGAATGAGTTGAAGACGTTTGAATGATTTTAATAGGGGTTTAATGTGATCAACCATGCTTGCTTTAGATGTCAGGCAAATCTAGTTGGTACTTGATAAACTTAAATTGAGCTAAAATATTGAAAGTAAGGATCCAGTATTAGTAGCCTTTCAGCAAAACAAACTCCAGAGCCAAAAAGCTTTGCATGTCTAGATAGTAGGCTAAGTATACCCGTGTCGGGTAAGTCTTGCTGAGTATTAGCATACTCAGGGTTTATTGTCACCCTGTTTTCAGGTAACTACTGCTGGTTGGAGCTAACCAGGGTGCACATTGGTGGGATCGATGTGACGTCCTCACGTCATCATAGTTATCATGGTTTTTAAACTAAACTTCTATTTAAATTTCACTGCATGTTGAACTCTGATAATTTGTTTAAAACTCATTTTGTAAAGCTCTGCTTTGTAAATTAAATTTGAGAAATTTTGTCTGCTTGTAATCATCTGTGCTCGCTTTCGGGTGAGACTTCCGGTGTTTTCGATCCTTAACCCAGCAGGCTGCCGGATTACACCGTTTTAAGTGCGCGGTGGCTTGATTAATACTTAAAATGATAGTTAGCGCACTTAAGCCGGTTTAATTTGGGTGGTTCTGCCACAGATAATATCTGGAGGGGTTGAATCATCAGCAAAAGACATAGCAATTTCAATGCCTTTGTTAACCTCATCTTCCAAAGCTTCATGAGAAACAGACTTTGGCTCAGATTCATCTTCTTGTGCTGGCTGATCTGGCATTCTCATTTCTGTATCTTCACAAGGAATTTCAACTTCAATAGGAGTTGGGATATCATCTTCTCCATTTAGAACAGAAAAAGGAAGATCAATAACATGATTGGATCCTAGAAATAGTAAAAAATAAGTTTTAATCAGTTGCAACATTATAAGAATTAGCGAACAGATAATCATAATAAATAATATGAAAATTACAAAACATACCTCCAGCAGAAATTGAATTGTGATGATCAGAACATGTAGCAACTGGACTCTTAGAATTAAAAGCAGCACCTTGTCCATATTCAGGAATTTGATTATCATCATGGACATCATCATTGTCTAAAAAATAAAAGCATTAGAACAAACATGAGAAAAAAATATAAAAACTTGATATACATAAGAAGCATATCAACTGGAGATTCCCAATCATGATATTCAGAATTGTGACATGGACCTTCAAAATTCTGATGTCCAGAAGTAGCAAAAGAAAAAATTTCTGTGGCAAGCAATGACAATCTATTTGAGAACAATGAAGCAACTCCACCACTTGGAGGGCCACTCAACTGCTGCAATGCCAACTCGTCAACTAGCAATTGGCAATGCCTATCAACAATGATCTTTATATTTGCTATCTAATAATGATTTTAAAAACATATTAGAACCTAGAACCTAATGAGAAATGAACCATGAACACCAGAAGGTACAGGAGACATATATTGTGACCAGAAGATGATCCAGCCTCTGGAACTGAGCCGTGAACACCAGCAGGTGCGGGAGGCACATCAGCTGCAGGATGCCCAGCAGAATTCACATGTTCGCCAGCTTGAGCATCGTCAGGTTGAGCAGGTGCAACAGGTCCAATACCAGGTTCATGATAAGGTGTCAAAGACATATCACGGAACTGCAACAAAATATTAAAAATTTATTTGAGAATGAAAAACAAAAAACATTATATGAATCTATCAAGGAAAGACTATGAAACTCACAGGAAGAGCACCATAGGACAAATATCTAGCCCTGCTAGTAATATCAACATCAACTTCAGTGATAAACTTGAAATCGTCAGTTGTCACATGACAGAATCGAGGAACACCATAAACCAAATGGTACCCATTTTCATAATTCTAATGTAAATCTAGAAAATCAATATACATAACTTGTATAAAAAGAACGACCTCATAAAATTAAAATAAGACAGTAAAAAATTAATATAAACGGAACAAGAATGAAAATGAGAATATCATTGAAATCACACTCACAGCAAACATTGGAAGGCAGTGGCAGTAAAAGAATGAACGATTCCGGATGCTGACATCTCGAGAATTAATAACAGATTAGAATTTTCTAACTTCAGATAGACTACACTGAAGCACATGAGAAGTCCAATCATAATTCATTATCTCCTCTGATCTCATCAGGAATTGCAGATATTTCAAATCAACAGAATTCTGCGATTCAGGACATATGACAGTAGCAAGAGCAACTAGCATGAATGAACGCATGAATGCATCCTTGTTATGCTCAGCTAAGCATATTTGAATGGCCCAACTAATAGCAGGCTTGTCCTTGCCATTCAAATAATCATCATACACTGCAACTACTTCATCATCTACTTCATCACTGAATTGAATATGTTCATTACCAGATGGTATGCCCAAGACTGTACCAACCATCGATGGTGTAAATCTGATAGACTTTCCTTGAAACCGAAATTCAGACACACCAACAATGATTATAGACAAAACTCATTCCAACAAGGGGATAGAAATCTTGAAATCAGATAACAAAAGCAATTGACCAAAACCACTTTCTTGGACAAAACCTTTTTGATCCTCTTCCAAATCATTAACAAATTTCTTGAAACGACCAGGTGAGAACCACATCTTAATCCGTGAATAACAACCTGATGACTGACTCATTGCTAAAATGAAAAAAATGTAAAATTTAAAAGAAGTTCAATCAAATAGAAGACATTAACAATATAAACTAGTAATAATAAAACAGATGCAGAACATAATGTAAGACAAAGTAGGACATAATATATGTACAAAAGAACAAAGTGTGAAGGAAAATCGAACAACACTTAACAAAATTAATATAAATATAAATTGTTATCATACACTACACTTGTCAATTCTATATCACATATGACTTTGTTCAAGCGGGAAAACTCCGATATGGCATACTCAATAATCTCAAAAGGCAACTAAACTGCATACAAAAGAAACTAATAGTTAAAAAAGTGCATAAACTACCACGTGCACTTATTAATGTAACTCCTACAATCAATAATCAGGAGCAAACTCTGAATTCCGAGGTATAATTACTAAAAACAGAACAAATACAGAATACACGACAACATGAAACAAATCGAACTTAATATATCTGTTACTACTACAACAACAGTAACAATCATTTGTTAAATAAAATATTAACTAGCACTTAATATTACAACATCAGTGACTACTAAACTAAACACAAATTAACTACACAAGTAACATGCAGAACAAAAGTACAAACAGATCAGAACAAATCCAAAGGGATGAATGCAACTAATTAACCAACAACAATAAGCACAGATGAAATTCATCTACTAGTGATTTATTCTAATCTACCAAGTATGAAGGCACCTAATCAAACAGGGAAACCCTAGATATAAAATAACAGAAACCACCAGATAATTGAAATACGAACTGAGCAACAGCGCTCACCTGAATGCAGAGGACGACAATAAAATCCACTAGATAAACCCTAAGTAGGAAGTGAGTAACAGAACGAATCGACCAATATCACTGGAGAAACATGTAAACAATTGAAAAAAAGTAGAAAAAACGGCATAAACTCAGTAAGATGACGAGAAAAGTAGGAATCGAGTACATCAAAATCCCATTCCGCGGAGAAACCCTAAACGAGGGGAACCTACCCGAACCTCACCGGCAACGAACACAACCGCGCCGAAGACCCGCCGGAGAAGCCAGAACTCAACCACGCCGAAACCGCCGGAGAAAGAGAGAAGAAGAGTGCGTCGGGACAGTGCGTTCAGGAGAAGAAACCGGATTTAAGAACACAACTGGAACGGGTAACAACTAAATGGGCCGGAATAAGTCTAAATGGGCCGAATCGCGGAAACAGCGCGCAAAAACGGCCCAAGTGCGCGCGTGGACTTCTTCAGGCGATGGTTCGCCAATTTGCAACCCACGTAATATAGCCGTTCCGCGGGGCCTACCTGCAACCTTGTTCTCAGCCCGCAACGTAACGCAGACAGAACGGCGACGGCTCTGCGGAGACTATTGGGCCGGCCCATGGAACGGGCGGGCTCGGGAAGTCGTCGTGTGCCCGGCTGGGCTGGGCTGGGCTTCACACGCGCGTCTGGCCTTGCGATGTCGTCCTGCTCCCGCCGCCGCCGCTGCCGCCATCGGTCTTCCAGACCTTCCATGGCACGGCGGCCGACCCCGGTGACGCGCGTTTCCGATCCAAGGACAGACGCAAGTGCACACTGCGGCGCCATCGTCGTCGTCTTTAATCAACCTGACCGTACCAGCAGAAGAGGCCGCGCGCAGGCGAGCGAGCTCATCAGATGTCCTTCGGACATCACGGCGCGCTTCGCAGCAGGCAGATGAAGGCGGCGCAGGCCCTCCGGCTGGGCTGTGATCATCAATTGATGGAGCTTGAAGACGAGGTGACGTGTGCCTGGAAGCGACTGAAATAAAACCTCCCTCATCCTCCAGGCAGCGCTCGTAATCCCCTGTGCCATTAATCCACCCACCCCACCCCCAAGCTGCACGCATTCAAGCTTCGCCTGTGCAGCTGTGCTGCATCCATGACCGCTCCATTTTAATTTCCGAACCCTGGCGCTGCCGCTGGTGGTGTTCTGCTGCAGCCAGCACGGCGGCGGCCAGCAGCGTCAATGCCAGCCGCCTGCCTCGACGCGGATGCTACTGCCCTGCCACGCCACTGCACGCGCATCTGGGTGCTGGTTCCCCTGTTCCCGCGACCGATTCTTCCACCGTGGTCCAGCTACTGCACGCCTGCACCACACCACAATCACCGGTTCCTCTGCCCGCCAAGAAGTGAAGAGGAATACTGGTAGTCAAAAAATTCTCAGTTTGATAAAATTAATAAGAAATTGTATTAACATTTATGTTACAAAATATTATTTTAGGTTAATCATGTAATATACTTTCATACTAAATCTATGTGGAGGTATAAAATAATAGTAAATTTTTATATAAATTTAGTTAAACTTGTAATTGTTTGACTCGTTGGGAAGTGAAAGTTGCATTATTTTGCGTTCTTTTAAGGACGGAGGTAGTATAGCAGCTGCAGGTGGTTTTTATGAAGGCAACTTTAACTGATCATTGAATGGTTTGATGATCGTTCTGACCCGTCAACATCACGAAATTTTTTTGATGTTCGGGTAAATTTTTTTGATCTGCATGTAATACGCACCGGTTATGAGCAATGCCATCTGATTAGAAAGCTGAACCATTCATGGACTGCAGTACTCTTAACTCGAATAGCAGCTAGCATTGTTATTATTACGACGACTAAAACCATACTACTAGCGTAAGCAACACAACAGCGTCATAAACATAGTAGCAACTAGATCAGCAACTACTCTACCAGCCTACAAGGCTACGACATAACCAGGAAGGGCCCTGTCCGTCCAGTGGATGATCCAACGGCGGTCACTCCCCCACCGCGCCTCAAGATTCGTGCCCGAGCAACCTCCTGAGCTAACCATCCGTATGAGCATCCACTGGACGGGGCGGGGCACGCCGCGCACGCCGGCCGGCCTCCCTTCACTTGCCCTTGCCGCGCCTCTTGTCGCCGCCGCTGCCGCCGGCGCCGGCGCCGTGGAGGAGGTCCACCAGGGAGGGCTGCTTGCAGTTGATGCAGGTGGGGAAGTCCTTCTTAGCCACCATGCAGTACATCAGGCACCGCGTGCAGGCGCCGATCACCATCGGCGACTTGCCCCCCGGGCTGCCGTCCGACGACACGCACGAGCTCGGGGACGAGGACGACGAGTCGCTGCCGTCGCCCCCATCCACCTCCATCCTCCCGGCCGCCGCCGCCGGCGGCGACAGGTGCAGCTGCAGCTCCGGCCTCGCGCCCCTCGCGCCGCCGCCCCTGCCGCCGTTGCTCATGGCTCGCTGACGCTGTTCGGCAAAGATTGACTATGGTGACAAGATCAAGAAGGCGTGAAAGAGAAAGAACGCAAGCAAGAGATCGAGAGGTTGAGGCCTGGTAGATGTTACTTGACTACCTGAAGTTTGATGAGAAGTGAAGAGGAAGCAAGGAGATGTGCTGTTGCAGGCTTGCAGCAGCTCTGGTATGTTTGGTTGTGGGGCTTCAAGGAGTTCCAGGGGCCCTGTTATATAGGGAGGTGGAGGAGGGGAGGTCAATGATGTTATTTACTTCGTATTAATACATACAAACAAAGTTGCTCCTCTGGTCCTTGCAATTACTTGATTACTTCCTCTCTCTCTCTCTCTCTCTCTCTCTCTCTCTCTCTCTCTCTCTCTCTCTCTCTCTCTCTCTCATCACCTCATTTATGCTTCTGCCTCTTGTAGAGTGTGTATCTTAATTTCACTACATAATTATGTGTAGAAATTTTGGTCAACGAATATCTCGAGTTAACTAAGGTAATACTCCCTCCATCTAAAAAATAAATGTTCACTTCACATTCAAATTCCATCACACAAATAGGGGCAATAAGGTTATTTCTTACCATTAGTAATGTGTCCGAATTTTTTCCCCAAAAGAATAGTCTTTTAGGATGGAGGGAGTAGGCAATATTTGTGACCATATATATCAGAGACAAAATATCTCGTGCTTGTGTGGTCACCTGTCACACCCGGTTTATGAAGGCAAACCGAATGCATCTCATATGTGCGCCAGGATCAGTTTACATACACATGATTGACTATAAAGCGATTATCATCACAAGTGCAAAAGCGATAAGAGAGTATTAGAGACTTTATTACAAAACCAAAAGTCTTAAGCGAATAAATAAACATCTATAGAGTAGCAGCGGAATCATCTTCAACACAGGCAGATGACTGGGAGACATATGCCTAGAAATCCTCGAAGTCTTCTGGATACTCCGGACAGTTATTGTTGTGGTCTGAGCAGCAATTATGAAAGGGTTGGTACACTTATAGTTGGTACTCCATAAGTGGTAGGGAAACAACTATAATACATGCAAAGGCTAATTCAAGGAATAGCTGACACGGTTTAACTACACTCAGCACTTTTAATTGATCAAGTTTTATTAGCAAACATTAACTAAGTATAAGTATATACCATTTAACCCACAAGATAAGCATATATAAAGATAAACAACAACATAACCATAAGTAAAAGCAACGATTTAGATCAACTTCAAGTCCAATTATTATGTGAGGGTCCAAGCCGCTCGTGACAGTGAGCACGGCTGATATCTCAGTTTTACACTCTGCAGAGATTGTACACTTTCACCACAATTCGTGTAAAAGTTCAAAGAACTTTAAACCCAACCATGCAAGTGCGGGCCAAGTACCGTATCACACTTCCTTAGGTATGACTGCATAGGGACGCTACAAGGCCTTTACAAAGATTCCCTAACCTATGACAATCCGCTAAGGATTCAAGCCAAAGTGATCATAACACTGTCCTAATGATGTGGTACCTTGCCAAATGACCATTAAACAATACCAATTGCCCCAAGAGGACCGAGCTATACCCCATCGATGCATCCCCTCTTGCCCTTTCGGTAAGACTGTCACAAGCTAGAGTCTCTAATTAATTAGCCAAGATCAGAGCCGTGTGATATTGTGGTTGCACTGTTTTCTTGGGTGGTTCTCCATATTCCAATTAACACATATGATCTTGATTAACAATATTAAGCCATCATGAACATGAAGTAAAACAAGTATAACATTTGTATCATCATTAACCAACCATAACCAAAGTATAGCAACTATCATAGCTACCCAACATGAAAATTAAACCCAAGTTGATCAAGGATAAAAGTAAACAAACACTAGGCATATCCTTAATTCGGGTCCCATCATATTATAGACTCATGCATGTACATAAAAGTAAATATGAATTATTTGGTGTTTCATGGGTCAAAAGCATGATCAAGGGTCCACTTGCCTTCCTCAAACTGCTGCTAGTCCGGTCCTCCGAAGTCTTGATCTTGCTGCTGCTCGAACGGCTGATCGTTCATCGCACCAAACACGCACATACAAGCAAACAAGTACAAAAGATAAGAAATAGTACACCAAACAATATAAACAGAACAAAACAAGGTTGCTAAACTATTGTACACGTTGTAAGGATCGCATGAGCGCAAAGATCATCGAAAACGGATTTAAAACAAGAAAGTTATAGCTAAAACAAGTTTTAAGGACTAAAACGTAATTAAACCTTATACTCAAGGGTTAAAACATAAAAGAAAAGGGTTTTTTTGTAAATATTTTCAACTGGCTCGGATGGTGGGTTAATTTTGATAAAACCGAGGGGCTGTTTTGCAAAAGTGACACGGTTGGCCGGCACTTGACTAGGTTTGACTTGGTTTAGATCTACTCTGGGCCGTTTGATTGAGATCCGACGGCTAGGGCGAGGTGGGCGGCGCTAGCGGTGGCGCAGAGCGCCGGCGCCGAGGCTGCGGCGGCAGGCATCGTCGGACTTGGCCGAAACGGCCGTCCGGGGCTCGATTTCGAGCGCGGTTTGCACTAGGAGCATGCGCGCGGCGCGGGCAAACGATCTAGGGCAGCGACGCGGGCTAGGGCGGGCGGAGCAAGGCGCACGGCGACGCATGGCGAAGCGGCGGCGACGGCGTGCACCCTCGGGCGAAGCAGAGCGAGAGAGAGGGAAAAAGAGATCTGCGGTTTCACTACCTCGAACCTACAACAAATCTAATTAAATTTATTTAGGTTCCTAATTTGAAATTAGGGGTGTTACATCACCGACATTTACGACTACCACAATGTCATAATTAAATTTATTTATATGTTCACAATTTAATTTATCATATTAGTTTAAGTATTTAGAAAATTTGGCTAAGGAATATTTCAACTTATAGAGCAGTATTTCCAACCCTATAGACCAAGGTAACGTAGAATCTCACGCTTAATTTACAAAATTAATGATGATGCTGGTCACCCATATTTAAGACTACCAAGCAAGTTCATAATAAAATATATCATATTATATTCAGAAATTTTGGTCAATTGCTATTTCAACTTAGGTATAGTAGTTTTCAATATCCAAAATGTAAACCTTGGGGAAAAAAATATAGACCAAGGAAAAGTAGAACCTCACGCTTAATGAACAAAATGGTGATGCCGGTCACCAATATTTAAGACTACCAAACAAGTTCATAATTAAATTTATCGTATTTTTTTAAAAGAGAATATTCAGAAATTTTGGTCAACAGCTATTTCAACTTGGGTAGAGTAGTATTCAATATCCAAATTATAAATCTTGGGAACTATACGTTGAACCATTCAAAAATATAGCGCATGCAAATCTTGTCAGGCCAAAGCATTTAATGCCTCTTCGGACGTCGCCGAGGGGCGTAGGGCAGTCCCAATGCAGACTCCACTCATAGAGTTTAAGCATCAAAGACTCCATCACAAGAAACTATAATTCCCAATGCAAAGTGTGTTACTTTAGTTTATATGGCCCACTTGTCTCTCTCACATTCATTCTTGATTTGCGTGAAGACTTGGAGTCTAAATAAGACTTGGAGTCTTGATTTCTCTCCCTCTCTTTTCCATAAATATACTTTAACATTAACAAAACACAATAAATAAAAGGCTTAAACTCCATGGTAGAGTCTGAATTAGAACTGCAATTGTGGGGTCGAACTCCGCCCAGGGCCGGCGCAGGTCTCCCGGACCTAGCGGCTCGGCGTGGGTCGGGAGAGCGCTATGTGTCCATTTGGACCTGTCTGGCCCCTTGCATTGTCTTCCCGTTTGGCGGCCGGACCCTGACAGGTGGGCCGGTTCGCCTTTGAGAGGCCAGTTCAAGTGCGTATTCAGAAATTTTGGTCAAGGGCTATTTCAACTTAGAGGTAGAGTAATATTCAATATCCAAAATATAAACCTTGGGAAAAATATATCTCACATTATACATACGTTGATTTTTGTGGTGGAGAATATTAAAACTATCTATCTAAACCATGGGAAAATAAATCCTGGGGTCAAGAAAAGAAAAACAGATGGTGTCAAGATTTCGGGCTACCACACAAGTTCATAAATAAGTTGAGTGTCTTTTAGAACTAAGTATATATTAAAAGGATAAAAACAAACCAAATTTGGATGTTCATGAGTTTTCATATTCCCCTTTATGCTAGCAGTAGTATTCCACATGAGTACCCATATAACAGAGCTATTGCCATAAGATTTGATGGTCTCTTCATGAATAGATCGAGAATTCCTGGCCACAGGGGCTTAAAGGACTCAATCTATCAAAATAAATGTGCATCGCATGAGCCACTGGTTTTCTGAATAAATGAATTCCAATAGGAGGAGTGCCACTTTAGGTAAATACATGCTTTAATTGAACAGCGATGGCGTCCGCATGTCTTTGCACTGCAGGCCTAACACCTTCAATGCCCCCTTTGCCCTGCAATGAAGTTCACCACATTAATTATAGGAACCCAGCAGCACATTAACTTCACCACTTCATTTGATCACCACTTCGGTTCAGAGAAAAGAAAATACAGAAGAAAACACAGGTGTAAGTTGTGAGATGACGTCTCACCAGTCACCAGCAAGCTTTGAATCGGAGATCCATTGCATTGCAGCTTTGGTTTCATGGAGGAGCTAGCACGTATATCTTGTTAGTATCTAGCAGCTGCAGCTCTGCTCCTCGATCTCTTGCTGATGAAACGGGCCAGGGGCAGGCTCTGGTCGTTTAGTCAAGTAGAAGTTTACTCTTGCCAGTGTGATCTGACAAAAAGCTTCGGGGCATTGTTGGGTTGACTCAGAGTAGTTATGTCTATCAGGTAAAGAAGAAAAAAAAAGGAACAGCATCTGACAGTACTGCATTGTAGAGCTTGATGCGACAGGAAGTGTATTACCTAAAGAACAAGATAAAAATACTATGCGATTATAGGGCAGCTATAGCATCGGCGAAATTCAGGTCGCCAAGTGAATGATTTTGGGCCACAAGTCCCTAACATGGGTTGTTTGATTTTGTTAATGACAAGACCGACCTTGATAATAAGATTTAGATCCAACACTTCCATAAACCAACTAACCAGCCATGTTTAGTTCCTAAAAAAAATTTCTAGAGTATCCGTCACATCGAATGTTCGGATACATGCATGCATGGAGCATTAAATGCAGTTGAAAAAAATAGCTAATTATACAGTCTAACTGATTAGCACGAGATGATTTTTTAAGCCTAGTTAGTCTATAATTAGACATTATTTATTAAGTAACAATAAAATATGCTACAGTACCAAAATCAATAACTTTTCACCAACTAAACAGGACTTGCCCCTTGTTATTTTCCTAAAAAAACACTTGCTGTCAGGAGTGATCAGACCCGGTTCAAAGGCATGAACAGTGTACAGCACGAACCGAACTGACCGGGAGACGCCTGCCTACTGCGCTGCGAGCGCAAGGCAACGCTATAAATCCATCGCCAGTACCCTCGGATATGGGATTCCACGACAATGATTTTGCAATCGAGGGAGAGAGAGACAGAGACCTTCTGGCTGCTGCGCATGCTGCCGGCATCTTTAACCTGTTTGTGTGAGATGATCCATGAACTGAGCCACTGCGTGCCGTACTGCCGTGACAATAAAACCTAGCTGCTAGTAGTAATTAAAGGGTGCGGTCAAAGGTTGCACTCCCATCGGGCAGTAAAAACCAATGCAAGTACAGTGGCGATGCAGTAATTGCTGCGGATCAGAAGTTCAGAGCTGCCGCGATTCATTGCTCCGTCTCAGTTGCCTTTCAAGTCCACAGGTCCAGGACATGAGAGAGAGGTTTGCTGCTAGATTGTAAGTGAACTGGTAAGTACCATGCCAATTGCCAATGCCATGATGATCTGATGATGGCGTATAATGATCACTCGGTGATTCAACAAACCGGTACGGTGTTGTATTTAGCTATTAGGGTGTAATATTACGGTTTAGAATTCTTTCTAGCTTACTTGTCTGTAAGCTAAAGTTTTGACCGAAGAGCTTAATATTTTATGCACACTCATGTTGGTAAACGTGAATTTTCCTGTCTTACTGAATCCTATTATTTTACTTTGTGATCCTCGTTGAGGTTTCTAAGTTATACCGGCTAATATCATCGTATGACTGCACCTCCGTCCCAAAATATAACAACTTTTTGGCTTTTCAAAGTTAAACATGGCCAAGAAAATTATCTGATTTTTGTCTTCTATACAAGATATTCAGACAAGGTGACTTATGACCTATGATTTCAGAAAATCACAATTTCTCTTATGGGCATATGCATGCTGGGATCCGGCTTGGCCTCGTGTGGCTAAGGGTGGTAATGGGTCATGACCCTAGTGATCACTTCTCAGCCCAACAAGACTCTTAAATTTTTTAGCTTAAAATTGTATAAGATTAGAGCCCAACCCTTTTAGGGCCCGGCCCTTAAATTTTCTAGTTCAAAATCTTAGTCCCCTTACCACCTCTACGTATGGCTGCTGCATATATCTGCAAGGTCGGCTGGTCCTTCCTGTACAACACTCAACTTGCTAGCTGAGTAGCTGTCCTGCTCCAAGACATCCAAGTGTCCGATGGTCTCGCCGGGCGTCGTCTCCGGGGCGACCAAATAAATAATCCTCCACTGGAATACCCTCGATTGGAGCGACTTATAGCGGCGCCGACAGCCGGCTGGGAGGCACACAATGATGGTGGCGGGACCTGCCAACTTAGCCAATGGCAGCAGACGGAGGGCCTCTCCGCCGGCTTGAGCTGGCGCGGAGCGAGACACCCACCTCCGTCTCTCTCCTCGTCCATGTAAGCTCCTAGCCAGCTTTCAGCCTATTAGTATACTGGCTCTTAAGAAGAACATGATGGCACTCTGCGAGGCATGCATGGCTGGGCCGTGGGCCCCACGCGCGCCGCCCATTGCATGTGTGCTGCGGCTTGGATGCCGGTCGCCAATGGTTGGTTTCACATTGAAAGGGCCATCCCAGGATGGAATGGAGGCCCAATTTGGATCACCAGCAACCATAGGCTCCTAGGGTTTGACGGGACTTTTCTCTATTAAAAAAATACTAATAGTCGGCACCCGCCGGCTCTTCTTGGCAGAAGTTCAACGAGAAAATTTCTATTTCGCCCTTTTAAAGTTACCTCTTTCTTTTTTGACCTTTTTTTTTCAAGTCTTCCCAATATGACATATTAAATTCAGCTTCTCTCTTTTCTGATCCTTCCGTCAGCTCAGTTAGAGTTTGCCGTTAAAAACGTGGGTCCCGCTGTCAGATTTTAGATCAAATGACCAAAATACACCTATTTTAGATAGAATGAGCAGCAGACTGCCGTTGGCCTCCCGAGTCCTCCGGCAACCCTAGATCGGGAGGGGGGGAGGGGCGGCAGCGCACGACCCTAGTCTGGCCGAGGGGACGGCGGCTGCTCGGGGTAGGGGCACAGGCCGTGGCACGACAGCCTCCCATGGCGGGTGAGCGGTGGGGGGCCCTGACGGGGGCACGGCTGCCGCTTGCCCTGGGGGGGGGAGGGGGGCTAGACTCGATGGCGACGCGACGATTCCTAGTCACGGCAGGGACGCGGCGGACGTTGGCGGTGCTACTCCCGGTATGGGCGCGGCGGACGCGAGCGTTGCTGCTTCCAGCGGGGTGCAACGGCCACTCGAGGCAGGGGTGAAGGCCCCAGCGGCGCCCCTCTCCCTCCCCTGCTGCAGCATGAATGGCTAAGACCGGGGGTAAAATGGTATTTTCCATGCTGCTGCTAACACCGTCAGCACTTAAACTAACGGAATGGCCACAAAAGGAAGTAACTGAAGTTAAGAGGCAATACAGGGAAGACTTGAAAAAAGATGCCAAGAAAGGAAAAGCCAACCTTAAAAAATGGCCAAATAGAGAATTTTCTCCAGTTCAATCTGCTGAGATGCGCGGCACCAGTCACTTATCACTGATAAGAGAATAGAAATGGCGGCGAGATCAGCACTGCTCTACGTCGTCGCACTAGTCGTGGCCGCCGCCATCGCGCGCTGGGGGCCCCGACGCAGGCGCAGGCGAGCTTCTTCTACACCGACGAGGACCTCGCCTCGGACGACTCCATGTGGGCGCTGTACGAGCACTGGGCTGCGCACCACCAGGCGGTGCCCGAGACCAGGCGCTTCCCCATCTTCAAGAGCAACTTAACGCGCGCTGGATCCGCGACAGGTACGGCAGCATCAACGGAGAGTCCGCCATTAACATCTTCGGTGATTGGACCTACGAGGACTCTTGCGACGGGCTTAAGGGAGGAGATCGATGAGTAACCAAGATATAGATGTATAGCAAATAAATGTAAGCAAAGTTCAGTTCGCGAGGCAGGCATTTGAAAGCCGGCCGTGACATTATTATACATGTACCTGAGTTTAATTTCAAAACCTGTGCTGTTACTGTAAGTCAATGTATAACGTACAGTTGATCGATCCATCGAGAGTCAATCTTCCCATCAACAATTTCGCTTCATTTCTGAAACCGGTCTTACTTTCGAGCTAGTGGCAAGAGTAAAGGCTGCAAAATTGGAGACACAGCTCAAATTAATACTTGCAGCCTTGCAGGTTTACCTCAAACATTCAGTTTCGATATAAGATAAAAGAAACTGACTTTACATCAAGTCACAGAGCCATATAAGCAAAAGAGCTCGATCGTGTGATGAATGAAGTCTTAAACTTGGTCTCAGTTTCTCAGATTCAGCTCCCACAACTAACCTACTGTCAGCAAAAAACCAAAATTAAGTGAAAATACTCAGAAGCATGCCCACCAAGCAATGCAATTACCAAAATGTCAAAGCTAGCTAAACTCTACGTGTCAGTTTGGTTCCATCTTTTTCTTGAGCAAGTCGACATAAGTATACATAAACAGATAAATCAGGATTCGACTTAGGTTAGTAAAGAAGATAACAATTTTGACAACTTGATAGCATAGAAAAGCATCAATTTGACATCACTGATTAGAGAAATTAAGATGAGTGTTGTAATATTCACAAACGTTTTGTTTGAAGCGGGTACAAAATCTCAGCTTGTAAATAAAATGAAGATAATCCAAGTGAACGTCTCTTGAGATTTTGGAAACATTTTTTGTCCCCTAGGGCATGTTTGGTTGGTCTCATGGCCCTTGGCCCGCTCAACATATGGTTCAATAAGGTAGGCGGGGCTATGCCCCCCCCCCCCCCCCCCCCCCGAAATTGTTCCAAAAAATAGGGAGCTCTAAAACAGATAAATCTCTTTGAAATAGAAAGGTTTTCTGCACCCATCTAAGTGAATCTGGCCACTCAAGCAGTTACCATTATAAGGCTTGAGAGTACTGAATAAGATTAAGATAAAAAAACATAAAAGATACAGGAATGCTCGAGTACCTTTGTTTATATGATTTTTAAGTCCATCTTCGCATGAACATACTGTTACAAGTAAAAGGAAAAAAATCAATATCAAACTGATTAAAGGGTATGGACTATGAACTCATAATTGAAGAGAATAATTATGTTGTCTAAAGCTCATACTTCAAAAAGGAAAACCAAGAACCACAGTAGGATACATAGAATTTGCTCAAAATCACAATATGAGATAAAACTTTACAGTCAGAAGAACCTCACATAGTCAGTACTACTCCAGTTCAGGGGAAAAAAGTACAGCACAGATTTAGATAAGCAAATCATTTCAATTATTAGCATGCAAGAATAAGAAAGGCTTTCACTAATTAAGCTATATAACTCACAATGATTTATGTTTGAGATATTTTGGCTGTGAAGCATGCAATCAGCTTCAAGATAGGACCTCATTCTGTCAGTGCAGTTAGATTTAAGTATCTGATTCATGACATCTGATTCGGTAGGAATCTGTGGCCTTCGAAAATACTCTGAAATAAGATAGTTCAGTGCCTCAATAACCAATCATAATTATGGATGAAACACCGGGAAAAAGTACATGATACTGTCATAATGTTACAGAATAAAGGGCACAAATATAAACTGAACCTTCAAGGGTCGTCAGTCGTGCTCAAAAAAAGTACAAGGAGAGGATATCAGACTGCGCCCAACCCCGCCTTGGTCGTGCTGTTTGTTTCCTGCTTGCCGATGGGGGCCTGCCCCGGCCGTATGCAGATTTGCCAAAGTTGATACAAACTTGAATTGTATCAGAACATGGTAATAGGGTACAAAGACCGGTGAACCGGCCGCATGGGCTCTCACATTGGTTGGGTATTGCAGCAATATTTACAACTTGCCCAGACACCAATGCTAGCGTAGAGGAGAGAAAGAGAGGCTGGTTGCAACTGCTTCGGCAGCAGGTTAAGTGGTTCACCCACTTCAACAGTAACAGACTTGGAACAATCCACCTGGCTTCGCCTGCAGATAATAATGAAAATAATTCAGCATCATGGAATCATATGCTTTCTATCAACAGGCTGGAGAAAAATATTCAAGATCATAAGGCAACACTTCAACTGGGTGGGTTAGAATAAAAAAAATAGGGATTGCATGAAACTCCAGCGTACAGAGTTCCATCATCTTCAGCAGATACCATTACCTTTTAATGGGTGTGCCAGTAGACATGCATGCAAATCAAAAGGTTATGCTACTTCACAATCAAATAGTGAATGGTGTTCTAGGGAACAAGAACAATCCGAGTCCCAAGCTTTCTGGAGTAGATACGCACTACATATCCACCTACCCCTCGCGTGGCTACTGCTCTGCTCCGTGAAGCTGAACTTATGATGATTGATCAATTGAACAATCCAATGTTCCTACTGCAAATTACCCTGCTTTGTGTGAGAAATTACTAATTAGATGGCTGTCCTTTTCATAATCTTATTATTCAGGTCTTGTCAGAGGACGAAAATAGCGTGGAAGCATTGTTCAGGCAAGGAAAGGCTTGTCAGAGGACGAAAATAGCGTGGAAGCATTGTTCAGGCGAGGAAAGGCTAAATCTCAACTTGGCCAGACAGAATCAGCTAGGTTGGATTTCCTGAAAGCAATAGGTACTCTCCAAGGGACAAGGAGATCCTTCGGGAGCTTCGTTGGTCGCGGAACAAGGCAAGGCTCTGTACCAAAAGCAGGAGGAGCTATACAATGGTCTCTAGGGGCCAAGGCCTGAAGTGAAACCAAAGAAAGCAAACTAACTCGCTATTTTCTGGCAGTGCCTTTTGTCCTTGATTTGTTATCTGGTTCGGATGTTCAGTAAGAATGGGTAAGGTAGTTTACCTGAAAATTATTCAGAATAGGCGCTTGAGATTCGATGACTAGCATGACCAACCTGAGAATTATGCAACAAAAAGCATCCAAACTTTCTTGAACCATTAACATGTAAATTGATCCCTGATATAAAGATAAGTGCAACTGAAAATAAGATAATTTTTACTTGGTGAAAAACATCATACTAAAGAGCACAATCATGATAACATTTCTCTAAACAATGGAGACCATAGAATATGGCAAGTAAATTAGAGCATGAGACAAATAATCACTGGAATAGACAGACATAATCACTCCAACAGACTTATGCGCCACATAAAGATGTCTTAACACAGTTGAAAATCCGATTCCGCTGAAAAAATCCTCATTTATTGATCTCCTTAAGAAAATGATACTTTTCAGGCAGGGACATTGCATGGTGCTGATATTCCTCCCTCGAGAAAACTGATATTAGCAAGGAAGTAGTGGCTGCCTCAAGTGAGAAGTTCATCTCATCAATTTTGGAGAGATAAGCCCCAGCCCTCGTTATCTCACCTGTATGCAACAGACTCCTAACAAGAGAATTCAGCATAAATGAGTCTGGTGTGCATCCAATCTTCTCCATTGCTGAAAATAGATTGTCAGACTCTTCTAGCAACCCTTCTTTAATGAGATTTTGTATCATTAAGCGATAGGTCATAACATCTGGACCTAAACCATGGGCAGAGATAGCAGTGAACATATCCATAGCATCTTCCTTTCTGCCACTTTTGAGCAAAGCATCAATCATAATGTTGAAGGTAATGATGTCAAGTTGAAAACCCTTAGTACATAGACTCTGAAATATTTCAAATGCCTCATCAACACATTTATTTTTGCAAAGACCATTCAAAATTATGTTGTACGTGTAAATGTCCAACTGCATTCCACTTTTAATCATATTGATGTAGAGTTCTTTTGCTTCAGAAAACATCCTAGACCGAAATAAACCATGAAGTATCGTGTTATAACTGACAATTTCAGGCTTAACTTCATTGCTTACCATTTCTCTGAATAGTCTAACTGCATCATCTATACTGCCAGCTCTACAATAACCATGAAGCAAAGTATTATAAGAAATGGCATTTGGTTTCAAGCCAACTTGGACCATATCATCAAGTAACTTCATAGCTTCTTTCATCCTACCAGCTAAGCAGTGGCCATCCATTAATATAGTATATGAGATAACATCAGGCCTCACACCTACATGTACCATTAAGTCAAGGAGACTTTGGGCTTCCTTTACCCGTCCTTCTCTGCAAAGGTTACACATTATAATGTTGAAGAACTTGACATTGGGATGGATCCCTTGATTCAGAATTTCAGAAAATAATTCATCAATCTTCACCCATTTACCAACAGTGCACAGTCCATAAACTAGTGAGCAAAAAACAACAATATCAGGAATCACCCCTTGATTGATCATCTGATTGAACTTAAGCATAGCCTCATCCACTTTTCCCAACTTACAAAGTGCATCTATTATTGCTCCATAGGTGACTACATCAGGACTCAACCCTTGCTGTCTCATCTGATGAAATATGTGCATTGCCTCATCTATCATACCAACTTTAGCATACGCACAGAGAATTGTGTTAAAGGTATGATGGTCAGGTGAAATACCATTTCCTGCCATTAAATCCAAGAGGAGATGCATGTCAGAAAGAGCTCCTTTGGTAGCATATCCATGAAGCAGAGTATTATATGTAGTTACATTAGGTTTTGTGCCCTTTTCAATCATAGAATCAAAAATCTTTCTAGCCTCTGTGCATCTTCCATTCTTGCAATGATAGTCCAGTAGCAAAGTACAAGTGACAACATCCGGCTGACTACCATGTGCGGACATTTCTTTGAGCATTCGAACCGCCTCTTTCCCTTGTCCTAAAGAGCAATATCCATGGATCAGACAGTTAAATGTGCGCTTGTTTGGCTTGACACCTTTATGAATCATCTGCTGAAGGACACCCTCGGCCCTGTCAACTGCTTGCACCTTGCACAGGCCATCAATGACTGTGTTGTAGGTCACAACAGTCGGAGAAATCCCTCGGTCATCCATTTTATGAAATAGCAGCTGAAGCGCCTCCTCAACTCTCTTTTCATCGCATAAGCCCTTTAGAATTATGTTGTATGAAACTACATCCGGCATGCAGCCAAGCTCAGGCATTCGTCGAACCAATATGTCCATGGCCTCAGACACGCACTTACTGTCACAGAGACCTTTGAGAAGCTTACCGATGACTATGGCATTCACCCGCCAGCCTGTCTTAAGGATGAGGCCAAAGGTGGCGAAACCAAGCTCCACTGCTCTAGGCGTCCCATGCGGCACAAGCAGTTGATGAGGATGCTGTAGGTGTGCGCGTCGGGAGCTACCTTGTTGGAGCAAGCACGGGCCATCCGGTTGAAGAGGGAGGGGACGAGCTCCGAGGAGGAGCCCCTGCCCTGGGCGCGAGAGACGAAGGTGAGGATCTTGTTGAGGGCGATCACCGAGGCGGACCTAGCGTGGTGTAGCATTTCATCGAACAGCTTGAGGGCGTCATCTAGGCCAAGGTTTCCCGAGCAGATGCGGCCAGCGATGGTGCGCTCCAGCTCCAAGCACCGGTCGCGGGCGGCGCTCGCGCGGCGGGACATGTCGGCGTGGGGAGGCAAGTGGGCGCGGGCATGAGAGGGAAGGACGGCGCCGCATGCGCCGGCCGGCCGGTGGAGGCTGGCAAGTGCAGGGCGGGGCGCGCTGCGGCGTACGGTGGGGAGTGGATGAGAGTCAAGGACTGGAGCTGGTGGACGGCGGCGGCGGGCGCGGGTTGGTTGTGGCCGGCAGGCGGCGCGGACGGCCAGCACCGGAGAGCTGAGAGGGGGCTTGCCGGATGCAGCTGTGGCCGTTGGGGAAGAAGATGCCCCACCCTCTGCAACCAAGATGACACAACCAGCTCTGCAATAGCTGGGGTGGTGGACGGCATTCGGTGATGGAGGGGCGGCGGCGGCGTCGTTGGTTGGGGCCGGGCAGAGTCGCAGCGCGCGCCTTTTTTATTTTTATATTTTTCGAAAACATTTTTTACAGAAATATATTTCCAATATCACAATTTACAATTTTGTACCCCTACCGCCTGGCAAGGGGGCGGCAGGGGGCCTGCCGCCCATCAGCGGGGCGGCAGGGACTTATATGTAAATTTTTTAAAAAAATTATTTGCGCGGGAGCCCTTGGCGGGAGCCTGCCGCCCCCCTGGCGGGCGGCAGGCCCCCTGCCGCCAATCCACCGGGTGGCAGGGGGCCTGCCGCCCGCCCGGGGGGCGACAGGCTCCCCCCTCCTGTATAAAACATTTTCCCTCCCCCTCCCCCCTCATTTGCTTCCCACGTCATCCAGAGAGCGGGAGGGAGAGAGGAGGGGTGAGGGAGAGAGTTGTAACGACGAAGTCCTGCCGGATTTTGGATCCTAACCGCAGGTAATAAATATTTCTCAACTTTCTCAATATAAATTTATTGTATGTTTAATTCTATAATTAGTGTATGCAGCATTAATGATATTTTAGCGATTTAGGTAATGTTTTTATTTTAATTTAGGTAGAATTAAGATTAGTTTTTAGAAAAACCAATTAGGTTTACCAACAATTTTTGTGGTATTGATTAGTTGTTTAATACGAGAAAAAAATTCGAGAAATAGTCAGAAATTGTAGAAAATATTAGAAAAGTATATGAAACATTCAGATAAATTGTAGAAAATGCAGAAAAATTTAGAAAATGTTAGAAAAATATATTTATAAAAAAATATTGTAAAAAATTGTAGGAAATGCACGAAAATGTTAGAAAAGTTTATGAAAATTTAAGATAAATTGTAGAAAAATTATAGAAAATGCAGAAAACTTATTTTTTTGTGTTAGGTATGGCCGGAGATACGCCAGCTCTACTTGACGGAGTCATAGACTCGTCGCACCGGTCCTTTCTTGCTATGGTTCAGCGCATGAAACTTAACGTGCTGCGTCCACGTCCACCAGCGGAGTTTATTCCTGTTGAGTCACGATGGGTGCCCAGGTGATATGTCGTCGGATTATGTTTTTAAAAATACGTTTGTTTCGTATACGTTTCGTACATAATGTACTTACATTTGATCGTTCTATTTTTCAGGTTGTGTGAGGCTGGTCTTCTTACTATAGGTCGTCTTGCTGAGAGTGGTTTAGTACAGCTGGACAGGTCTCTACTTACTGCTCTAGTTGATAGATGGAGGCCTGAGACAAACACCTTCCACCTCCCTTGTGGGGAGATGACACCGACCCTACAGGACGTTGCAATGCTGCTGGGTCTTCCTATCAGTGGGGATGCCGTAGGGCCTCGTGTCGTCCCGCCTACGTGGTTGGACGATCTAGAAGAGCGTTTTGCAAATATTGACATCGCGATTGATGTAGAAGAGCACCCAAAAGCAACAGGCCCTGCCAAGGCATGGATCCTCCAGTTCCAGGTACATACCTTGTTATGGAACGATTAATGTTAGAGTTATGCTTTTTACTAGTGCAGTTATATATTTCTTGCAAATCCATCAAATGAGTACTGTCAATGATAGCACTTTACCCATGTTGTTCCATGCCCTCTATTTAAATAATGAACTATATGTTAATCCATGCCAATTATTTGTCACCTATTTTAATTTGTAACTATACCAATAATTGATGGAAAATGTCATCTCACATTAATGAGTGCACCCAGGCCTTAATGAACTTATACTATCTGGAACGATGGAGTATAATAAAATGTTTTTTTTGCAAAGATATTCATAGCATTTGAATTATTTGACATTCATACCAAGTTTTCTAAAGAAGGCCTCATCATTCATTTTTATAATTGATCTCGTACTCATAAATATTCATCATTTCTATGCAGCCCGATAATTTGGCACATGATGCTGATGATGATAGCATCACTCGATCCCTTGAGGCATACCTGTTGTGGTTGTTTGGATACATAATGTTCAACAACTCACACGGGGCCTATGTGGATAGGGTGCTTGTGCCTTACGCACTGGAGATCGCAGAGGCAGCTGTGGAGGAAATGCCTCAATACAGTTGGGGTGCAGCGGTACTTGCAGCCACGTACCGTGGCCTCTGCAAGGCATCGGTGCAAAATAAGCACAATGCAATTCTTACAGGATGTCCAATTCTGCTACAGCTTTGGTCGTACGAGAGGATAGCAATTGGTCGCCCGCTTGTCGACCACTCACCGTATGAGCTGGATATGTACGGTGACACCGAGGACGATAGGCCCACCATGGGGACTCTCTGGTACGCTCGTCAGGTACGGAAATAACTGCTACTCGTACTATTCTGTTGGCAATTCTGTTGCTTTGTTTTACCCTCTTTGTATTTCTTATGTGTACATATTATTATTAATTTTGTGCAGAAGAGGTGGGCCAACGTACAGTCTCGTCGGGCCTATCCTGATTTTGTGGCTGAGTTTGATCGGTTGACACCTAAAGACGTCGTGTGGGAGCCCTACTCCGAGTTGGCTATAAACACTCGTGCACCGATCGGGATATCTTCGGTTTGCTTTCAGGACCAGGCCTTATGGATGACAACTACAGCGTTGGTGTACGACGTTTACATTGAGGCTCACTGCCCGGACAGAGTCAGGAGACAGTTCGGTCAAAGGCAGTTGTATCCTGTGCCGTCAGCATTGGATCGGGTCGAACGCCACGACCACAGGTAACAATTCATATACTATGCATTGTATAGTTAACTAATCATATTTGACTAAATTGTTTTCAATATTTAGTTTATCGAGGACTGGGCAACCCTTCTCCAATATGTGGGTGACAAGGGTGCAGCCTTGGGTCGATGGCTGGGACCAGGCAGAGGAGAACGTGGCGCTTGCGACCCCTGCACACACGGAGGCTTCGTACAGGGCGTACCTGAGCTGGTACCAGCCTCAGACTCGTTGCCGCTTGATATATGCTGACATGCAACCACAGCCGCATGTTGCGACAGCACAGGATGGGTACGCACGACATAGGGACGAAGCATTAGCTGGGGCGGTGAGTCAAAGTTATCATCGCTTTTCAAATACTTTGGATTACAGTGTTAATGCCTTTTTTTTCTTGCTTGCAGTTTGAAATATGCAGGTTGATGGACTTAGATGCCAGGGCGAATTTGATGAGGATTCGAGGGGGATCTATGATGGATAGGAATGAGCAAGAGTCGGCCTGGACTCGAGTTTCACAAAGATCTCATTCCATGCTTGAAGCCTTTGGTAGCCGGACATCGTACGATGACTCGTACGGTTCGTCTAGCCTCGACGTCGTTTCCTTGTGGTCCCACACAACAGCAGTCTTCCCAAGCACCTTATTGGTCTCAGCAGCATTATCCAGGTACGTGAGGATACTTACTAACTTCCTACTTTGAAGCCAACAATTAATTCTCAGTCCATACAGGTGATGCACACCCACCTTACCAACCTCACGGAGGGACTCAGTTTAGTACCATGACACCAGCTGCAGGGATGTCATTTCAACCAACACAGACACCACCACGACCTTTCGGTAAAAATATAGTCAATATCTTAATTTCAATTAATTGTGGTATGAAGTCTAATTCCTTTTGTATTTACATATAGGATCACAACAGGGGTATGATGCTGGACCTTCTTCGTATTACCCTACGGCGACAGCAGAAGGAACGCAAGGTAAATACCTAATCTGTAGCCCGAATTTATCATGTGCTTCTTATCTCTATGAATATTTTAAATAATTTGAACGGTTTACAGGATCGCACCACCAGCTTCCTGATATGGGTCATTCCTCGTATCCACCACCACCAGGTACGTATGATGAATATATACCAAAATATATGACTTATAAGACGATATTAAGATATCTTAATTGCTACTGTATAGGGCCCACACAGGATACCTTTGAGGCGAACTTCGAAGATTGGAGTCGGTTATTTTCTACACCTAACCCGCAGGCCGATATTACCTTCCAGACACCTGTGCCCACCGGACGTCCAGGTAGAGACGTAGGGCCTCCAGAGCGACACACCTACTCTACAGACCACGTCCACGCTCAGCGTAAAAGAGGTCGACATGGCCGGGGTGGCCGGGGTGGTTAGGATGTGCTTCTAGTTGTTTCTGTATTTTTGTTATGGACATGTCATCATGTTATACTTATTTCCTTCTCATACATCACCTATTTCGTTCTCATTTGCGTATGTGTGTGAATTGCTAGGTTATACTTTTCATATTCATGTTCTTTACTAATGGTTTTTATTTGTATCCATATCTAAAACACATCTAATGGCCACAGCAAATGGCAAATTGTCCATAGGTAGGAGCCTGCCGCCCCCCTGGCGGGCGGCAGGCCCCCTGCCGCCCGGTGGATTGGCGGCAGGGGGCCTGCCGCCCGCCAGGGGGGCGGCAGGCTCCCGCCAAGGGCTCCCGCGCAAATAATTTTTTTTAAATTTATATATAAGTCCCTGCCGCCCCGCTAATGGGCGGCAGGCCCCCTGCCGCCCCCCTGCCGCCCCCTGCCGGGCGGTAGGGGTACAAAACTGTAAATTGTGATATTGGAAATATATTTCTGTAAAAAATGTTTTCGAACAATATAAAAATAAAAAAGACGCGTCGCAGCGCCTGGTGACATCTGGTGGTTGCTTTTTCTTTTTCTTAATGGGCCGCTGCCGCTGGGCTGAATTTGATTCGCTGCCTACACCCCAAGCCAAGGCTCACGGCTGGGTTCATTTCCAAAAAGAAAAAAGGGCTCCGCATCATTAACAATACCAGCGAAGATGAGTACCTCAAAAAAAAAAACACCTGCGGAAGTTATAGAACATCTTCAGTGTGTTACAAATTATGGGGATCCTATGCTGACATTCAGCTTCAGAGGTAACCTCTTGTATGCTTAAGTAGTGAACTACTTACTATCTGTGCCATTGATTTGCTAATGTCAATCAGATACAATCTTTCCTATGTAAGATCAAGCTAGTTTCCTATGGTGAGCCAGTCACTTTCTAAAAAAAAAGAAAAATCTAATTCCGTTTTGAGTAAAGATTTGGGCCATGCCATCATTAGTTTGACCCTTTTCAAAGATCAGGCAACGTGTGAGCCTATTACCTATCCATTTTTAATAATCAAGATCATTCTACATTTAATTTTCTGTTCATGCACAAAGTAAAGATTGAAAATCCATCACGCCTGCTTTTTTTATTGACAGGACCAAGCAGATGCATGATATGCGCAGTGAACTATTTGTAATGGTTTGACAGGGTCAGTATACATTTGTATATATCTTTTCATGAGAAATACACAAAGATGCTTTAAAGTATGCAATGTGATGAGTTGGTCTGAACGATTGAGTACACAAATAGATGTCTTTATTATACTAACTTCAATAATTAACTTGAAAAATGCCCGGCCCAAATCTTGAATTTGTTAGATCTTCCCTATACACGCAAGCATTTGCAAATGCTAATTGGCCTGTCTTAGAGCTAAATTTCTACCATATATATTACGTGGAGGTGATTTGTGCTGTAACATTATGATGAATAGGCAAGATGAGCGCCCGTAGTGATGTGGTCCTGGAGATCAAGAAGCTTTAGCTCACCGAGGTGAACTTCTAGGACAAACTGGATTGGCATAGTTTGAGGATTCCGGACTGTAGACTCCGACGAATCGAAGGTATTCTGTTTATTATAAAGTTTTTCATGCCTTTTAATTCTCCACATCTTATCATTTTAATATTAGATACTACTATCTCTGTACGAAGTTGATTGCATTCTTTTCTTTACAATCAGAAACTGTTGACAGTAAGTTTTGGTAAAGTTTGTTTGGTATAGATGAGTTAAAAAAGTGTCCTGTCATGAAAGCTAGCTGTGATATATGGATGCTTTATATTTCTGTTCATCAATGCTAAATGATGTGTTTTCTGTATCTTGCTGAAACAATAATGTAGGCATAAAAATGATGCCATGTTCGGTCATAGTACCTACCAAAATTAAAGCATGGTTATGATGATTAATTGGTTTTACTGTCCAATGCACATTGCCAAGCCAGTCCAGTGCACATCCGAGCGTTTTCTTCGGAGGAATCAGACGTTGGACCAAGAAGAAAAGATAAAGAGGTAATAAAAAAACGGGGTGAAAATAGGCCATGGACACGTTCCAACTTCCAACCACGTCCAAGCAACGAACTCTAGTCAAAACTAACCGAGAAGCCTTCCATCCGATTTTTCTGTGCGCCGATCGACCCAATTCATCACCCAGTAAACGATCAGCATGAATTTCGCAACCATATTCGATCGAGTTCGAGTATATCCTCTTCGGTTAGCTTCTTATATCCGTCACATCCATTTCTTGAATCCATCTACAACGAACGATCTACTAGCTTAATTAGTAGATCATCATTGATCAAACACTACCAGCAGCCATGGATAGGTTGATCGCTGCCGGTTTTCTTCTACTGCTACTCTGGTGCCAAGCGGCCGCCGGCGTGGGCGGCGCCGTCGTCAGGCGACCGCGGCCGCCGTCGCTGGCGAGGCGCTACCACCACACCTCGTCATCGCCGCCGCCGCCCGGCGGCGACGCGGGCGCGTCCGTGCCGGCGGTGGTCCAGTACGAGACGCGGCACTACACGCAGCGCCTGGACCACTTCAACTCGGCCCCAGCGAGCTACGCCACGTTCCAGCAGCGCTACCTCGTGAACGACACCTTCTGGCGCGGCCGGACGGCGCCCATCTTCCTGTACGCCGGCAACGAGGGCGACGTGGAGCTCTTCGCCAACAACACCGGCCTCATGTGGGAGGCGGCGCCGCGGTTCGGCGCCATGCTCGTCTTCGTCGAGCACCGCTACTACGGCCGGTCGATGCCGTTCGGGGGCAGCCGGGCGGCGGCGTTCCGGGACGCCGCCGCCAAGGGCTACCTCACCGTGACGCAGGCCCTCGCCGACTACGCGTCCTTCGTGCTCAGCCTCAAGGCGAACCTGAGCGCGCCGGCGGCGCCCGTGGTCGTGCTCGGCGGCTCCTACGGCGGCATGCTCGCCGTGTGGATGCGCCTCAAGTACACGCACATCGTCATGGGCGCCGTCGCCTCGTCGGCGCCCATCCTCAGCTTCTACGGCCTCGCCGACCCCTACGCCTTCTACGACCGCATGACCGACGACTTCAAGGTAATTGATGCTAGTTCGTAATTCGAATTTAAATTTGAATGCTCGATCGATGCATGGATCCTCCTTTTGATTTTTGTTTGTTCAGAGCGAGAGCAAGCACTGCTACGAGGTGCTCCGTGACTCGTGGGCGGAGCTCGACAGGTTGCTCGCCACCAAGGAAGGCAGGGCACGGATGAAGAGTACATTCAACATGTGCAAGTAAGGACGACACGATGCATCCAAATTTGAAATTTGAGGGGATTTCGTAGAAACGTACATTATCTGCGGGCTGGGATCACAAATTAATATAAATAATCGTTTGAACATGAATTAATTGCAGTGGCAGCAGCGTGGAGGACATCCCGTCGCTGCTGGAGAGCGCGGTGGTGTACGCGGCGATGACGGACTACCCGACGGCTTCGGGGTTCCTGACGCCGCTGCCGGCGTACCCGGTGCGCGAGATGTGCCGCGCCGTGGACCGCCACCCGGCGGGCTCCGGCGGCGGCGGCGAGACTCTGTCCCGCGTCCGGGCCGCCATGGAAGTCTACTACAACCACACGGGCGGCGCGGCGTGCTTCCGCGGCGAGGAGGAGGACGACCCCTACGGCATGCTCGAGGGGTGGGACTGGCAGGCGTGCACGGAGATGGTGCTCATGACCTACGGCCTCAGCAACGACAGCATCCTGCAGCCGCCATGGCCCTTCAACTTCACCGACGTCCTCGACAGCTGCCGCAACGCCACCGGCCTGCCGCCGCGCCCCTTCTGGCTCGAGACCGAGTTCGGCGGATACGTAAGCTTTTTTTTTTTTTGAGGAAGATGATGATTCCTACTGGGCCGTGGGCTGGGCTGGGCCCAGTTCGTGGCCTGGTTTATTGATTAATCCATGGGCTGTATTTATTTTCTGGCCCAGTTACTAATTGGATTCTCTTTCTTTTTTTTTGAAAAAAAATTCCTATACATGTTTCAGGATATTGGGAATGTGTTGAAGAGATCCGCTAGCAACATCCTCTTCTTCAACGGGCTGCGGGATCCGTGGAGCACCGGCGGGTAATATAACGGTCCGAATTCGACGTAAACATAGTACTCCCTCCGTTCACTTTTGATAGCTATATTTCATCTTGACACAATGACCAAGGAAAACAACTTTACTTATCATATAATAAATACAACACGGACTTTTTTGTTGGTCCTCCAATGCTTTAACTGGAAACTCCTCGTTACCAGTGCTATTTATTGCCACAGCCCATGCCATTAGCAAATATAGCTATCATTTGTGAACATTTGAGTTTTTAAAATATATCTATCAAAAGTGAATGGAGGGAGTAGAATTTTAAAAGTTAAAGTTAGATTCAAACAGAAATTAACAAGACAAATACATGGTCCTTGCATTGCATGCATTGGACAACAGCCAACTGAAGAGCATTTCTGATTTTCAGCATGTTGAAGAGCATCTCTGACAGCATCATCGCGCTGGTGGAGCCGAAAGGTGAGTGGAATTAATATGCACTTTCCCTTTTCTCATTTTGAATTTTGCAGCATTTTCCTCTTCGCTTCAATGCAATGCAATGCATTTCAAATATGTAAATTTGAACTAATTAAGAATTGATCTGTGTATACCGCAATGTGATCGATTGATCTGATCAGGCGCGCACCACGTGGATCTGAGGTTCTCCAACAAGGACGATCCCGAGTGGCTGACGCGGGTGCGGGCCAAGGAGACGAGGATCATAGCGCGCTGGCTCAAGCAATACTACAGCGACGAGGCCATCTCGACTTGAAGGCCGCGCCGCCATAGCTATAGGAAGCAGAGATCTCCGATCCTGTGCTGTTTCTTTGGGTTGATGATCTCCTCGTTTTCCTCTTCGATCAGTTCTTTCCCAGGCTAGCTAGTGGGTTTCGTGTCGTTGTTTCGCAGACTAGGCTTGCTGTTGTTATTTGCTTTTAGACTCCGTATCAGACTGAGAGCCAAAAATCAGACTTTTGATTATTAGGAGCAACCCTTCGGATGCGAAGGCATCAACAATGCCGTAAACTCCTAGTTCTATTAAGTTCATTTCTCTGAGAAATCATGAAGATTGTTATTAGTTCATAGATTAAATTATTTTAATCAACCGTGTCTGAGCATATCTTTTATTAAGAGAAGACAAAGTTTACATGAAGATTATTTAGTTCATAGAGTACATAAAGAAACACCTAGTGATCATTAGCATTTTTAGAGGATCATTGTAACGAACATGGCACCATTTATGCCATTTCGAGTGATTTTGGTGATCGAATGACAACGTAATCAATGGGACTAATGGTTTTGTTAATAGAACATTTATGGATCCCAAGGATAAAGTAAAAAGGCCATGCAAAGCAAAACACGAAGAAAGAACTAAAAAAACGCTGAATTGGACGAGTTCTGCAAAAAACAGTAGCACCGGAAGAACCGATGCTAGGCATCGGTGCATCCGATGGTTGTCGGAAGATCCGACGCCCTGGTGTTTGATGCAAGTCTGAGCGTCTCTGAAGCTCAAGTGAAGATCATGTGAGACACCGGTTGAACCGACGGCATCACGACAGGCATCGGTGCATTGGGCATACTATGTTCCAGAGACGATGTCAAGAGCCCAGGAGAAGATCCTTCAGCACCGGTTGAACCGGTGATGCATCGGAGCAAAGCACCGGCGTAATGACGTTAGCAGGAGAGAAAGAGGCCAACGGCTAGTTGAGTGCTGTGAGTGACCGGATGAACCGACGCTACCCCAGGCAGAGGCATCGATTCATCCGATGGTACGCAGATTCTTGCTGACCGTTGGAGCAATGGCTCCACGACTTGGAGGCATGTATATATAGCATCCCCCGGCCATTTGAAGATTGCTGGAGTTGCTGGACTTCCCACACATACTCAAGAACACCTCCAAGCCATACAAGAACATAGTGATCATATCCTTAGCCCTTAGCATACTTTGAGAGTGTTGTGTAAAAGATTAGCTCTTAGTGAGTGAGATTGCAAAGCCTTGATCCTTTGTGCTATGGTTCTTAAGTGAATCAAAAGAAGATTTCGGTGCGCCGGCACCTTGGAGCTTTGAAGGCTCGCCGGCACGTCATCGACCCTCCGACTTGGTGTGGAGCGGTGACGACAACTTTGTGCGGGGGACGTGGAGACCCCCATCCTTTGTGGAGAAGCTCCTTAGTGGAACCCGGGGCCAAGACGACCGTGATTGTGTTCACGGAAGAGACTTGGTGGCCGAGTAGCAATACTCTTAGTGAGTGCTACAACAATGTGGATGTAGGTGTGCCTTTGTGGCTAACCGGACCACGGGATAAACACCCGCGTCCGAGAGTTTGTTTTCTCCTATACCGCTTTTTAAGCTTCCGCATTTCGTATTATCAATTTGTGTGCCTTTACTTTCATAGAGTAGTTTCTTGATAGGAAAGGCTATAGGTTGCTAAACTCTTTTAGGATAGGGGTTTCACACTAGAACAACTATAGTTGCACATCTAGATAGCATGTTTTAGTTTAATATTGTGCAAATAGTTGGATCCATATGTCTAAGTTTTTAGTTTGCCTAATTCACCCCCTACCCTTCTTAGGTTAGAGCGCGCCACCGGTCCTTTCAATTGGTATCAGAGCAGGGACTCACTTCTATCACAAAGAAATTCAATTCCATTGGCAATTTGTGTTTACCGGCTCACTTGATCGGTTAGGCTTCACCGCCTAGTGAGTTAGCTCTTTTAGGGGAAAGGATGAATTCTCTAAGACCTCCTCTACGTTTCGATGACACGGGCTTCCAACGATGGAAGATTTTGATGCAATCACACCTCCAAGCTAAGGGCCTAAATGTTTAGAGAGTAACAAGTGAAGGAACTAAGAGAAATAGTCAATAAGAGAAGCAATATGATGTTATAGTCAAGTGTGCTATTTTAAACTCTCATGGTGAAAATGTGTTCAACCGTGTGTTTGCTTGCGAAAATGCTAAAGTTTTATGGAAAACTATTGGTGAGAACCATGAAGGCACAAAAGATGTTGCAAATGAAAGATATCATGTTCTCATTGATAAATTTAATAGCTTCAAGCAACTTGATCATGAAAATGTCGAAACTATGTACTCACGGTTGAATATTCTTGTGAATGAGATTAACTCTTTAGATTTGAAGAAAATTGAAGATTTGGAACTCATTCGCAAGATCTTTCACTCACTCCGAAGGCCGGACTATGATTTGGTGACCACAATTCTATATGAGAAAGATATCAACACAATGACACCAAATCAAGTCCTCAACAAGGTGATCGCCCATGAGCTACGTCATGATATCAAGCCAAGAGTGCCACTTTCTTCACCAACACATAGTGCACTTGCATGCAAGCAAGTCAAAAAGTTGAAGAAGATGGCCATCAAAGATAGCTCAAGTGAAGAGGAAGAAGAGGAGGCATGCCAAAACTCCTCAAGTGATGATCAAGAGTCAATGAACCCCTACCTTTACAAACAAGTAAAGAAGATGAACAAATGCCTGAAGGAAATCAACTCCATGGGGTATGTGGTCTTCTTCAAAGATGGGCCTCACAATCAAGTTATGAAGGTTGAGAAGAAGTTAAAGAAGAACAAGGCAAAGAAGGAGAAGAAGCCCAATCATGAATCATTTGCCATATTTGGTGAATGGGTTAGCAGTGGTGAAGAATCAAGTGCAAGTTCAAGTGATGAATCAAACAAGAAATTTCATCATCCAACACTTGCTTTATGGCCAAAGGTATGGTTAGCGATGCAAGTGGTGATGACTCCGACTCTCCTTTAATTGATGAACTTGTTGATCTTATTCATGAGCACCAAAAAGTCATTAAGAAACAATTAAAAGAAATTAAAAATCTTAGTGCTCTCATAGATCTAAATGCTTCTCTTGCTACAAATTTTGAAGATTTAATGTGCAAATTCAAATTGCTTAGCAAGGAGCATGAAGAGCTCAAATTAAAATTTGAGAGCATTAATGATACTAATGACTCTTTGGAAATGAAGCAAACTATCCATTATGCAATTCCTATCTCTAGGGTAGATGCTTCAACTTCTTGAATTGATTTAATTGATGATTCTTGCTCTAACCCTTGCAATGAGAAATGCAATGAGAATGTTGTTGTAGAATCATGTGATGATCTCATTGCCAAGGAGAATGATGAGCTCAAGCATGAAGTGGAAAGGCTCATAAAGGACTTATATAGATTGAAGGGTAAAGGCATAGAGAGCAATGTCCAACATTCTCAAGATAACCATGAAAACATGGTGAAGAAGCTTGAGAAGGGGTCCGCCGTGACTTGCTCAAAGTGTCACAAAGAAGGCCACAAATCCAACAAGTGTCCCCAACCAAGGAATAAAAGCAATAGCAACTCCTATGTGATAAAAAAGAAGACCAATGGCAAGGTGGTTGCTCACAAGGTTGGGAAGAAGGAAAGGAGTTGGAACCACTCCATTTGGGTGCCCAAGGACACCATCACCAATATGAAGGGGTTGGGTTCCAAAGGAGACTTGAAGCCCAAGAATGGTTTCGGGGGATTTGGATGCTTAGCTTACAAGTTGAAGTGAAGGTTCAAGCCAAAGAAGCTAAGCTCACAACTTGGACATTTGTTGCTCATGTCCCTCATAAGGTAATGGTAGCTAGATTTCAATTCAAGTATCATGTAGCTCCATTGCTTTTTTGTTAGGTTGTTTGCATACATTGCATCTCCTAGTGCTATATATGGTGGGTTGTTTGTGTCATGATTCTAACCCATGAGCAATCTACATGGTTTGATAAGTGTGTAGAAAGCTACACAAGGTTACCCTTCATGGTACATGTATCTCAAAAGGTATGCATTTCATATGTGTACCATGAACACAAGCTATAAGCTAAACTTTCTAATTGTGTCAAAATCTATGTGCATATATTTGCTTGGTAACTCAAACACTAAATGCACACATTTAGGGGGAGTTCATCCTATGATTTGTGATTTTGAGACTAACATGTATCTAAATTTATCTTTTGTAGTCTCACGATGGAGTTAACACTCTAAGAGAATGTTTCTCACGATCAATGTGAACAAACAACTCTATAAGAGTGATTAGATAAATTGTGCTTTCATGCATATTGAGCCATGCTCTATTGAACTTAAATACTCATATCTAAGTTCATAGGCTATGTACTCATACATTTGCTTAACCTTGGTGTATCAAGTATCCTTGACCTCAAAGACTTTCATTTGGTATTCAACTTCATTTGGTATCATTTGCAAGTCACTTTCAAATTGATACATAAAAGGTAAACAAATTACTTCCGAAGGTATGTAAGGTTCTAAATTCATTCAATTAATATTCCTGTCATATTCTATTTATTTTAGAGCTACCTTCGTGCAGGATATGATCTAAACTCTCTAGTTATAACATCTAGTTGTGCACTTGATTTTCACATTATCATTTTGTGCATATACTTATGGAGAGCTTAGCTCATGTCATGCTAGTTTCGTGATTTTGTGATCCACCGTAGTGAATTTTTCAATTGGTATCTTCATTGATATCATATCATTGGATCATGAGTCATGGAACTAACTCCCTAGACTACTAATCTTCTCTTGAGCTATATTGTTTTGCAAGACCTCTTAGGTGATTTGATTCCAAAGGGAGAGAAATGTGGATCAAAGCAAGGCATGTTTTCTAACAAAGGGGGAGATATGTTTTTCCAAGAAGGAAAAGTATATTCCAAAGAAGGTGACATGCCAAATGAATCAAGTCATGAGGGAGAAGTAGCAAAAAAGGGGGAGAATCAAAGGGGGAATCATGGTTTTTAGGGGGAGGCCAAGTCATCATTGGATGATGGTAAGCATCCAAGCAAGCGTAAGCGGTTTCAATTGGTTTCAATTGGTATCAAGCCGTTAAATTTATCAATTTTTGCAAATATTATGCTTGCATTGATTGTTTTATCATCAATCACCAAAAAGGAGGAGATTGTAACGAACATGGCACCATTTATGCCATTTCGAGTGATTTTTGTGATCGAATGACGACGCAATCAATGGGACTAATAGTTTTGTTAAGAGAACATTTCTAGATCCCAGGGATAAAGTAAAAAAGCCATGCAAAGCAAAACACGAAGAAAGAACTCAAAGAAACGTTGAATTGGACGAGTTCTGAAGAAATCAGTAGCACCGGAAGAACCGATGCCTAAGCATCGGTGCATCCGATGGTTGTCGGAAGATCCGACGCCCTGGTCTTTGATGCAAGTCTGAGCGTCTCTGAAGCTCAAGTGACGATCATGTGAGGCACCGGTTGAACCGACGGCATCACGACAGGCATCGGTGCATTGGGCATACTATGTTCCAGAGACGATGTCAAACGCCCAGAAGAAGATCCTTCAGCACCGGTGATGCATCGAAACAAAGCACCGGTGTAATGACGTCAGCAGGATAGAAAGAGGCCAACGTCTAGTTGAGTGTTGTGAGTGACCAGTTGAACCGACGCCATGTCATCGGTTAAATCGGTGGGGTCGCAGACTGCGTCAGAAGTTCAACGGCTACTTCGAGTCTGAGAGTGACCGGATGAACCGACGCTACCCCAAGCAGAGGCATCGGTTCATCCGATGGTACGCAGATTCTTACTGACCGTTGGAGCAACGCCTCCACGACTTGGAGGCCTATATATATGGCATCCTCCGGCCATTTGAAGATTGCTGGAGTTGCTAGACTTCCCACACATACTCAAGAACACCTCCAAGCCATACAACAGCATAGTGATCATATCCTTAGCACACTTTGAGAGTGTTGTGTAAAGGATTAGCTCTTAGTGAGTGAGATTGTAAGGCCTTGAGCCTTTGTGCTGTGGTTCTTAAGTGAACCAAAAGAATATTTCGGTGCGCCGGCACCTTGGAGCTTTGAAAGCTCGCCGGCACGTCATCGACCCTCCGACTTGGTGTAGAGCGGCGACGACAACTTTGTGCGGGGGACGTGGAGACCCCCATCCTTTGTGGATTTGCTCCTTAGTGGAACCCGGGGCCAAGGTGACCGTGATTGTGTTCACGGAAGAGACTTGGTGGTCCAGTAGCAATACTCTTAGTGAGTGCTACAACAACGTAGATGTAGGTGTGCCTTTGTGGCTAACCGAAGCACGGGATAAACACCCGCGTCGAGAGTTTGCTTTCTCCTATCCCGCTCTTTAAGCTTCCGCATTTCGTATTAGCAATTTGTGTGCCTTTACTTTCATTGAGTAGTTTCTTGATAGAAAACACTATAGATTGCTAAACTCTTTTAGGATAGAAATTTCACACTAGAACAATCATATGCACAAGCGGACATACGCATTAGCCAGCAGATGATCGTACAACCGATGACTGCCGCCTGATCATCTTGTACCTAATCGATCCTGAACTGCGCCGCAAAGAAACCGGCGGGTAGAGATCTATCGATGTCCCTGTTCCGGAACGTGCAGGCGCCAGGCGCATCTGGCAGGCCGAAGGCTCCTAGTGATCGATCACTCTGCAACAAAGGCCTGCAGCTGCTCACGAGGAAACTGAAGGTGAGGAGAAGCATAAGAGCAAGTATTGTAATGCCAGTTAGGCGGGCTGGGGAGGTGTACACATCAGAAAAATCATAGCTAGCGGAAAGAGAGAACAGAGGAGAAAGAAGGAGGTGGGCGACTCGTGAAACACCGGCTCAAACTGGCGGATAGGCACTGTACCGCAGTTTGGAGGATTCCCATCGGCCCTAAAGCAACAGAGAGCATTAAATGATGCCAGACCCATCTAGCCGAATGATCTGGCACGGCTTCACCGGCGGTAGGCGTAACCATAAAAGGCTCCGACGATGATCCAATCAAGGTGCCAACAGTAGTGAGAGGGCTGATGATAGTGAGCCTTTGCGGCTCTCTCTCCCTCTCTATCTCTGAAAGAAAGAGAGGCCGTGCAGCAGGAACGATGGCCAACCTGACCTGAGATCGGGTGGTCGCACATGATGCACGACAGGGCAGAGGATGAGCAGCAGCACGTACCATAACGAGCTCCACTCCACTATCCCCGGCCCTCATCTGCAATCAATCATCGGCCGGATCTACCACGACAACAGTTTGAATGCCGCCTTTTCCAAGTGCCCAATTGCTGGTTGCGGCGCCCATGATGGATGCATGATGCTCCTGCTCTCCAGTCTCCACTCCCAACCCAAACATGTGTCAAGGACGACGGATCAGAGTGAATGGGGTGGTGGGGTGGGGGACCATGCATGAGGACGGCCCATGGCGCGCCGGCCTGACAGGCCGATCAGCCACCCAGAGATCCGGTGGCGTCACCGGCGAGCGCGCTTGCCACTGGCATGACATGAGACACGAGGGCGGAGCCTGGTTGGTTTCGTGCAGGGTCAGGTGTCACCTGACTGCCAATTATGGTGCACTGGCAGCGCAGTGCAGCCCCTACAGCTACAGCTACAGCTACAGGAAGGTGGCATGCAGCTCCGCCGGCCGCCGGCCCCCGGCCAGGAGCTGCGCCGTGCAAGACAGGTGGGCGAGGCGGCGGCCATCCAGGACGTGACGGAGGACCAGCCGCCGCCGCTCCCCTGTTCTCATGTCAACACGCCCATCACCGGCCGGGGGCAAGGCAGGCACCTGCCGCACGTTACCGGCGGCCTACGCCACCGCTCCGTCTGCTGCCTCCTGCTCCTGTGCTCCAATCCTGTGTCAGTGAGAGGGTGATCACTGCACCAGCTTGACAGGGGAGGAGAGGAAAAAAAAACATTGTGCTGCACCTGCAAGAGTGACCCCAATTCAACTTCTTGTGTGTGTGTGTGTGTGTGTTTTAAATGAGAATCAACTTCGTCTTTTTTTTATTAAGAAAAAATAATCAACTTCAATTCAGTCCAAATGTTTGGAATGAAATGTTGTCACTGCTTGTCAAAGTTCACACATTTTGCCCAAAACGGCACTTATTTAGAACTAGAGTGACCAAAGGCGTGTTTTGTAAGGTTATCCTTTTTACAAAGTAAAAGGTACCATCCATCCATCCATTCATTCAACATGTACATGATCTACCGCTTTATCCCTTATCTAAAAAAAATGATCAAACAAAAACACAGTAAGGCCTTGTTTAGTTCGTGAATTTTTTTGGATTTTGACACTGTAGTACTTTCGTTGTTATTTGACAATTAATGTTCAATTATGAACTAATTAGGCTTAAAAGATTCGTTTCGTGCTAATCAACTGTGTCATTAGTTATTTTTTCAACTACATTTAGTGCTCCATGCATGTGTCTAAAAATTCGATGTAACGGGTACTGTAGAAAATTTTCTGAAAACTAAACAGGGCCTAACACTCACCCAGAAAGGGTTAGAAAGGTCAATTCACCCTTCCACCCTCGTTCCACGATCCAGCTCGCCAACCAGCCGGCCAAACAATCCACACTGACAGATAGGCTTACAAACAGAAACAGAGCTCCAGAGCATAGCTAAAACCCAGACTCGTACCTACCAGAGTCTAACAGAACCCAATTGTCTACACCAACCCTTACTCAGTGAGTTGGCGACCTCAAACCAACTGCCTCTGGGACTCGGAGCACTTCTCAAAAGGCAGCAACTAGCCATCAGCCCATCACACACTATCACAGTGTCATGCACAGCCACACAGGCACAGCGATTCAGACACTGTTCAAACGGTCACGCCTCGCCACAGGCGCTTTGTTGCGTCCGCTTTGTCCCCCCTGCTCCTGCGCCACCGAAGAAGCCTTCCTTCCTCCTCCCACGCTGACACGTACGAGAAAAGGTAGACGATGACGCAGCGGCACGACGCCCTGCAGCCCCTGCCACGGCAAGAAAAGGCGTCCGCCCAGCATACCAGTTCCTCTCCCCCATCATCGCCTTCCTTCCCGTCCCCGTCTCGTCACCAGCTGAGCACCCAACATCTCGCTCCTCAGTGCGCGAGAAAGAAAGAAGAAGGCCCGGCTCGGCCTCAGAATTCAGATCGTCTCGCTCCAGAGAGATCAAGATCGCCGGCGCAGAGATGCGGCAGTCGTGGACGTGCGTGGCGCAGAAAGTTTTAGTCAGCCTCGAAGATCGCCAAGAGCACGTACAGCCGAGGCCGAGCTGCACCCTGCAACCACAGAAATGACATCAGTTGGACGGATGGTCCTGGCGCAAAGGAATGAAGAGAGGGGGGAAAAAAGTTTGTGAGCCGGCGAGATCTTGCGAGATGTGCTCCAGGATGCTGCTTGCCTCCTTCCAAAAGGCAAAAGCAAAGGATGGCAATTATGCAAGGGAATAATCTACAGCTAGGTTTGTTTTTCCCTCCCATATGATTGCCAGGCACACCAGGGCAAGCAGTGTTCACTGTAGCAGTTTAGAGTTTTTCAGGGCATATATGAGGATTTGCCATGATAGTCGATCGCATGATGCTCTCAATTATTGATGATATATAACAGGAATCACGGACTATCAGTATATAAATGCTTTGACAATTAATGTTAATGCGCACAACTTAAACTGACGCATGCATCCTAGCAGAGTTTTAGAAACTGACACCAGTTTAGGCATGGTAATAGTAGATCTGTTAAGCATTTGCTCTTACCATCAAGTTTTGTAGCAATATGTCCTGTGCTGATAGTGATAGGTTGTGACAACATTTAATTTTCAAACACAGATCCTGTAGCTTGTACGTATGATTTCAGGCTAGCTAACAAATGGTTAGGTCCAAATCAGCAAAGCTTAATTGCACATTTCCACGGCAGCATTTGTGAGCGGAGTGAGGGTAACATGGTGCTCGAGGTTTTTTCAGCACACTACATGCATGAACTTTGGCGAAACAAGCATGGCCGTACGAAAAAGGAACCGAGACCACAGCAATAAACAAAACCAGGAGCAATAGCATGTGTCCACTTATCTTGGGTTATCCTGTATTCAATTCCGCAAGATACCAAATCATTCATGTGCATGGAGAAACCAAACCTACATTATCAAAACCTTTGGGGCAGGTGAGCTGCATGATTGAGTTAAGAAAAGGACCTGCTGCGTGGTTCCCTAGTGGGACTCGCATGGTCATGTTTTAAATATTGTGCACTTGGTCAAAATTCATAACAAGTGCATGCACTATTCCGGTGCTGCAAATTAGTACCCGTGTTACAATCTAGTACGTTCACATGTTTAACAAATTCGCATTTAAATGAAGTATCTTCATTCTTGGTCAATGCAATACATGCAAATATGCTGTTGCCAATATTAGAAGAGCCTGAGTTAAAAATGTGAATTTGTGACTGCAAACTTGTGTACATTGTGTTTCTCCATGTTTAAAGTTTTTCACAAGGTCTTCTCATCAAGTTTGCGTGGTCAAATAAACCTTTATAATGGGAACTCACATATATTTATAAAGTATCTCATGGTCTCATCCCAGAGACCACTAGAAAACTGAAACATGCCCCTCTACAAGCCTATTCAACTTTGCAAAAAAGGGCTCATCATTTGCATCGAGCTGCAATTGAGTAACCTTCACGGCTTTTGTAGACAAGATTCCATGAACGTTCATGGCTTCATGCTGTTTCATACTCCAAGAGATGCTAAATATAGACTACTTATAGTTTAATCAAGATTAACTATGCCATGCCACAAAGTATGCTAGTCTTTTGCAGTGCATTTGTGCATGTAGCAAGTGATTATCAACTTCCTATGTTCCATGTTTCTATGTTCATGCACACAGAAAACAAAAGAGTTAAGAATAATGCATGGGGATTTGCATCTATTAGGGGTGATGGACTGTGAGGAGACTAAAGTTGTACACCCATCAGTAGAGAAAAGGACCTGGGGACAAAAATCTTACCATCTGATTCAAAATGCTTTTAGAAATTGGAGAAGGCAGATCTTTGTGCAGGTTCAATCTTGATCCTATTTCCAATTCCAATGTTAGAATATTTTGGCGCTTGGGAACTTGAAGCCCCAGGAACAGAAAGCAGGTCAGATAAGACTAATGCCACGTGAGATAATAATCGCATATTCCCGCTTCTCTGGTCCTGGATCCAAAAGAGAAAAAGCTAGTTAAGAAAAAAAAACTGTATCTGTCATTTCCAAATATATGGAAGTCACCTAAATGTTGGAAAAAGCCAAGTAACGGAATCGGTGGAGTGATTATCTTTGAAGATCCATTCAGTCACTATTGTGGCCGGACTCTTGACCGCATCTACTAACAGAACGAGGGGCCCTAATGGCCCGCTGGTTTCCCAAAGGTTGACAAACTGAATAATGCTTAACAAAGGCATATATTAGTCAGCATACAATGTATCTAACCATGTACTACTCCGTCCGTTACCATGTGATGGAATACCTGTCTCCAAAGTACCAAGCAAAGCGACATTGCTGATTTTGTCCTTAATATTATACAGAGTTTGATACAGATCTGTCATTAAAAATGTAAATAAACAGATCATATACTGTTCTGCATCCCAATCCTCCAGCAACGAGAGGTGCTCCCCAAATGCCCAATGCATGAGAGCACCAATCCTTACAAAAGATCAGCTAACACGGGGGAATAGAGAATTCTCGCTTTGCATTTGTACCCCCAGTGTCCTCAACAGAGGCAGGTTGTCCTACAAGGATGGTTTGAATGAGAAAACAATATCTTACAGCCAATTCAATCAATTTTGTAAGAATCCAACTAGAACCAGTTTGTTACTTGGAAGTTTTTGCAGCTATATTAGGTGGTCAGCCACCTATTCAATGAGACAGGCCTGACAAAACCCTTGATTGTATTGAATCTGAGATCAGAAAATGGCTGGTACTAGTACAAAATAGTGCGTGATAGTTAGAGCACACGGCCCATACACCTCAAGTGTCACATCCTGCGAGATCAGTGTACCCTGAACCAGTAACTGCTCACCAGCTATTCTCAAGCGGACCACAGGTATAAAACTGCTGCCAATCTATCGATGCATCTTTTCACCTAATCTAGCCTAGGGTACCTCGTGCCTCCAGAATCTACAAGCTTCAGCTCCTAACCAGCACTTTCTTTCACCGTCCTAGAGGCAGATTGAACTGAAAAACCTAGACTTTGCAGGTTAAAATCCGGAGCTAATGACAGTGGTCTCACGTAGGCTCCAACCACCAAAGCACATGGAAAGCAATGGTAGGGCCTACTCCTCTCCACCTCCCTGGATGGCTGTGGTTAGTCCACAATGGCCAGGCTCCAACTTTGAAGTGCCACCACCTGATCGTCCCTCATCAGCCATGCTCAGACTACATATTCTAACCTCAGCACCTCTGAAGCCCTTCACTTTGATTCCTCCTGTCTAGCCCAGATTAAAAACTCCTGCCCTCCGCCTCCAAGATCAAATGCATCAAGACCTCATCGCTCATGTACCACCAGGGAAATATTAATACTGCATCCCATAGACGCCCCCAATGTTCTCCTTGGTAGGCTATAAATGCCGGACCAAGAAACCTGCATGGTTCTCTACGCGACACACCATCACTGCTACTCCTCCCTACCGGCAAGCTTTCGCTGCAGACAGGAACCTAACACACACTTGTTCGCTCCCCAAACTCTTTCTTCCCCTCCAGCAAGCAGAACGGCCATGAATCACCTCTCCCAGGAGCACCCTCAGGCCTGGCCCTGGGGTGTAGCCATGTACACGAACCTACACTACCAACACAACTACGAGAAGGAGTACCTGTTCGAGAAGCCCCTGACGCCAAGCGATGTAGGCAAGCTCAACAGACTGGTGATCCCCAAGCAGCATGCCGAGAGGTACTTTCCCCTCAGCGGCGACTCCAGTGAGAAGGGCCTGATCCTGTCCTTTGAGGATGAGGCCGGCAAGCCATGGAGGTTCCGGTACTCATACTGGACTAGCAGCCAGAGCTACGTGCTTACCAAGGGCTGGAGCCGGTACATCAAAGAGAAGCAACTTGATGCTGGTGACGTAGTGCACTTTGAGAGGATGCGAGGCTTTGGCATGGCTGACCGCCTGTTCATCAGCTACAGGCGCCGCGGTGAGAGTGCAACAGGAGCTGCTGCATCTCCACCCGCCGTGTGCGTAGCGGCCCCTGCACAGAGTGCTGGCGGAGAGCAGCAGCCTTGGAGCCCAATGTGCTATAGCACATCAGGTTCATACCCAACCAGCCCGGCCAATTCCCATGCCTACCGTCACTCAGTGGACAATGATCACAGCAACATGCAACATGCAGGTAAAAGACTGAAAACCAAATGGAAGAAAGCACTGTAACTTAGTTTTCTCGTCATACCTCTTACACCATTTCTGCTGAACAATTGCAGGAGAATCTCAGTGTGACAGATACAGCAGGAGTTGCAGTGCAGCATCAGCAGCACCGCCTCGGCGGCTCCGGTTGTTTGGCGTGAACCTCGACTGCGGGCCGGAACCAGATCCAGAGCCGGAGACACCAACGACAATCTACAGCTACATGGATCAAAGCCCGTATGCTCCCAATACCTGGTCAGCACTGTAAAACCATCAGAATAAGACGCATCATATATAAAGTTCCTATAGCTAATAACGAGTTTTAGAACTTAATATGACAGGGGCAGTACATAACAACAACATGATGAGGAGATTTTAGGCTATGCTTGCAGAATCCAAACAACCAAAGTAGTTGCTAGCAGCAGCCTAGTACTACTTGCACAAAGTGACAGGTTTGAATTGACCTGTGCAAAGAAAAGGAAGGAAGTGGAGAGATCCCTTGTTTCCCGGGCAATCTTCCTTCCATCCCCAGAGTGTGGCCTTTTGCTGTTTGTTTTTTCTTTTTTTCCATGGCTTCCAGAAACCCTACTTACTGCACGGGATCTGGCAGCAGGCATGCGTGGGAGGTTTCAGCAAACATCAAGTTGCGAAGGAGATCGAAGGGGAGACAAACAGAGATGTGTACGTATGTGTCATCTGTATCTGTGTGGGTCCAGTCAACAACAAAACTGTGAAGTTGATGTATCCAGGCCTGCCTCTTCAACAAACAAAGCAATATCTCCATGGGGATTTTGTTCTCTCCCCCGTCTCCTTGCTTCTACTGTTCTATGCTGCAATCAATTAGTGGTGCATTGCTTTCACTTCATAGGTCTAATGCTTTCACAAAAAAGGATAAGTAGGCACCAGTGAAAAAGTAATGCATTTCAAATTTCTTTTTCCGAAAAAAAAAGTGTGGTATGCTGTTTTGGAAGATGTTATAAGAGAAAATCAGTCACTTGTACAGCAATATTTTGAGTGATATCCTTTATGCTATCAATAGCAATGGTCCCCCTTACATGCTCAAGATTTTGCAGGCAATGCCCTCCATGCTATCTACATCAGAAAGGACATTAGTGTGGGCCGAAATAACAAATTTTCCGTTTCAGCGTTATGCCCAAATATGTGTTCATCGCCCCATTGAAATTGCTGTTGCAAGCTCACAAAGATTTGCATCAGACTGCAGTTGTTTACGTGTGCATCCTCTTGAACCTAACAGGCATCTACTTGCAGTTTGCCCATTTATGAGAAAAATTAAAAAGACAATAGCAAAGTAACAGTCAATGGTTGGTTGGTGATGGATGGAACTAGCATAAATGGCATGAGAGGGTAGGTCTTACAAAGTTTTTGGGTGGCTAAGGGACAGCGAAGAGCAGCATAATTAAAGGTAGGAAAGGAAATGACCAAAAAATAATGGCATATAAGGGATAGGTAGACAGATAAGTTGTAATTTACGCAGAAAAGATTGCAAAACTCCAATGTGAAGGAGAGAGTGGAGGGCATAAGCAATGCCGACACCTGGAGATTTTGTGTCCTAATCTTTTAAAGCCGGTCTCCGCCTTTTTGTTCCCTGGGGAAGGAAAGGCTCAACGAAAGTTTAAGTGTGCAAGTGGGCTCAATTTGCCCAAGTAGGATACTTAGAAAAGGCTGGCTAAGTTGATGGTCTAAGGGGCAAGGAAGACACAAAAGGCCACAAAACTCCAATAAGCATCAAGATTCCTTACAGCATGTATCAAAAGAAAAACAGAGGACTGTCTCCTACTTTTGTTGCCTGTGTAGAGAAGGGGCAAACAACAGTTTATTATCTAGACCGCCAGTCAATAAAACAAAGTAGGTATCTAGAGGAGTATGACCTGACTAAACATTGGTTCTTAACCGCGGGTAAGCCATAGTTAGCAAAGGAAGGGTTAGCATAACAGCTCGTGAAACGCATCAATGATAAAAAAACAAATACATGAAGAATCTTGAGTAGAACTAATAAGTAGGCCGCATATATAATTCAGGGTCACTTGTCAGTTCTTAACGTTAAGACCATGCAATACTGTAGGTAGCATGAGAGCTAGGTATTTTGCTACATATAGATACAGAACAGAGACAGCCGTTAAACATCGTTCCAGAGCATTATATTGACTAATGGAACAATGGCTGTGCAGGTTTCAGATTCATCTGAATGGGATTTGCTGCAACTGTGGTTATGATGATTAAACAAGTAGGTTAACTACCATATCAAAAACAAGATTTCCTGTCTGCTTACTAAGAAGTCTAGAGCACAAGCCATGTGCAGGGGTTAGCTTTCCTTAGTGCCAAAGACGAGCCTTATCCCAGGGTTACATGATTAAGACTTTTGAACACCAAATTGTTTATCTTAACACCAGCACAATGGATCATGTGACTGCCATAATGATAAAGTAGACCCACCCTACTTAACACATACCAAGGAAAAGAAAAATATCAAAGGGGGGCAACTACAAAGTACAGTTTAATCACGTCATCCTTGTAAAGTATGCATAGAAATTTTCAACTTTTACCTTTTGATGTTCAACCTAGCAGTTTCATTGCAGGCTCACAGCATTGGATGGGCTACCAAAGAAAGAATACATGTGAGTATATGTCACTGCTATGATGGTGGGGCTCTAGAAGTAACCATCACAAGATTGAAAGCCACCAAGATGAGGATGCATCAGATATAAGAGATGGCCCCCCTGGGAAAATGGGTAGCAGAGGCCGACCCACAAACTGGTGCAGAGGGGGGCCAACTCAGACTGGACCAACAAAATGCCCATGATACATCCATCAGGCAATCAGCCACTTGATTTCCTTGCTTTCCAAGAAGCCACTGTGGCACTGCCTCCTCAAGGTCATGAACAAGCATTGTCCACCAGAAAGGGCTAGCAACCTGATAAATGGCCCTCTGAATGCATTGTTTTCCATTACTTTCAATCCCTGCTAGTGGTTATAGAGCCAGCTTTTCTGCATAAACAGTACTTTCCTTAAGAAACAGATGTGGCATGGACAGATGGTAGACTAGTGGAGGACTCTATAAGGACCCAACGTATGTTCAAATGCACTTCGGAGCAGAAACCACCCGTAGCTATCAAGTTGTTAAATCATAACAAAATAAATATGAACCAACTGTATTTATGTTTCCTCCCATTATCCATATCTTTCTGTAGAACAGGGTGTGGGAACAGATCTTTGGGTTGTTGATAAGAAATACAGCAAGACCTAAAAAATAGGCTAATTGGTAATCGTAACAGGAACGACTTGACAGAGGGAAAATCACATCAATATTTATTTGTGAGCAACAAAAGTGCAGCAAGCTTTTAAAGAGGAAAAGGCATAGTATTGAATAGCACAGTTCTTTACAAAATGAAAGAGAAAAATGTGTTTGCAAAATACAAACAACTGCAGGTTATTAGATAATGAAAATTTGGGCTGAAAGTGATTGTTGTTATTTCTAGAATATTCTTACTCATTGCCATGTTGGTGCAAAGACACAATTGATGCAAATTAAAATTTTAATAAAAAAATTGTCAAGATCATACGGTAAGAGCCTCAAGGACACTTGGTTACCAACTGTTTAAGGCAGAAAAGATTAATTAAAAACATCAAGCTAAAAGCAACATAGATTTAAAACCCAGACGCGTATGTAATATTTTTCCAAAAAAATGATGTTAGAGCAACATAACAAAATGCAATATAAAATTTAGTTAGGTGCTAAAGGTAAGAAATTGTTAAGGGCATAAAGGGAAGAGGCACCTGAGCAAAGGAGAATGTAACAGAAATTTCCAGTAGCAGTATACACTATCCAGTAAGTTGCATTGAATTCTTCTTAAGGCGCAAAGATCAACAAGCCCAAAGGGAAAAAGAAATCCAACTCCTACATGAACTTCTATAAAAGCAAAATTTGCATACATACGAATATACAGGATTATGATAATAACAGAAATACTGTACAAGATGGAGATCCGTTCAGAATTCAGATCAGCCAGGCCCACACCTGCGCTTCCATCTGCTATGCACAGTCCAGATGACAGTGCTGATATTACACCAAATGGGGCCAGTACTCAGTAGCATGACATTAGACTTGGATGGGGAACCTGTCAATATAAGTCCTGACATAGATCTTTGGAGCAGCAGTGTCACTACTCACGTGACAATAATTTGCTAAGCGATGATGGCAGTACCACGGGAAGGTGATTGCCCTTTCCCGTTCAGTGCTCTCTCAATCGGCGGAAGTCCCCACATGACCACGACCCATCCTTAAAATGTTGAAATCTATTGATTTCTGACAACGGCCCTGTTTGTTTCCGCTTTTCTGGACTTCGCTTTTCTGAGAATCAGGATTCTGAGATAAGCCAGCTGTCTGGAGAATCGGCTATCTGAATAAGCTGGGTGTTTGGCAATCCTGATTATTTTGAGCCGATTCTCTGAGCTGAGTGGTATAAAGTCTGAAATACCCTTTAGGCTGATGATATCTCATTTGTTTGCTAAATACGAGCAGGATTCAATAATTTTTATAATTTTTTACAATCTTGACTACATAATTATATTACTATTAGGTCAAATAGATTAATATCACAATTAGCCCAAGAGATGTACCAGCACTAATTTCTAAACATTGAGTACATAAATGATGGATACAACTAATTTATAAACTAAATCACGAAACCATAGCGGTAGTGATTGCATCACGAAATGCATTCATATCGACATCATCTCCAGTACCACCATCGTCATCATAAGTTGGATGAGGACTATCATCTTCAACGTCTTCTTCAAAATGCGGATCTTGTAAGTCACATTCCCTAATGAAATTGTGAAGGGCCATACAAGCAACTATAATCTTGGACTGCTTGTTAACTGGATAACTGGGCAAGTTCCTGAGAATGCGCCACTTCATCTTTAGAACTCCAAATGACCGTTCAATCACATTTCTAAGGGATGAATGTGCATGATTAAACACCTCTTTCAATCCCACTAGTTGGTGACCATGACGCCATTCGGAAACATGATACCTTTGTCCCTTATAGGGTGCAAGAAATCCTTTTCTATTAGGGTATCCAGAGTCAACAAGATAATACTTTCCTGCATATCAAATTTATGTCATGTTACATAGCAATGAGGAATTATTGATCGAAAAATAAATTGCCCGCAACTTGTTCTTACCATGAGGAGGATGCGGAAACTGGTCCTTGTATGTGACTAGCGTATCCAATAGTACACGAGTGTCATGAACAGAACCAGGCCAACCGGTGACAACAAATATGAACCGCATATCAAAGTCACATACCGCCATCACATTTTGTGAGGCATACTTATGGCGACCAATGTATTTGGGTTGCTCACTTAATGACACAGTTACTGGTATATGAGTACCATATATTGCACCTATGCAATCTTCAAAATGCGGCCAGAACCTTGCTTCTTGCAGTCTAGGATGGATTGTACCAAAATGTGGATCTTTTGGCCTCACAATATCAAAAGCTAATCTCATAATGGAATCAAGAACTGCTGCAAATTTTCTACTAATAGTTTCTAACGATCGACGAAACTTGTTCCTGCATTGCCTAAAAGATTGAGGTGCACCACAAGCCCATAAAAACATTCCTAAGGCTTCCTTGCTACAAAATACTCTGCTTGATTTCAATCCATAATTCTGTACCAAGGTGTCATGAAGCCGTAAGAAAACTGACCTTCGCATTCTGAACATGTCATAGCAATCAACTGGATTTTCTAGTGTTAACTCAACCCACTGTATACCGGTCATGACAGGTAATGAAGAATTATGTATTGTCTTCTTGTGCAGATTGCCTGATGCCATCCATTCCAAAGCAACCATTGCTACCATAAAATCATCGTCGTCATCATCAGACTCATCCACAACCATGGCATTCTCAGACTCAGAAGTGTCTCCAGATTCACTAGAACAGCTAGAAGAACTCATAGATAATGAAAGCCTGTAAAAAGTAACAATTAGCAAGCCAAATTTTTATTGGTACAACACAACTGATAAATGTCTTATGAAACAAATACTCCAGTATCACACACATCAAACTTAAGGATGCAAGGAAAATGTCTCACACAACCAACTTAAGGACAATAAAAAAACACACTAATGCTTCTTCCTGTTCTCCCATGCCCTCCTTAGCCAACTCAGCCTTCCATTTGGTGTCTTCAGTGTAATGAAGACATCACGGTTCTCCTTCTTGGTAAGAAGTTGTGTAGCATAGAAGTGTTCATCACTCCCTTCTTCAGCCCCATCATTAATGACTTGCTCCAACATACTTCCAATCTCATCTCTAACAAGATCAACAACTTGTGAAGTAGCAGACTGTTTACTACTCTGAGCTTTAATCTCATATGCTTCAACCAAACGCTTCATGCATTGGTCTCTGAAAGTCTTCTTCTTCTTTCCCTTGGGTGAGTGATGTGCAGCCCTTTTTCCTGCCCTCCTCTCTATACTAGTTCCAATCCCACCTATCTCTCCATCATCATTACCAGCAACATCATTACCGGCAACATCACCCTCCCCAATTTCATCATCATTGCCATGCCCAGTTGGAACATAAGAGGTCTCATTTGTAACTATAACAGCTTCAAACATTATTCTCATTTGGTCCTCATGCTCAAATGGTAAAAATCTGAAATTAGAAGTACATCCTGGCATGGCCTACAAAATATATTAATGCATTCATTAGACAATTTGTTGAAGAATAGAAACTTTGCCGACAAAATATATTAATGCATTCAGTAGACAATTTGCTCACCTTTTCTTGTTCCTTCCACCAATCATCATCAGCAACAATACAACTAGTATTGGGATCCCTTCCCAATCCGGTGGCTCTCAAGTTTAAGGTCTTCCATTGTGTATACTTTTTTTTCAGTACATCCCATCGGTTCTTCATTTGCCCTTCAGTGTATGGCCTTTTGGTTCGTTCATAAAATTTCCGAACCAGATTTGCATATCCCACATTGTTCAAACATTGTTGAGGGCGATTGTGGGCAAGAACTTCTTCGCAGCAGATATCATTGAAAACTTTGGCAGCAAAGGAATCCCATTTTGCTACAACCTTTCCTGATTTTTCCATCTAAACATACAAGGTCTATTATTCCAAAAAAATTTGCTAAATAACTGCATGGTTGACTAATCAAAATTCCAACTAACAATTCATGTTCCTGAAGATATACCCATATTGCAGAAAATAACGAAGATAACTGGAATCCCATACAAATCTTTGCATCTCATGCTACTCCAGAGGTCATAGAATGCCAGCATAAATAGCTCAAAAATAAACTATGCTCAGGTCCAATCCACATTCCAGCAACACTGCAGGGGCAGGCGTACCTTGGAGGCGGCGGCGGCGCACGGCGGGGGTGGCGGCGGCGCACTGCAGGGGTGGGCGGCGTAGATCCGGCGTCAGTCAGTGTCGCCGGCGCTACTCCAAACGTGGACTGAAAGGCCGTCAGTCATGGGCCGGTGGTGCTGCTCCAGGAGGGAAAACAAGTGTGGCGGCGTACCTTGGCAGGGAGGGCGGCGACTGCTCTGGTTCCTCGCAGATCCGGGGGTCAGGGACCACGGGCGGTGGGGAGGGGTCTCGGGGAGGGAGGCGCGCCGGCACAGGGAGACCTTCTGGCGGTGCGGAGCCAAAGCAGAGGCCGGCGGTGCTGCTAACCTTGGGGGAAGATGGCCGGCGCAGGCATGCTCCGTGACCGTAGGGTGGCGCTCGTCGCAGATCTGGAATCAGGGAGGGACGATGGCACGATTCCGAGGCGCCTGAGCCCTGCACGGCCAGGGGAGGAGACGCGCCGGCACAGGGAGAGACGGGCGGCGGGGAGGTGTCTCGCGGAGGGAGGCGCTCGGGGAGGAGGGCACGGGAGGAAAAAGCGGTTCGCTTATGGGCTACGCGGGTTCTGAGCTCCGGTGGGGAGAATCGGGCCTCTAGTTGTTTTCTGGATTTCGTGGTAAGCGGCGGCCCAGAGAATCCAAAAATAATCTAGGCGTTTGGGTGGGCTTTTCGCTTATTCTCATCCACAATCCGCTTATAAGCGGAAACAAACACCCCCAACAACTGGCTGTCCAGTAGCCTGGGTTGCCATCTTTCTGAAGGAAAGAAGTTATTGTATATCAATATATCATACTTGGCACATTAGGACTTCGAAGATAAGCTCACAAAACCGAAAGCAAGGTGGCATTTTTTTTTGTTGATGTGCTGAAGTGCCTATGTATCGTGAGCAAATTTCTTGCGTCAAAATAATCATCAGTGACCAGGGTGCCATCCTAGAAACATGTACTTAACAATTTGATAAATACCGGCCCACCAACTGAAACATCCACAACTATCCCGCAGTGAACAGAATTGGTGCCCGAGGGCCAATACAGGCAACAAGCAGAAGGAGCTCGTCGCAAGGCATTCCCGTGAGGCCGTGACGCGCATTAAGCACCACGGACACAGGCCACACAGACAACGAGAATAGCATTAGCAAACTCATAACCCCGTGAAGAAGAAGCTCACCTTTGAAAAAAGAAAAAAGAAAAAAGAAAAAAAAGGAGGAACGTCGCACCTCGCCCAAAACAAAAGCCTCGCCTTTTCTATCCAACTTTAAAATTGCGCACACCGATCACCGGCCGGACCTTTCAGAACCCTAGCAAATGCGGCACCACAGAAAGGAACGTGTGAGCGCACGGGACGGCATCTGCAAATCTAGCGAGCGCGGGGGGAACGAGTCCGTACCTCTCCCGGCGGGGCATTCCGTCGAACACCGGCGCCGCGCGGCGGCCCAGTGTGCAGACGAAGGCCGCGAACACGAGCCGGCGAAGAATCATCCACATGGATCGCGGAGGGGTGCCTTGTACGCGATGAGGAGGCGGAGGAGGGGGCGCCGATCGGGCGAGCAGCCGGTGGGGGACGACGGGTATGTACCAAGCAAGTGTCCTAGAACAACCGCGTCGCCAGCGAGTGGGAATGGCGGGGCAGCTTGGGCCTTCGGATGCGTTGTCCTTCACCTTTCTTCACTGGGCCTCCAAGCCCGACAAAGGAACGGCCCAGGTCTCTTCAATCCCCTCTTCTTCAGAAAATCAGAGGCCCAGCAGGCCAGGACTCACCACAGACACGGGATGAAAATAGGAAGGCCCATATGTTTTCAAAATGTCAAAAAAAAAAAAGATTGAGCAGAAGAAAATCGTTCAGAGCAGACGGGGCCGACGATGATTCTTGGAAGCCTTGGCCTGAAACACGCTCACCTCTGCGAGAGCATCGATTCCGTTCTCCCCGTCTCGTGCGCGAATGTGTAGAGCCCAACAGCTGACACAACCGGCCGGCTCCATGTGTATCTGCACGCACTGTGTATCATCATCGCATCCAGCCTGCAGAGGCAGGCCCGACACAAATATTCGGTCGAACAAGAGTTTTCGCTCCATCAGGGAGAAAGAAAGAGGAAGGAGCGGGGATCCGAATAGAGATCTGGGAGCTTTCGCTCTCGTGCTTCTCCCTCGAGCACCAGCTGAAGCCTTTTCCCCAGATTGATCAGTTTATCCGCGTCTTGTTGATCCTGGATCACACCCGAACGATTCTGTAGGCCATTCAGATGGGATTCAGTTCAGTCAGTGGCGGCTACCACGGTTCCCGATCTCGACGCGCCGGCGAGGCGGCGATCGCCGGCGGCGTGCAGGTGCACCGCGCGCATGTCAATCTGCCGTGAAAACGTGGCGTCCAAAAGCTAGCTAGCTGCCTAGCTTCCAGTCCTGCCACTCGCGGAACGGGAACGTTGGCAGAAAAGGCGGAGGAGACGACGACAGGGCCGCCGGCGCGCTCCGCGAATGGGCGTCCCTGTCCGAGCGGCGGGCCTGCCATCCGCCTACCCGTGGCGAGCACGCGCCGGGCGGCAGCCGGCACCAGCGGGGTGGGCGGTGGCGGTGGCGGCGGGGTTTTTCCAGGTCGGGGATCGGGATGGATCGCGACGCGTGCTTGACGGCGCCATGGCGGCATGCCATCGACGAGTGAGGTCAGGTCAGGTCAGCCTGGAAGGAGAAGGCAGTGTGATTTCACCGCAAGTCCATGACGCTGACATGCGTCAACACCGAGCGTCTTAGCAAGAAAGAGGAGAAACACAAACCAGGCACCTGGAACCCAACAGGTAGATTATGTACATTTCATCTTGCAAATTACAGGAGCATCTGATACTGATACTCTCTTTTCTCTCTCTCTATTTTCCTCCGCTAATCTTTTTTCCCCCTTTTTGTCTCATGCATGTCAGATCGATTCATCAGTTCATCACCACTAATCCCCATTAGTCATTACCTAATTAAAAGCATCTAAAAGGAGACGGATCGCGACAGAGCAGAGTAGGCTCTCTGCCTGCATAAGCCAGCCACCCTGGTAGCTAAGCTAGACCTTGCACCCTTCGTCGTCCTGCACCTTGGCGGCGCCACCGCCGCCGCAATCCAGCGCGCCGCCGCCGCTCTCCTCGGCGTCGTGGCTGGCGTGCACGCTGTAGAGCACGTACACGAGCACGGCGGCGGCCGAGAAGAAGCCGAAGCGGACGTAGGAGGGGCGGTCCAGCGAGCCCAGCAGGAAGACGTTGAGGAACACGGACGCCGCGGGCACCCACGGCATCCCGGGCACGCCCCACAGCCCCGGGGCGCGGGCCTGCGGCACCAACGCCTGGAACGCGGCGACCGTGGCGACCGCGAGCGCCGCGCACGCGGCGAGGAGGCCCGTCCTGGCGCCGCCGGCGGCGGCGGCCGGCGCGAGCTGCCACACCAGCGTGAACGCGAGCGCGATCAGGGAGAAGGCGCCCAGGAACGCCAGCGCCGGCCACGCCCTCCTGCGCCCGTCGCCGTCGCCGGCGTACCGGCGGAACACGACGGCGTTGGCCACCATGTAGAAGACGAAGAGCGTGCCGATGGAGACCAGGTCCAGCAGCACGTCCAGCTCCGTGAACAGCGCCAGCGCCGCCGTGAGCAGGCCGAGGAAGGCGGAGGCGTTGACGGGGGTGGCGGTGCCGGGGTGCACCCGGGCGAGCCAGGCCGGCATGACGCCGGAGCGGCCGATGACGCAGAGGTAGCGCGCCTGCCCGAGCATCGCCACCATGAGCGACGTCAGGATGCCGAGGCTCGCGCCGGCGCCGATCACGTTGGACACCCACGCCATCCCCGTCTTCCCCTTGAACGCCCCCGAGAACGGCGCCTCCGGGTCGATCTGCACATCATCCATCCAGATTTTTTTTTCTTAAAAAAAAAAACAGTATCCAAACCAGGTGATGAAAATCTGTCAAAACTCAAAAGTTCACTGTCTGTTTTCGCTGTCTGTCCAGCAGAATCCAGGTGCTTTATTCGGTTAGAAACTCTGAAAAGCTACGATATGGCCTGCAGTCGTCCCGGATCACACGACCAACATCCCCAAAAGCAAGAGGAAAAAGAAAGGCCGGTCGTGGAACCGGATGCCCGTGCCATCAACCGTGCCGACCTCATGTTCTTATCTGATGAACAGAACCATAGCCACTTCGACTCGAACACATTCCAAGGAGGCAAGGATTGTCCTCTGCCTCACCATTCCAGTTCAAGCAAAGAACAAACATGGAGCATGCCTAAATGGGCATGCTCATCAAGTTGGAGATTTTGGTGCTGAAACTTTGCAGACACCAATGATCAGAGCACTTTTTTTATTTTTCAAAAAGAAAAGTGACGTTGCAGGTTGTGACACTGACACGTGGGACAGGGAAAATGTTCAGACTTCAGAGCAGAGCGAGAGAGAGGGCGTACCGCGTCGTAGGGGAGGAGCATGGACATGGAGGCGGCCATGAGGCAGTAGAGCGCGGTGACGGCGGCGACGGAGCCCGAGACGCCGGCGGGGATGTCGCGCGCGGGGTGCTCCACCTCCTCGGCCATGGTGGACACGGCGTCGTAGCCGATGTAGCTCAGGTATACCGCGGCGGCGCCGTCGAACACCCCCGCCGCGCCGCGCGGGAAGAAGCCGCCGGGGCTCCGGGACGGGTCGGCGGGGCGGCTCAGGTTGCGCGCGTCGCCGTGCTTGAACCCCATCGCGATCACGAAGAGGATGAACGCCACGTGCACCACCGTCAGGACCAGGTTCACCAACGAGCTCTCCTTGGTGCTGCGCCCACATACAAATCATTTTTCATGTTCTTTTTTTCCCTTCTGCATTACTAGTAGATTTTTTTTATGTTAAGAAAAGATGTTTCTGAAGAACACTGTAGCTGGCATTGCCCCCCAACAAAAGAAAAAAAAAAAGACATGGCAACATCATTATGCTAGAAAGGAAGAGGCAGCACGACTGGAAAGAGGGTAATGGGCAAGATTCTTTCCTTTCTGATCAAGGAATATTAAAATTTTTCCAAAACAGATAGAACCGGAGAAGAGAATCAGCTCAACTTGGCCTAAACATCTTGGATCCTAGCCATAAAACAAGTGCACACTTGGTTGAAGTAGGTTGTGGTTGTAGAGCAGAACAGAACAGAGCACGCAGGAAAAGCACCAACCCCATAGGCCATCAAAACTTTTACAAAAAAAAAAGATATATATAAATGGCAAAATTGAGTTAAATTTGTCCCAAATGGATAATAAATATTTGCATGGGGTTTTGGACTCTCTGCAGAAAAGAACTCCAATATGGCCAAAAGTTCTGTGACAGCAAAGCACACAGAAGAGACAAGGCAAAGAACCAGGGGAAGCGACAGGTAGCTTACATCAGTTACCAAAACTTTTAGAAAACAAAAATGAGCAAAGTTTTTCCATACCAACATACTTCAAAAAAAAAACAAAGTTTACTGGAATGACACAAGCATTTGACATCTGGTGAGCATGCCGGTACGAGTAGCCAGCAGCAGTAGTAACGGACCTGTAGCAGATGCAGACGGAGACGAGGAGGATGACGCCGACGGCGACGAGGTCCACCTGGTTGAACCCCTCCGGCAGGCCCGGCACGGGGATCCGCCACTTGCTGGGCGCGTCGACGCCGACCGCCGTGCCCAGGTACGCCGTGAAGCTCCGCGCCACGGCGGCGTTGGAGAGGACGTACTCCATGATCAGGTTCGCCCCCGTCAGGAAAGCCGCGAACTCGCCTGCCATCCATCATCACAAAATTCAGAATGCACTGTACTGAACTGAGCTGAAGAATCCGATGCGTATACTGAGTTACTAGTCGCTGTGAGTGTTTGGGGTCGTAATGGGTCATGGCCCTAGTGATCTCTTCACAGCCTAATAAGACTTTTAAATATTTTAACTCAAAATTATATAAAATTAGAGCTCAGTCTTTTTAAAATCTAGCTCTTAGATTTTCTAGTTAAAAAACTTGAGCCCTTTACTTTACCACCCCCAGTTACATGCAGGGAGAGCAACACCCAACCCACTGGACAGCTTCCATGGTGGTTGTGAAAACGAGAGCCACGGATGAATCATGGATGGATGATGGATCTTTTCTGGCAAGAAAAATCCAGGTACCATGAGATGCGGGGAAAGGGACCTCCAGTATTATTTTTGGATATGGATGTCTCCGCGCGCGCGAGCCGATGACTCATAAAAATAAATTGATGCAGGTCACGACCCATCGACGTCCTCTGTTGTTCATGCTAGTTTCTGAATGTTTTTTATAGCCTGAAGAAAGTTTGGATGGGCTTTTTTAAATATTTAGGTCAGTTCTGGAATCCTGACATGGTTCTCCCAACTTGTAAATTCAAGGAGGACCGAAATCCAAAAAATGAGCCGGGAAGGCGAAAGCAAATCCTTTTGGGGAACAAAATCCTACAACCATTGAGGAAACGAGAATTTAGAGAAATCCAGAAGTGACGCGTTCAAAAAACAGCATAAATGAAACAGTTTATGGTGCATAAATGTGCTGTAAATTTCATCCAAAAGAAACAAAAGGGACAGCTCAAGGATACCTTTTTTATAAGTATCTTTTTATCAGTACTTTATAGCGGCTTCATTAATACTGTACACATGAACACCTCTACTATAACTTTTACCAGCAATTGGACGAGCTGAGAGTGTGGGCGACAGGAAAGAACACGTATGCGTTTGCCAGATAACCATCAAATATTTAAGAGAAAGAAGACATCTTTTTCCCATACGTATGATCAGTCCAGTATACTTGTCGTGTCGTCAGCCTCAGTCCCCAATGCCGCAAATCGCACGAACACAGCCAAACTCAGATGCAATCGGAACGCTAAAAAAAGAACTCCCAGCCGAGAGAAACGCCAAAGCCCCAGCAGAGTTTTAAATCCTATTAGCAATCACCGCGTCTCGATCGCCGCAAGCCGTGATCTTTGGCAGGAATAATGGGGGGGCTCACCGAAGGTGACGCGGAGGTAGCTGAAGGCGCCGCCGGCGACGGGCATGTCGACGGCGAACTCGGTGTAGCAGAAGGCGGAGAGCAGGGCGCAGAGGCCGGCAATGGCGTAGGAGACGACGACGCCGGGCCCCGCGTACAGGCGCGCGGCGCGGCCCGTGGTGACGAACACGCCGGCGCCGACCATGCCGCCGAGGCCGAGCCCCACGAGGTCCCACCACCGCAGCGCGCGCGCCATGCGGGCGCCGGAGCGCGCCCGGACGCGGCTCATCTCCTCGCCGGGCGCCGTCGCCGCGCACGCGCGCCGCGCCAGGCGGCGCGGCGTCTGCGCCAGCGCGCGCCCGTACGCGCGCAGGCCGGCGAACGAGCCGCCGGCGCCGGCGCGCGCGGCGCCGTCGGGGTCCGCCACCAGCGCGGCCTTGTCCATGGCGGCGCACGGCGGGTGGAAGGCACGGGGGGCGCGATGCCGGTGGGTTCTCCCGGGGATCGGGCGGCGCGGGAGAGTGGAGAGGAGAGTGGCAGGCAGAGAGAGACGGGAGCAGGAGGTGTGAAGGCCAGATGGAGTGGAGGGAGCGGCCGGGATTTAAAGAGGAGCCTAGACATGGGAGAGGGGAGGCGTCGAGGCGAAGGGTGCTCTCATGGTGCCTCCGTGAAAAAGGAGACGGGTAATCCGTAATCCTTTCGAGAGAAAAAAAGAGACGGTAAAATGGTAAAATGTAAATGCGAGAGCTGGAAATCTGCATGTACTCAATCAAGACCATATTAATGTATAATGTACTACATTCAAGATCATATATGTATTAGTGCAGAAGGACTCGGTGTCACTGACGTGTGGGCCCCACTACGCTAGGGCTATAGGTCAGAGGCCCTGCAGTATTGCAGAGGAGGCTCGTCTATTAGCGGAATATATTTATCACTGATAGATTATTCTTAGAATGTACTCTCTTTTAATCTAAAGAGATGGTGAAAAGAATAGAAAATCACATGTTAATCTTTATGCGAGCAAATAATTCAGGTTTCCGACCAAAGAGGCCAAATCATGCATACTTCTCGTGAGGTGATGGGAGGTAGAGTTGGCTAATCGTAAAGCTTCTCTTACCTATTTTCTTCATTGCAAAGGCTAGGATTTTATGAGGTGCCACAACAATCTTGTAAAAGCTTATGTCCAAGCATAGATTGTCCATTTGGGCATTTACAATTGCAGGCTTATATACTCCAAGAAAATAAAGAAAATATATAATGTGTAACTAGCTCTTTAGATACAATTTAAATTATTATTATATCCGATAGATATTGTTTGTCAAAGTATCACCTTTATATATCTTCTTGATATTTTCATGGACTTAAATAGTTATATTTTCGAATGAAGAAATTTTAAAAAATGTTTTCTGAAATAATAAAATAAATTAATAAATGTAGACAAGAAAGATAAAAAGGACAAGCAAAGAGTGGGTCACTTCAAGAGAATCATAGGACAAGTTGTTGCGCGAATTGTCGTCTTTCTTCTTATCTTTGCATGGAATTAGTTTTATGGACTCCCCTCAAATATAGACGATGTTACTCGCTGAAGAATTAATGGACGGTCAGGATATCAGAATCAGGAGGCTAGTGCCTTTAACTTCCTTCGTTGATGAGAGCAATTAAATGTTGGATATTCACTCGCTACAAGATTTCTTCTCTGACAGGGATGGATTATGCCGAGATTGATATCTTTTATATTTATGATCTCAGTAGTAACTTTTCTTAGAGAAGATGTGCACACGTGGCACGTAGCTTGTGCGTGCAACCAATAGCTTTAGTGGCCCCCATATCCCTCAATTTAATATGGTCTCATTCGAGTCAAGATTTAGGAATGTGACAAGGCAAATCTTTCGGACAACATTGATGACAGGGATAGCCATTTTTCTCTCCTAATTTTAAAATTTGTTCAAGACTATCAAACTGGACACCAGTTCGATCTCAAACTAGAGAACACGACCGGTAATAATTAAGATGTAGGGAATTCTAGTTATATCAGTATAAATAGTTCCAAGAAAATCTCTACAACTTCATGACTTATTAGTTCTTTCGCCTGGTAGGGAGATCAGCAACAATATGCCAATATACTTCACATTAATCATCTCATCTCTGCACGGCATCACACCTTCGGTTTGTGTTAGGTCAATCCCAAATCAAGACACCACTAGTAGTTTCTATACTTTGTCATGCCATATATACACTACTCATAGAAATTGTATCCTTAATGGATGATTTCTTCAAAATAAATTGATATCCAATCATATCTCTTCTCCCTCCTTTTGTCTTGGTTTTCACGTAGACATAGTTTTTTTGCATGAGACTCGATTTCTTCGTATTTTTTCTTCTCTTCTTGTTAACTCTTCTGCCACCTCAGCTTTTTGCTTACATAACAACGTATTTAATACTATAGAAACCAGCTGAGTTGGAGGGTTGGGACTGCTGTTATGCACAGACACGGCGATGTTTCCAAATAAATGGCAGCATTATATACATTTAATTGAGTTGCTATATGAGGCACACTGATCATGACGTAGTACTTGGTTGAATACACGGATTGGAGAATAAACTCTTCATAAAAGGGAAAGACACCTGCTGATTTGTTACGATCTTCTATGGTTATTAGTAATCAGTAATGCTGGAAACCCACAAAGAACCAATAAACTACAACGGCTGGGTAGATCTAGGGTTTGACCTTAGCTCATTTTAATTGAACGGATACAAATAGGGTCAGCTAATTCCTAGTTAAAGGCCTTCTAGACGGTTGGACAGTAACTATCCAGGGGGAGTCTATTCCCCGCATATGCGGGCGAGCGACGCGTCGCACAAGCGCGCTCGCCCCCGCCTTCCTCCGCCTCCCCCGGCTCCGGCGGCCTCGGCCGCCTCCGACGCCGACCTCCGCCGCCCTCCGCCGCCGCCAACACTAACCACTCCTGCCGCCGTGCCGCCCTTCCATTGCCGGTGTCAACGCCTTCTCCTCGCCCCCGCCGCCGGCCACCGCCCACCGAATGTCTGGCCCCGCCCGGCCGGCGGCGCTCCCATGCCGCCTCGCCCTCCGCCGGCCAACCCGGCTCCACTGCCGGGCCACCGCCGCCCCTAGTCCCCTCCTCTAGGTCCTTGGAACCCCGGCAACCCAAAACCTAAAAGCCGCTGCCGCCCGCCACCACTCCGGCCGCCAGCGACCTCACTGGCGGCCGCTCCCCCCACCAACTGCCTCTCCCCGGCGGCCGCTCCCCCCCACCCCCCTCATCCTCCCGTAGCTCGCCGGCGGTGGGGTCGAGAGGAGGAAGAAGTTCTTCTTCCTCCCCGCCCTATGCAACGCAATGCGTCGGTGCCGCATATGCGGCGAATAGATTTTCCGACTATCCAGGCATCCAGCTAGTTGGTTCAAACCCACCTAATTCCAGCCAGGCAGCTAATTAATGGATTAGTTACGTTGATGCAAATAGGCTCTCTAATAAGGCTCCGTTTAAATCCAAATGCTAATAGATGACAGTGTTATAGCACTAGCTTTCTCCAAACGGGAGTGCTAATGTAGTGGATTAAACTTTTGTCAAGACTCAAAAATCTTGGCATGTGCATGAGTGCTAATATGTGTTAAACTTTAGCACTCAACTTTTAGCTCTTCCAAACAGGACCATAGTTTGTGGCCACAAGACTGAAATAGTGAAATTAATGGGAGGAGCGAGGAAGCCATGCATGTAGGGCCCTTTTTATGTGCTTTTGAGGCACTGGCTGGTCAAATTGCTATGACCAGACACACATTTTATATATGTTTTTATATAATTAATCGGGAAAAGGAAGGCCGGACAGGGAAGCTTATTACTATACTAGGCACTAATTGAAGAGTGGATAAAATGAAAGGTGCAAGTTGAGTCCTGTTGCTAACCTACATAGCCGTCTCCAGGGTTAACCTTTCCGTTTTTTCTTAAAATCCCGCCGATCACCGGAAACGGAATTTCGGCCGAAATTTCGGCGGATTTCGCTATTTCCGAACGAAAGGGGCTTTTGAATTCAAAAATGAAATTCCGGGCGAAATTTCGGTGATTTCGACCGAAATTCGTGGTTTTTTACCGGAAAATGATGCATATTAACAGAAAATGATGTCAGTGTTATGTATATATGAAAAAATTGAAAATTTTGGCAGAGTTTCGCTTGATTATGTGTATATTGATAGTTTATAATGCATAACATATATATAACTCCACAAAACAATGACAAATACACCATTTAACAAATGAAGTTCATGAATAGCAAGGTGTAAGTTCATGAATATCACATGAAGTAGCAACTCGTGTTCTTTTTGATGAATACCTACTAACAATCCATGAATATCACATAAACTAATAATTCATTAAAACTAGCAATTCATACATATCAACTAACATGAAAAAATTCATACATATCAACTAACTGATTTTTTTTATGCATTCTATGTCACATGGTCTCTAGAATCTCAAATCAACTAACTTAGATCGACATCAACAAGCATCAACATAAAAAAAACTTCTCATACCTTAAGTTCCAGGAGCCGCGGCGAAATCCGGTCGATTTCACCGGTTTCTCGCCGGGAAATCACCGAAATCCGCTCGGGTCTACTCAACGTTAACGGGTCCAAACCCATTTAGTGATTTTAACCAACCAAATCAACTTATATTTGAACGATTTCAAGTGCTACTCACTCAAAAAAGCACCTAGTTTTTTATCATATTTTTGTCATATTTTTTTACATTTTTTTGAATTTTGAATTTTGAAATGAAATTTATCGAAATTTCACTTCTCGGTAACTAGCGGAAATGAAATTTTTACCGAAATTACGCCGGAATTGTTAACCCTGGCCGTCTCCACTTGCAGCATTCATGTGACTCTGGTCCCTTTGATTCATCTTTCTCGTGCTTTCCTTTTTTTTACTAACTTTTCAGACACCTTTTTGGTTTGAATAACAAGACCATTGATTCTTGCGAAGGAACCATGTGCAAGAGGTTTTAATATAGAAGCAAGTTGCAGGAGATTCAACTAGAAAAGAGAGAAGAGACAACATCAGAGCATATTAGTATTGGGCTAAGGAGGACCTTAGACTGACTTCAATAATATAGTGCAAAATGGAAAGGCAGTCGCGAGTTTGCCTCGTGTGAACAGTAGACTTAGGAGAGGCAAAAACTTCGTCTCTCCAACAGCGAACGCAAAAAACGCGGGAGAGGCAAAAACTTGGGCACGCACGCACGCACGCCGCGCGGTCGCCGGGATCCGCCGTAGGAGCTCGCTCGTGGGCCACGGCGATGCGGACCTCGCCCGCCCAAGGCGGCGCTGCCCGCGCACATCCTCTGCTCTTGCGCGGCGGCGCTGCTCGCGCGCGGAGCGCGCCTGCCCAAGGCCGCGGCGGCGCCGAGCTTACCTGCCCGCGGGGAGGCGCTGCTCGCGCGCGGAGCTCGCTCGCGGGCCACGGCGACAAGGACCTCGCCCACGCGCGGAGCTCACCCGCGGACCGCGACGGCGCAGAGCTCGCCCGCCGGGGTGGGAGGGAGCCGCGTAGGGAGCGCCGGCGGAGGGCACGCCATCGGAGAGGGGGGAGAGAAGGGAAAGGAGGCTCGTGGTCGCCGGGATCCGCCGTCGGAGTTCGCTCGCGGGCCACGGCGATGCGGACCTCGCCCGCCCAAGGCGGCGCTGCCCGCGCGCGGAGCTCGCCAGCGGACCGCGGCGGCACGGAGCTCGCCCGCCGGGGAGGGAGGGAGCCGCGTAGGGAGCGCCGGCGGAGGGCACGCCGTCGGAGAGGAGGGAGAGAAGGGGAAAGAGGCTCGCAGTCGCCGGGATCCGCCGGAGAGGAGGAAGACCCAGCCTCCCCTGCTCCTCGGTGTCCTCTGCTCCTTCGCGGCGGCACAAAGCTCGCCTGCCTGCGGAGCGGCGCTGCTCGCGCACGGACCTCGCTCGCGGGCCACGGCGACGTGGAGCGCGCCCACCCAAGGCGGCGGCCGGGGAGGGAGGGAGCCGGCGATGGAGGGGGTGGAGGAGCGCCGGCGGAGGGTGGATCTGGCTGCCGTGGATCCGGCCAGGGACCGGATCTGGAGAGGCAGAGGAGGTCTGGGAGGGAGGAGGGAGGAGGGAGGGAGGAGGGGTGCCGGCGAGGGAGGGAGGGCGGATAGGACGAGGGAGAGAGCGAGGAGGCGCGCGCGATTTGCGTTGGAGGAGAGTGGAGGAGTATATTTGCATCGCGATACGCCTCGAAGGCAAAATGCCTCTCCTGTTTGCGATGGCTGTTGGAGGAGCTATCTAACGCGCACAGTGCCGAGCGCGAGGCAAAAAAGTGTTTGCCTCGTGCTGTTGGCCTCAGTCTTAGCGACCTATATATGCATATGAGTAGTGAGGACGGAGTGATCACTTTGTTTGATGTGATATTCCTAGTCCGCAAACAAGTGTGGCACCATGCGATGCGACCCCTCTCATTATTCGGGCCGTCAAGGTGATGAGAATGTTCACAAGCATCTTAGCGTGGTGCCCTGCATATCAAGCGATGAGAATGTTCATGTACTGTTCATCATAGTGTGAAGTAGTCATTGAAGGAATAAAAAAAGTTTTTATCATCTTCGCCTCTATGAGTTGCAAATCGAGCAGAGCTGCGCAGTCGCGGCAGGCAGCAGGGTGCGCCGGCGGCCGCTACGGGCACGACGACGATGGCTCTGGCTGGCGCGTCCACCGCATCTACCGGTGCCAACCTATCAGCCGCAGGCGACGCGATGCACCGTTGCTACGTGGCCATTTGCGTAGCACACAGTAACTCCTACTATAGCTACCAGACACTAAGAGCAAGTTTTATAGCAACGCTCGCTGCCCGCCCACTGTCGGCTGGGAGGCACTCATGATGGTGGCGGGCCCCAGCATTTCAACCAATAAGAGCAGAGCCATGCTCTCTCCGCTGGCCGCGGTCCGCGTGTAGTGTAACAACCGCATGATTCTCTTTCTTTCTCCATATTAGCTTTTCGCCCGCTCCGCGCCATCCACAATACTTGCTCTAGGACACTAAACATGGAATTTCTGTCGCAGGCCAGACCAGGCCCGTGCGTGGCAGTACTGTTGAGATATGGTTTGACTTTGACGTCCCACTTTGGTCCTTGTCAGCAAAGGTACTCCCCTCGCACGTGAACAAAACAACAGGCCAACAGCGGCGACAGCCTACAAGTAGTAGGCACGTGTATCTCCTAGGCCCACGGCCCACCCGCTTCTGCGAAATCACAGAGCAAATGTAGACTATAGCAGCTAGCACGTGCAGAAGGTGGGTGTGCGCTGTTCATGGGCTCGACAAAAAAGAGATGTTAACATTGAGGATGCACTTCACTTGAAACTGTGCCAAACAGTTATATACAACGGCTTCATCCATAAAGCACCTCATGAAGCTGGAAACGACTTACACTACTTACACTATGTAGAAGGAGCCAAAAATAATAGTTTCATTAGTTTCACCTTATCTATCCATTCATGAAGAACATGAGTAAATTGTTGTCTAATGTTTTCCTGAGAGGGACAGGTAGGTAACTTTTGTCATAGAATTTGTTTGTGATAATGCCTGCATGTTGTTTGCAACATCCTTAGTCCAAAGATGTAAAATATTGATACATGTTACCTCCAGTAATTTTGCCGTTCATACCACCTGTGTATTGTCATATTGTTCTGCTTTTAGTTCATCCCACATATGTATTGTCATGTTGGAAGACAATGAGGGACAAATTTTTTTTAATCTGCTTTATTGCTTATAAGTTGAAACACACCAGGGCTGTTTCATGGCATTCATGATTATTGAATAGTTGGCTTTAATTTTCAGATATCTATACATGTCAACGAAGATATATGCCATGATTAGGAATAGTTCGCTTGGCTTGTCAGCCAGTCAGCCAGCAGTGCTTTACTCTCACACCAAATCAGCACCAGCCACCAACCAGCCAGTAGTATTTTTCTCTCATAACAAATCAGTATTAGCTACCAGCCACAGCCAAGCGAACAAAGTGAATGCACAATTGATCACTAGCTAGGCCCCTACAAGTTGATAATTGATATAACTTTTCCATCAGTTAAAAATTGCGTGAACATATGAGATAATCACTGTTATCAACTCCACTACTCCCGATGCACACACAACCACTTCAATGGTACGCACAATTCTTATTGCAGAGTTTGTGGTATTTCCCGTCTTGCTGTTGTTTTACTATCTCACTCTATGTCACTGTTTTCTAAGTACGGAACAAATAAATATGCCCTTATTCAGAGGGGAGACCAATCTACCAAGAAGGCACTAATGGACTTGCAGGCTCATCTCCGTTTATGTATGAAAACAACTTTTGAATGACGAAACTCCAAGTACTTTTTTTTTTTTGATCCAAAACTCCAAGTACTTTCGGAAGGCCATTGGAGACGCAAGAAGGCATAGAAGAAGATACAGGCCTACTGCTTGGGCCGCAGCTGATGGGCCGCACCAAGCAGCCTGTGTGGTCAAGATGCGAGCAGCAGGTGGGCTGGATTTCCTCGAAAAAAAAGTAGGTGGGCTGGATTGCTTGATTTTTTTATTATTTGAAACGAAATTGCCTGACATTTTGCTAGTCGATTTTTTTATTTTTTATTTGCTCATCAAAAGTAGTATTCCATCCGTTACAAATTGTATTTCGTTCTGACAAATCTAGATACATAACTTTTGCTATGTATCTAGGTATAGCGCATTTCTAGGTTTATAGCAAAATCGAAATATTTAGATTTGCCAAAATGACATGAAATTTAGAATGGAGGGAGTAATCAACATGCTCTTTTGTGATAGGATGTGGCCGTCCCATTCACCCAATATGTATAATAACAATATAAAAAAGAAAGATTTCGTCATCGTCTCTTTATCAGGGCGTAAAAACAAAACAAAACAAAAAAAATGCCTCGGAAGTGGACGTTTTCCGGAGCTAGCTAGTACTGTATCACTGCAACAGCTCAGAAGAAAATGGCGATCAGTACGTACGCAGCACTGAACGGCAACTTGCCAAGCGAAAAAGGTCCTCACCCATGGAGCCAAAACCTGAAGGTTGCCATCGTGTTTGGGAGCTGCGAATCCAAGCAACTTCCCCGGTCGCCGTCACCCATTTTTCGGACAAGTTTATTGCTGTTGGTTAGAGGGCGAACATGGCAGGGAGGCTGGACTCATCTGAATGCCGCACAAACACTTGTTTACTTGTGAGGCCTTTTTTTTCTTTCTTTTCCCCTCCGTCCCTTCTCTTTGTCAAATTAAACAGCCGTCGCTTGCACACGTTTTAGTCGTGATCACAGTAAAAAGAGGTTTAAATCATCAGAGATGTGTGTAGAACAAAGTGTGTGTTCCCATTGGCTGAATTCCAGCGATGAGACCGCTTATTAATTAGCTAGGGCCGTTCGAGCTTTTCTGTTCAAAAGAAAAAGGTTCGTGCTTTTCTAGCACTGATGAATAGGGCCGGGGAAACTAGCAAAACTTGGACGGTACACGAACCATACTGTACTTGACAACTTGTGCTTGCACGACAGATGTGCCCATAAAGTGATAAACAAACGACATAGGCCGGCACACGCATGCCCGTTTCCATACGCCTCATCATTAATCCCTTTTTGAAGCATGGGGTTTGGCATCCACAGTGGGTGTAGCTAAATTCGTGTGGGAATTTACGAGGGATAGATTAATTCGGCTACATGACTCTACCTCCAGGTTCGTGCATGACACTGCGTGCCGTGTTTTCTGCGGTTTTGGTTTTAATTTGGAGGTGCTCCTAAGGTTAGGATTACATGTGTGTATTCATAGAGGTGAACGTGCGTTCATGTATATGAGTGTTTACATTTGTACTGTGTTTTAAAAAAACATACCAGTCACTATACATGGATGTTCATACCAGTCACTATACATGGATGTTTAGTGATAACCTTTGTGTTTAAATTGGATCTGTCTATTCCTCGCATATATGAGTGGAACCATCGCAAATGCCGACGCCCCGCGCCGCTTCGCTGCCAACCCTTCTCCACCGCCGGGCCGCCACCTTCCCCAGCCCTCTTCTCTAGGTCCAATGGCTATTGGAGCCCCGGAACCCCGAACCTAAGGTCCGCCACCGCTCTCCACCACCCCGGCCACAGGACACCGTCCGCGGCCTCTCCCTCTCCCCCACCCCACCCCCACCCCGACCCAGCAACCCTCCTCCCCTAACCCCAGCACCAACCACTATCGCGAGCTCGAGGTTGAAGATGCACAGTGCGCAAGCCCACATGCAGTGAGCGCCGCCCCTTCTGCGACAATACAGCTCGCGCTCCAGTCGCGCGCGAGAGAAATAGACTTTCCGCTCAAATTTGCGCTATGCTGACCTGCGAACGTCACGGTACTTGATGGCACCTGTCACCTTATTTACAAGCTGAAGGGCCGAGAGTCCTGAAATTTGATGATTGAGTGGGCGTGGCTCATGCAGAGGTAGTATGTTCTTCTTCCAAAAAGAAACATAAAAATCAAACAGGGGGCTCGACCCGACATGTCAACCGCCGCAGTCCCACAAAAAGCAGCTCTGATTCGTGGCCGCAACCCTTTTTAAAAAAAGCAGCTTAAAGAAAGGCACCCGCAAACTTTTAGAAAAAAAATCAGCTTAAAATAAACGTTGGAGACAAGCAAGCGCGCCATGCTGCTTCAGTGCCTGGCTTTAGCTTAAAATAAATCAGCCTCAAGAAGTAGCTTGCTTGCTTGCTTGGGTAATTCCCTCCAATTCCAATCCCATCCACCAACCCGATCTATAATCAATCAAACTACTCTGCTGCCTGCCATGGCCGCACGATTTGTTTGTTGCTCGTCCGGTCGTCCCCTTTATCTCTATTGCTCATGGCCGCACGCCATGGCCGCTGCCTGCACGCCACGCCCGCTGCCTGCTCCTCCCTGCGACCGTGAGTCGGACGCCGCCGTGGACAGAGCCCACGCCGCGCCCCCGAGCAGGCTCCGTCGCCGGCCGCCATGGGCAGTCCACGCTGCGCCCCGAGGAGGCTCCGCAGCGGCGGCGGACAGTCCACGCCGGGCCCCGAGGAGGCGGCGCGGCGGCGGCCGCGGACAGAGCTCACGCCGCTGCTCCGAGGAGGCCCCGCCGGCGGCCGCCGCGCGCGGACCGCGGCGAGGAGGGCTGCGAGGAGGGCGGTGGCGACCGCGGCGGATGGCCGCCGCCGCGCAGGCGTCTGAACCTCATGAGATGTGTCAACTCATGTTAGAAATGTGGCCGTGAACTCATTATTATGTTGACTGTGTGATGTACATTATTATTTGAATCTATCTATTATGTTGTACGTCAATCTAGTGTGTTAAAAATATCAAGAATTTGCTTCATAATAATATTTTGCTATACATGTCGAATATATGTCCCCCGTGAGATCTCAATACGTTTGTTTGTGCGCCAAGGGTACTAATGTCTTTTCACAGCTACCTAACTGGGATTTAACAGCAGATGTAATGGCAGGGTCATGGAAGGGAACGAAAACGAAAATAGGATTAGATAAGAAAGTTTTAGTTTTCCAAGGCTATAGAAGAGAGCGTGATTTGTTTGAGGGACTTGCAGGGAATTTTCTCTTTTTTACGTGTATGGAGAGTCTATGTTCTTATTCCCCTTCTTCTTCTTTCAAAAAGAAACATAAAACTCAAACAGGGGCCTCGATCCGACATGTCAACCGCCCGCAGTCCCACAAAAGCAGCTCTGATTCGTGGCCGCAACCCTTTTTAAAAAAGCGGCTTAAAGAAAAGCACCCGCAAACTTTTAGAAAAAAATCAGCTTAAAATAAACGTTGGAGGCAAGCAAGTGCGCCGTGCTGCTTCCGTGTCCAGCTCTAGGCCTCCAGCTGCACCTGCACGTCCGCGGCGGCCGGCGGCGGCTCGTCCGGACTCCCCCGGCGTGCCCAGGACGCTGTACGTGCGTGTGGCCCGCGCGCGCAGCTGAAAGGCCGCCGGAGCTATAGCTGGAGCGCGACCGTGCAGCGCGAGCACGCGTCGCCGTCGACGGACGGGAGACGAGGACACGGCGGTTGCTTTTGGCCGGTGGTATAGTAGGCCACAGTTCCTGGCACGATCAGAGACACGCGCACGGCGCGCGCGCTGCGTATGACCCGTTTCCATCGTTCGGTTGCACATCGCTAGGAAGCGTTCGCGAGAGAGAGAGGGGGCGTTGAGTTATTTGGGCCACTTGGGCACAAGAGGATGGAAAAACTCCGGGGAGCGAGGTTTCAAACCTGACCGTGCAGATGGTTGACGATTTTGATTGTAGGATTATCATTTTTTTCAAAAGAACTACTGTTTCAATCAGCGGCTGATTGAGACGCCAAGTTGCATGTGGCGTGTGTGTGTGGGGTGTGTGTGCGCATGTGGTGGTGTGAGTGACTCAGTATGGTGCGTTCCGAGACTATTAGGACAACCTCATCTGCGTTGAGTCGGTCAGCGTGGATAACCGACCTCTTACATGCCGAGCCAGTGCTTCTGGCAAATTTCAAAAAAAAAAAAGAAGAAGTGATTGCGCACGCAACTTAACATGTACTCTACTCTGTATGAGCCAATAATGAAGCTCGGTGTCCGTACGATGGAGGGTCCGCAAACAGGGATTCTATTATTCAAATTTAACCTAGCAAATCTTTCTAACTAAAAAAAATGAAACCCATTCATTTTAAATTAGAAATTATAAATTGGTACAAATAGGTTGCATTTTTGGAAAAAATAGGCTACATTTTTAGAATAAAGTACTTATGAATTTTTTAGAAAATCTAGGCACCCCTTTTGTATTTTCTTATTTATTTTTTTACTATGGATTGTTTAGTTTGAAATTGGATATTTATAATATTTTTGAAAATAATAAAAAAACACTTAAGGATCCAAATTGCTCGATTTCAATAGTTGGATAGCCCTCGTTATCCGATTTTATATTCGAATCAGACTTTACAATTAGAGGATGTAAACTGAGCTTCTTCTTAAACAAGAGAGATTAGTAGTTTCAATCGTTAATCCTAGAGTGACGCCGCCACACGGTCTCTTGCCTCACACTACCCAAGTCGGCAAAATCACGTTGGATCTAGAAAGTGCCCAATTCAACCACACAAGTTGTCTATGATGGTAAATGTTGAAAATCATCATTAAAATAGGAAAAGATCAACTTTCTACCCTCGAACTAGTACAATAGTACATAGTTAGATTTTCAACCTTGTACTGTAAAACCGAACAACATGGGCTATCCAACTATCGAAGCCAAATAATTTGACCCTTTAGGTGGTTTCAAAGTCGGTTTGTATTTCTAAAAATAATAAGTTAGATTTAAAAAATCAAAACTAGTATACTTTAAATTATCAAATATGAAACCGGTACAAAAAGGTTTCTAAAAATATAAACTATCTGTTGGATTATTTTTATAAAATAATAAATTATTTTTGGGACCACTTAAGTGTCTAAATTTGTCTGATTTCAACAAGTGGATGGATCTCGTTATTAGATTTTTATAACTCGAAGTTTAAAATCAGACTCTTTTGATAATTCAAGAGTTTAAACTCAACGTTTTTCTAAAAAAATTGATATGAGCAGCACTTTCAACCCAGAGAATAAAAGCGGTTAATCCTAGTACGTCACGAAGTGACATCGTCACATGCTCCCGTGCCAAACTCCACCCAAGTCAGCAAAACCACGTTGGATCTAGAAAGTGGCCAGGACCCAGCAGGGTTTCAAAAACCGGTGCTACTGTTCAAAACCGGAATAGCAGCACAAAAAATGACTTTTGTATTTTTAGATTTAGAAACATAAAATATAAAAAACCGGATCCGGTTTACCGTCCCGGACCGGACCGGAAACGAAAAAAAATCCGGAAACCGGCGGTTCCCGTCCGGTTTTTGAAACCCTGGGACCCAGTGCGTGGTATCGGTTAGGCACGCGACCGAACTGTGGCCGGACAAACTGTTTGCAAATTAAAAAGCACACTGGTAATCAAGGCCGTGGATTAGCGCGAGTGATCAATGCCAGAACGGGACCATCATCGTCATCCGGCACAGATGGGTCTGATGCCGATCAACGTTACACGCACATGCCAAGTCCGATCGCACACGCCTGATCCAATTGCGAGCCAGCCAGCCAACCGAGTCTCCCCCAATCCACGTACAAGTAGTAACACGTTCGCCGCCTGCCGCCGCGGCCAGGCCGGCCGGGACGTCGACCGCCGCCGCTGTAGACGACGGCGACGCCATGGCTGCACTTGCCAGCTTTCTTTAAACGTGGGTACGCAATTAGCCAACTATTAACCTGAGTGCCTGGCACGTCGGCCCGGGCCCGGTCAACGGCGCCGCGGGTTGAGATTGACCGCCCCCGCGCGTGCCGTGGTGCCGGGCCCGCGCGTCAGCGAGCGACGTACGGATCGCAGAAGCTTCCTGCGATAGAAAAATGTCGCCACGGGCCACCTCTCCGAGCTTGCTTTCCGGCAACGCAAAGAGCGCGAGAGCGAGCTACTGCTACTGCTAGATGGCTCCACCGTGGGCTCTCATCCTTCCTGCGGTCCTGCCGAGACGGAGACCGGCCGGTCGGGGCGCGGGAACACCTCGCTTTCCGGCCGTGATCCGACCACTCACCCTCCCCGGCCACTTAACCCATTTATAAACCAAGCGAGCAGCCACTAGCTGGCTTCAAACCGCATCAACGGCACGCGCAACCGCCCCGGGAACCAAGCGCGAACAAAGCTCCACGGATTCGCGGCCGCAGCAGCTAGCTCGCGGCGGAGGGAGAAGGATTTGGATTTCTGTCAACGGAGGAGCTGTAAGTTCTGCTCCGTGCAGGGTTCGATTTCGATCCTGTCCATGGCCGCCGCCGGCGCGGGCGGTGGTCTCGGGGCGACGGCCGGCGCCGCCGCGGCGGCGGGGACGGCGACGGAGACGGCCATCGAGGACCTCCCCGCGGACGTCCTGGCGCTCGTGCTCCGCCGCCTCGACGGCGCGTCGCTGGCCGCCGTCGGGTGCGCGTGCTCCGGTTTCCGCGCCCTCGCCGCCGACCCGGCCACCTGGCGCGCGCTCTGCCTCGCCATGTGGCCGTCCATCCGCGACGTCCCGTCGTTGCGCGGCGGCGGGCACCGGGCGCTCTTCGCCGACGCCTTCCCGTTCCCGGCCGCGTCCGTCCCCCCGGGAGCGCCGCCGCCGCGGGCCCTGCCGGCGCGCCTCGTCTCGGCCGTGGACCTCCACCACGGCGGCGCCTGCATCCTGTCCCGCGTCGTGGAGACGGACGCCGCCTCGGGCTGGTTCCTCGGCTCCCCGTTCCGCGTCGACGCGCTCGTGCAGGAGGGCTTCTCGGCGCCGACGCCCGTCGCGCCCGCCGACCTGGCGCTCAGCTGGATCCTCGTCGACCCGGCCACCGGCCGCGCCCTGAACGCGTCCAGCCGCTGCCCCGTCTCCGTCGACCGCAAGTGGCTCACGGGGGACGCCGTGGCGCGGTTCGCCGTCGCGCTCGGCGGCGGCGTGGCCCTGGAGGCCGCCGTCGTCTGCGACGAGCGCTACGGCCACGTCCGGGAGGTGAGCCTGTGCGCGGAGGACGGCGACGGCGGCTCGGTCAGCGGCCGGGACGCGCTGGCAGCGGTCGCCGCGGCCATGGCGGGCGCCCGGCGGGGCCACCGCGGCGCGGAGGGCGAGGCGAGGCTGCGGTACGAGGAGTTCGTCAGGGGGAAGCGGGCGCGCAATGAGTGGAAGGCCAGGCGGGAGGGCATGCTCGACCTCTGCTGCTCTGGCGTCGGCGCGGCGGCGTTCCTCGGCTTCCTCGTCATGCTCACGCTCCGGTGACACGTCCGCCGCGCCCGGGGGAGCCGCCTCATGGCGTTGACTTGTACAGGGGATGTAAATACGACTGTGCTGTTGGTATTTTTATTTTTTTAACGAAATTGTGCTGTAGGTTATACGGTCGGTTGTCAACAGTGAAATGTACAGCTGAAAGTTGCCATCAGATAGTGGTATCCTTTTGCCGCTATTAATTTTGCAGAAAGCAAAGTTTAAGAAAAGGAAACTTGGTAGTACATTATATTTCTCAGAAAGAAAAGTTTGCTTTCTGAGGTGATTTGGGTTGCAAACTAATGAGGCTCCATGATTTCATTTTTTTTTACTGGACATGCAGCAAACTCTCGCCACTGAGGTGAAAAAGAAAAATTGACACAAGCCTCCGCAGACTCTCGCCATCAGATAGGTAAATAGACAACAAAACGTAAATAGATTAAATTTGAATTTGAAGGTTCTTACACAAACCTAATTTTACTTCAATTTTCAGTTGCAGAAATATGCTACAGAATTGCAACCAAGGTTATTTCATAATCTAATCATTCAACCAATCCAACATTCTGGCATCGAGCTATTTTGCCGCAGAACCTCCCCTACAGTATCGTCGCCGCAGTAGAGTTTAACCATCAAATTCGGGATGGATTGGTGTGGTTCCTCTAGGCTTAGACACCAGAATATCGAAACATGAACGAGAAAAGGCATAAGAGAAATATTGGCTAGTAATTGTGAAGCCCCAATTGTTAACAAGAAGGAACACCAAAGGACTTTGCTCTTCCATCTCTTGGATAAATAGAGAGGGAGGGCATAGCTTTTTTTTATTTTTTTCATATTTTCATCAAAAAATTGAACATTGAAGATAGATGACAAGCGTCTGACCAATTTTATCAGGTCGTATAGGAACAAGGTTCAAACCATTCATTTGTTAGGATGCATCAATTGCATGCATCACTGCATTTCCACTTGACACCTGTTTAAACGGCTCGTCTCGCCGCTACCTTATCCTATTTTCATACTTCTATCGCTCCATCCCCGTATGGGTGGAGAACCCGTCGCTATCTCGGCTGTGCTACCAGAGGCTCTAGGGAAGTCGGAGGAGAGAGTACTCATCTTGGGGTGGGCTTACTATTTATATGCTTTCAGTAGTTATCCTCTCCATACTTGGTTGCCCAGCATTTACCGTAGGCATGATAACTGGTACACCAGAGGTGCGTCCTTCCCGATCCTCTCGTATTAGGGAAAGGTCCTCTCAATGCTCTAACGCCCACACCGGATATAGACCGAACTATCTCACGATGTTCTGAACCCAGCTCACGTACCGCATTAATGGGCGAACAGCCCAACCCTTGGAACCACCTTCAGCTCCAGGTGGCGAAGAGCCGACATCGAGGTGCCAAACCTTCCCATCGATGTGGACTCTTGGGGAAGATCAGCATGTTATCCCTAGAGTAACTTTTATCCGTTGAGCGACGGTCCTTCCACTCGGCACCGTTGGATCACTAAGGCCAACTTTCGTCTCTGCTCAACGGGTGAGTCTTGCTGTAACACCCAGGTGTTAATCCTTGGTAATTAAGTTAATTGAAGTCATTAGTTTTAAACTCACACGACAAAGCGCAAAACCAAAACACCTCCTGTCAGCCTGGCCCGGACCGGTCTGACCGGTATGGGCGACCGGTCTGACCGGTCTAACCCGAGTTGGTGGTTTTTGGGGCCCCACGTCATTTAAACCTCTCCCTCTCACACAACCACTCTCTTCCCTCACCAGAGCCGGCTCAAGCCCGAGCTCTCTCTCCCTCTCCTCTCGAATTCTTCCCCAAACCCTAGGACCCAAATCCATTCATCCTCCATTATCCAAGGCCCAAGGGAGTTTCATTTGGGTGGAGAATCATCCTTCCCGCGTGCTCCATTCCGGGGTGCCTTGGTTTCAAGCTCTTGAGGCAAGGACCCAAGGTAATAGCTTGTGGTTTGAATTGATCTCTTGCTCTAGGGGGATTTAGGTAGTTTCCTTGGTCATGAACCTTGGCTTGCACCTTAGGCTAGAGCATAGATGGAGTTTGTGCGGTGGAATCAAGTTCTTGTGGGGAAAAAGGACTCATTCAAGGTAATTTAGGGGTTTGGATCGATCTCTGGTTCTAGAAGGGTTTTAGGTGGTTTTCTCTGGCCAAAGGCATCCACATGAACCCCTGAACTAGATCCTAGGAGGTGTTTGCGGTTGTCGGACGATTTTTGCCATGCCCAGGATTCTAGGTTCTGGTCTGGGTAGGACCGCTCTGACCGGTCGGAGGGACCGGTCTGACCGGTAGCTTGCTGCGAGAGTAGGACCGGTCTGACCGGTGTTAGAGACCGGTCTGACCGGTAGGGGCTCGGACAGTCCGGCCATTTGTCCGGACACTCCGGAGTTGGGGTGGGTTAAACATTCCGAGTTTAGGTCCGGATTCTCCGGACTCGGTGGTCCGGATACTCCGAGTATATGTCCGGGTACTCCGGATTTCGGTCTCAGTGTGCACCCAGGCCAGACCGGTCTGACCGGTTGGGTATACCGGTCTGACCGGTGTGGCAGAGGCTGAGATGAGCTTAATCAGAGTTGCTGGTACAATTAGTTAGAAATCAAGTGGTTATTGGTTACTCTTATATTTTTATAAATCATGCATGCATTTTCATGCCATATGCATATGCACACGTGTAGCAACCGCGGCGGAGGAGGTCGTGTACGAGGTGGTTGCGGAGCCACAGGAGCCCCAGGGGCAAGCCCCGCAGCAGGAGGATCGTGGGGAGTCGGCCCAAGGCCCCACTCACCCCAGTGTTGAGCAGCAGGCGCAAGGCAAGCCCCGGTGCACATCCTTTTATTTCAAATTATGACACCTATAATTATGTTTCTATTACTTGTGCATTAGGTTCAGGAATTTTTTGGAACCCTAGTTGCATGCTCCCTAGGTTTCCTCGAGTTATACTAGTATGTGGAGGACGATAGAAATGCTATGCTTAATAGAACTCGGTAGAAGACGAGTGATTTCCGGTCACTCGCGAGATATAGGGTTTTTAGTTATTTGTAATATATGGAATGTTGAATTAAGGAAGAAAGGAAAAGAACTTGGAGACCGGGAGGGGAAAAAGTTAGCCCCGCCTGTGTCGGTTAAGGACCGTTCGTTGTCTGGCCCTGTGATCGAGTTTGAATTGTACTAACCGCATGCCGGGAGCAGGAGGTAGTCGAAACCGGTAAGCCTAGTACTGCTTTGCTTCGAAAGTACAGGACTTCAACTCACCTCCTGGGGTAGTCGAGTAGTCGCGGAGAAATGGGGATGGATGTTTACTTTTGATGGTCTCACGTTGAGCTCGGCTGACCATATGATGGTGGGGCGGTCCTGTAGTTCGAGGTGGGGAGGGGAAGGGTTGGCATGTATAGTCCGACGGGGCAAATACGTGTCGTGTTGGTTAGGTCCACCTTGCAAGGTTAAAACGGATCGATTCGCCGTCAGTCGCTCTCGGATATGAGCACCTTGAGCACAGCACCGCATCGTAGTAATGCTATATGGAATTTTAAGTGATGCTTGGAAATGACTATCATGAATTATTATCCCATGTTTGTCATGATTTGCTTAGCAGGTGCAAATACTAGTTAATGATGTTAGGTATACTAAATTTGGAGCTAAAAGTGGAAAAATAAGGACTTATTGTAGAAGCTTTTCATGCAAATTAACCACCAGTCAGAAAGCCTTGCATGTCTAGATATGTGGGCTAGGTTATACCCACTGGTCAGGTAAGCCTTGCTGAGTATTAGTATACTCAGGGTTTATTGCCACAATTATTATTTCAGGACACACGGACGTCGACTTCTGCCCCTGTTGTGTCAAGTTCATCCGCCGGGATGCAGAGGGGTGGCAGGTCGAGGAGCGAGACCCTTAGGTTAGGAGATTGTCGGGTTGTACACTCGCGGGCAGAGTGTTCAGCCTCTCTGTTTTGCGCAGACCGGTGTGACCGTAATCTCTGTTTTCAATTTATTAAGATAAAAAGAATAAGGGATTCTTTAGGGTTGGTGTGTTTAAAATAAATATCAATATAGATGAATTTCTTCCTCATTTAGGAGATGGTATTAAATCTCTGATAGATAAATCATACAATTCCGTTTTAGTGCAAGTTTTAACTCTTACATATGATAGAAATTTCAGAAAATTAGTCTACGGTGTGTTTAATATCCGTCCGTGGGACCGGTCTGACCGGTGGAGTCGGCAGCAGGGTGCCGACCGGTTCGACCGGTTAGGTGAACCGGTCCGACCGGTCGAGAAGGGTCAGAGCTAATGTAAGTTAAAATAGATGTAGGATCTTTTGATTTTGAACTTCGGACCATCTATTGTAAAGTTTTGTAAAATTATTTATGTATTTGAACTCGGTTTGTAAAAACTAAATGCTTCGTGTCGTGAACACCCTTATATTTTCAAGTATTATGCCGTGCTTGTACCATCTGCGTCCACCTTCGCGTGGGACTACCGGTGTTGTTTCGATCGGGCCGTGGGTTGAGAAAGGATCGCCAAATTAAGCCATTAAGCTAATGCGCCCGATGTGTTCAAATGACGGCCATTACGCTTAATTAGAGTTTTAATTTGGCGGTTCCGTCACACTTGCAGTCAAGCACCCTTCTACCTTTGCACTCGAGCACCAATGCCCGTCTGGCCTGAGGATACCTTTGCACGTCTCCTTTACCTTTTGGGAGGCCTACGCCCCACAGAAACTGTCTACCTGAGACTGTCCCTTGGCCCGCGGGTCTGACACAAGGTTAGAATCCGAGCTCTTCCAGAGTGGTATCTCACTGATGGCTCGGTCGGCCCCCCAAACGGGGGCCTTCTTCGCCTTTCACCTAAGCTGCGCAGGAAAGGCTCAAAGCCAATCCCAGGGAACAGTAAAGCTTCATAGGGTCTTTCTGTCCAGGTGTAGGTAGTCCGCATCTTCACGGACATGTCTATTTCATCGAGCCTCTCTCCGAGACAGTGCCCAGATCGTTATGCCTTTCGTGCGGGTCGAAACTTACCCGACAAAGAATTTCGCTACCTTAGGACCGTTATAGTTACTGCCGCCGTTCATCGGGGCTTCGGTCGCCTGCTTCCCTGTCATCAGTTCACTAACTTCCTTGACCTTCCGTCACTGAGCATGCGTCAGCCCCCATACATGGTCTTACGATTTTGCGAAGACAAGTGTTTTTGGTAAATAGTCTTGCCCTCCTTTTGCAAGGGGGCACCCCTTCTCCCGAAGTTACGGGGCTATTTTGCCAAGTTTCTTAGAGAGAGTTGTCTCGCATCCCTAGGTATTCTCTACCTACCCACCTGTGTAGGTTTCGGGTACATATACCCTTTTGTTGAAGGTCGTTCGAGCTTTTTCTGGGAGTATGGCATGTGTTACATACTCCAGCGCAGTAGCCCCTAGTACGAGCTTCGTGGAGAAGCAATGGCTAGTCCACGGGGCTCTTACTTCAGCGCTGCAGCAATTGGTACTCGGACCTCGGCTCGAGATATTTTCTCTACCCCTTCTTATCCTGAAAAAGCAGGGTCATCTTGTGTCCTTAAACCTATAACCATCTTTCTGCTAACCTAGCCTCCTTCGTCCCTCCGTACCAATAAGGGGTAGTATAGGAATATTGACATGTTGTCCATCAACTATGCCTTTCGGCCTGATCTAATCACCCTGACTCACCCTCCGCGAACTAACCTTGCGGAGGAAACCTTGGGTTTTCGGGGCAAGCACCGCACGCCCTATCAGGCCGTGCCGGCCCGAGCATGTTGTGGGCCGGGCTGGGTGTGCCTTAGCAGGCCGTACTCCGGGCCGCCCGTGAGGCACAACCCGTTCGGCCATATCTATACCATCACGCAACATTATTAATGGTTTTACAACTGCGCTCGTTGCATTGATGGCATACTGCAAGCTATGGATTTGGGGAGTCACATCGATTGGGGGACTATGGGAACTATTATATGGGTCATCTTGCCGGTGCCAGTCCGTGCCTCCGTGGAGAAATTGTGTATCATTACATTCATTACATTACGAAGAAGAAATAGTACAACACATCCAAAGCACCCTCACAAGAATTTCAATGGCTCAGAAGGATTTTACACCATATGTTTTTCTAATGTCTAAATTTAGTTAGATTTATGGTTAACGCAATACAATAAGTAATTAGTATGGAACAACAAAGTGAGCATATCAATCTAGACACTTTGGTTATGCAAACCGTACTTGATCGGTCCCCCAAATGAACAGTCACCCAAACCTATTAGCAATATATTGTAGTCTTACCAATTCTATCTGAATTATCGAAAAAAATTTCTATCTGAAATATGAAGTCGCCTAAATTTTGCATCCAGCCCATTGTCAGTCCTAAACAGGAAAATCTCTTTACAAATGAGCATCAAACGACATACCTAGTTTAATTTCAGCACGTCTAGGCACTAGTTTGTTCATAGATAATATTGAGGTATGGGCCAATTCCCGTGGGGTTATGGTTAACAGCTCTTACAGATAGTTTGGTGGACTGTGGAAACAACCTGAAATTAAAATCCTCTAGACACTTTGGTTATTCTGCTGCATTCGAGTATCTTATCTCAAAAGAATGGGTTCGTTCTTCAGTCTCAGATAACAACCCCCACTACCAGAAACCTTAACCTAGGCCAACAGGGAAGCACAATGGCCAACAGGCAGCTGGGAACTATCTAAATAGCCGACAGTTTAATGATAACTGTTAGCCATTCTTAGAATCCTAGTAATGGCCCATTCAGTTGCTTAAACAGAAGTTTTGTGATGAAAAAAGGTACTTGCGGGATTTTTGCCCCAAAATGCAGAGGAATGGGCTTAATTGCAGGAGTTTGCATTGTTTCTTCCTTTGTTATTGACATTTTACTTCGCAGTTGGCACATCTCATACCAGATTAATCAACTGCAGTAAAGGAGAGACAAGGGCATGGACAGAACTGATGAATAGTAGGATATCTACTGGTGCCATCTTCAAAGATGGATCGCTAGAGGTTTCATGCGCTCCTAACCCTGAACACAAGAGGACTTTTTTTTTCTTCTCTTTTCGAAGTACCAAAAATAAACTATCTGCGCAACCTCTAGCTGTTGCTGAGTTACCTCATCCTAACCTATCTAATTACTGCTCTTCTTTATGTAATGGCGGAACTAACTATTTGGTGCAAATATTATTAGCATGTTTTCCATTCTAATTACTGCTCTTCTTTATTAGCATGCTTTCTCCGATCCAGAAGCAAGAGTATGGCATTTCAAATGTTAAAACGGAGGACCCTAGCCATCTTCCCAAGTATAAATTTCAGCACTCTCTCAAAAAATAAAAGTATAAATTTCAGCAATAGGATAAAGTAACACATATCAATAGATTGCATGCATGCATAGGATTAAAAAAAAAGAACTCAGTGATCAAGTAATTGGCCCACAAATTTCAATTTCAAGCTAAAAAACTATCGTGTGTTGATTCCTGTTTTTCTAGCAGGATCTATCGGACGTGAACCAGTGGCAGGCAGTCCAGCAAGGATAAGTTTATGATTGTTGCAACAAATTAAAGCAAAGCAGCTTCTACATCGAGAATGCATGAGGAACGAAAGTATCTCTATGCCTGGACACTAGGAAGGAGCGCGTGGACCTGTGATGTGCTGTGATCTGCAGCTCTCCCTTGTGATTGTACTTGAGGCCAAACATGGTGAGATGGATGACACAACCATCATGGGATCCGTAAGCTGACCGCCGCTTCTCCAAGTTTTTCGCTGGCGCGCACTCGACAAGGCAGAACTTGGTCGCACCCATGTAGGTGAGAGTGGCAGTCATGCTCTTCTTGGCCAACATGTCCTCCCTGGTCATCTTGCAATCCGGGTAGAAGCATGGAGCTGTGCTCTTAAAACTGGGGGAAATGACTTGACAGGCACATATGTAGCCATCCCGGTGAAGGCCAACCCACGCGTCGAGCTCGCCGTCGAAGTGGCCCTGGCCGTCGAACGGCAGGACCCATCTCCCATGGAACCTCCATGCGCAATCCACGGTGCCGAACGAGTAGGTGCCCATGCGTCCCTGGTCATCCGACGAGGTCATGAAGATGGTGTGTCCGTTGGGATGGAGCGCGTACGAGTGGACGCAGCTGTGGAACGCCGGCGGCGGCAGCGTCTTCCATGTCCAGCCCTCGGTGGGATGCTGCCTGGCGTCCGGGGAGGTGGGCGCCCACGACATGGCGTCGAACGAGAGCGGCTGCTGCTTGTCGAAGTAGCGGTACGTCAGCATGTAGAGCACCTCGCCGACGGCGATGGAGGCGCTGAAGCCGCAGACCATCTGAGCGGGGGCGTGGGCGCCCATGGACAGCCCGCCCGTCTCGGCGTCGTAGGCGAGGCCGCAGCGCTGGTTCGTGAAGGCGAAGATCTTGGTGCCTAGGGCGGCGAAGGATACGTCACCGTGGCCGGGATCGCGGCCAACCGGAGGCTCTAACCGCAGGGCCGGAGGCTCAGGGAGGTGCCGGGCCGCGCTGCTGTCGTCGTCGTCGTCGTCGGAGTGGAAGAAGCTGTCGGCGTCGATCTTGTGGATGGTGAACCCCTTGTCCCAATCATCCAGCACGAGGTAGAGGTGCTTGTTGTGAGGCCGTTGCCGCCTCTTGTGATGACCGCCGCCGTGGCTGTACTGCTGCCGGCGCTTGTCAGACATCTCGACTGCGGCGCTGGAGGAACGTAACGGCAAATCCAACCCTTATATGTTAGCGGATGGATCTGCATTCGAGTTTCGCAGAGGGAGGAGGGGTACGGTCTTGGATTATATTTATACCGCCTCCCGCTGCCGCCGCATCTCGATCAGTGTTAGAATCGGAATCAAGGAGCCAGCGAGGGAGAGGATGAGTCGGATTCTGCAGAACCGATTTTCAATCACGGAAAGGAATCGATGATGGACCTGCTGGCGAAGATCTTGGGACAGGGAGGAAACTGATCGAAAGGAACTTAACGACCGCTCCGGCCGTGTGGGCTGTACATATTGGGCCGGAAGGCGAATATGCTCCGCAGTGGGTTGGTAGCCGTATAAACAGAAAGCAATACAGCCCAATATGGCTCCACGAGGCCCGTACAAAAAACGAAAGAAAAACAAAAGCCGCGGTGTGCTCTCGCCTTCGTCGTACGGTTAGGCAACGAAAAAAAATACGGAGTACCAATTTTGTGCTGCACCTGCACTGCACATAGTTTATTAGGACCGGACCGGCAATCGAACCACTAGTTCATCGGTTCATTGGTCTGACCGGTTGAACCACCCGCCCGCCGCGCCGGCCCTCCGTCCTACTCGCCGGGCCGATACCGGGCGCCGCCACCGAGCCCCACCCCCACCACCTCACCGCGCCGCCCCCAGCAGCCCGTGCCCGGGCATCCCGGCACCCGCAAACGTGGTTGGTTGGGGGTTGGGGCATAGCACCGCCCCGAGCCCGGCGTCCCGTCGCCCTGCCCTGGAGGGCGCCCGGCCGGCCGGCCCCACCTCGCCGACGTGCCGCCGACCCCGCCGCGGCGGCCCTGGCGCACCAGTCGGCCTCCTCCACCGACGCCGCCACCCCTCTGCCGTCGGGCCACCGCCGCACCGCCTCCACGGCAGCGTCGGACCACCGCAGCGCCGCCTCGACCATGGCTCTCCGTGCAGTGAGACCATTGCTTACTTTACTTGGAGCATCTGAATTAATCAATATTTAAATTTGTCTTGCCTAGTGAATTATTAGCTTAGTGAATTAATATTCAGATTGTTAGTGGTAATTATTGTTTTGAGGTGCTTAGTGAATTATTAGTTTGAAAATTTGTCTTGCCTATCAAATGCAAACTATGTTCTTTCAAGTATTTTTATACACACGTTTGCGTGTCTTGCTATTTGACCTATGGATGTTACGATCTTTTACACGGCTACATGGGTACATGAATTTCTTTCTTTATTCTAACACTCAATTGTACATAATCTGTAATCATCTTGCTTTTTTCCGCAGTCGGCGACACATAGACAACCTTGCCCCGCAATCGCGGCATAGGCTATGGCCCACATAGGGAAGGCAAAATCCGATGTGATCTACAACCCACAAGACCCCCCCGAAGCATACAGCAACGCGACTGTCCACAGTCGCCTCAGTGAGTACAACTTGATGAAAACGGAGGTCCATGGGCCAGAGTTTGATCTGAGCACGCAGCCCATTGATGAAGAAATCATCATGAGGGCGGAAAGGAGGCAAGAAATATGGCCGGTTCTGGATTGGCGACAGCATAATCGACACGGTCTGTACTCCCACTCTCGCACAGATTCGAGCTAGGAGCACTAGTTCAAGCCCGGCCATACGCTCACAACCAAACACTAAGGAGATCCAGATGACGACCCTGAGGGTTATTTCTGTTTCATCTGTCGTTCCTTAATTGTTAAATATGTTTGTTTTGTATTCTAACCATGCAAACAAATATTGTAGGAACAAATGCAAGCAGACTTCCAAGCGCAGCAAGAGGCGGCAGAGGTGAGGTGGCAGGTGTAACACTTGCCTCGCAGACAGTCCGCGAGGGGTCGGCGGACGGTCCGCCAGGCAACGTCCAGATATTTATCTGGAGGGACGTGGGACCCACCTGTCATTCCTCTCTTCCTCCTCACTTCGTCTAGAGCCGAGCGGAGCTCGAGCTCTCGCACCGTCGTCGCCCCCTTGCGTCGATCTCCTTCCTCCGGCCACCAAACCTCGATTCCTCGCGCGGGAACCTTCCTCGGCACCTCCTCCACCTTCCTAAACCCCTAGACTGGCTTCTTACGGGCGGAATCATCCCCCGCCACCGCCGGACGCCATTGGAGGTGCTTAAAGCTTGGTTCCAATGCCGGTCCGCCTCTCCGGTCGTCCTCCGCTCGAACCGACCACGGGAATGAGTTCGTGGTGAGTTCCTTGCGCTCCCTGGTCTTTTTCCCCTTCCGCGGTGCGTCGCCGGCGCCGGTGAACGGCCGCCGCCGTCGCCGCCGCACTTGCTGCCGCCTGCGGCGCGGGTCAAAACCTAGGCATCGCGGACGGTCCGCTTGGGAGGTGCGGACAGTCCACCGGCTAGATTAGGTTTCGTCCAGAGATGATGTTGTCTCTGGTGGTTTAGCAGAACTGATTGCAGACGGTCCGCTATAGGGGAGCGGACGGTCCGCCGTTGACACTAGTAATTTGTCCAGAGACGATGTCTCTGGTGGGGTTCGCACGATTGAACTGCGGACAGTCCGCCACTTGGGCGCGGACAGTCCGCAGTAGCGTCTAGGATTTTGTTCCAGAAATGTTGTTGTCTCTGGTGGGTTGGCGTAGGTGTACTGCGGACAATCCGCTAAGGGTGAGCGGACAGTCCGCAGTATAGATTGAAGTTTGTCCAGAGACATACTTGGTTCGGGTGGGTCGGTAGAATGGTACGGCGGACGGTCCGCCACTGGGGCGCGGACAGTCCGCGGGGTATTCCAGTTGAAGTAAAATAGTTACATCTTTGGACTGCACTCATTTATTTCATATGCATATGTGTAGCATCCGCAGCTGAGGGCGCCGTATTTGAGGTGATTGCGGCACCACAAGAGCAGCCGACGCAAGCCCAGGAGGAGAGGTGTGAGCACCCGGCCCAAGGCCCGTCTGACCCCAGTTCTGTGCAGCAGCCCAAGGACGATAGAAGTGCTATGCTTAATGGGTTTCCGATACAAGACGAGTGATCCCTTGCACTCGCGAGATATAGGATGTTTAGAAGACGAGAAATCTCCGGATTACTCGCGAGAGTCGAGTTATAATCATATTCCTGTACATGTGATGTTGAATTCGAGATGGATTAAATGGAAAAATTGAGACCGGACGGGGAAGGATGAGGATGTTTAGGTAGGGCAGCAGGACAGGGTTCCTGGTTGTCTTAGCCCCGTCTGTGTCGATTAAGGACCGGTCGTTGTGGCAGTGCTGATCGGGGATTGAATTGTACTAACCGCATGCCGGGAGTAGGAGGTAGTTGAAACCGGTAAGCCAAGTACTGCCTTGCTTCGGAAGTACAGAACTTCTACCCACCCCTTAGGGCGAGTCGAGTGGCCGCGGAGAATCGGGATGCATGAGTTTACTTTTGGTGGTCACTCGTAGGGCTCGGCTGACTATATGCAGGTGGGGCAGTTCTGTAGTTCGAGACAGGGAGGGGAAAAGTTGGTGCGCGTGGTCCGACGGGGCTAATGCGTGCCGTGTTGGTTAGGTCCACCTTGCAAGATTAAATCGGATCGATTCGCCGTGTCTCGCGGTTATGAGGGTCTTGATCTCTTTGTTGCCTCGTAGAAAGGAATTAGAAGTGTTAGTGATAAATGATGGAACTATTTTGAATCATTAATGTAATGCTCCAACATGATTGAGTAGATATGCTAACATTAGATGAGAGTCTTTCTATATAGAACTTGAGGCTAAAACATTGAAAGTAAGGATTCAACCCTAGATGCTTTTCTGCAAAACATCTACCAGCCAAAAAGCCGTGCATGTCTAGATAGGGGCTATGTATACCCCAGGTCGGGTAAGCCTTGCTGAGTATTAGTATACTCAGGGTTTGTTGCCACAATTATTATTTCAGGACACGCAGACGTAGACTTCTGTCCCTGCTGCATCAAGTTCATCCGCCGGGATGCAGAGGGATGGGAGGTTGTGGAGCCAGACGTTTAGTTAGGGATCTCCCTAGGGCACACTTTTGGTAGTTGTAGACCCCTTTTCCTCTAGTTGAGACGGGTTTTAGTAATGTAAAGTTTGTAAATTATGTATTTATTCAAACTTGGTTTGTAAAACTTAAGGTAAAGTCTTAGGTATATTTGTTGTATTTTCAAATGCGTGTCGTGCTTGTACCATCTGCGCCCACCTTCGCGTGGGACTATTGGTGATGTTTCGATCGGGACGTGGGTTGAGAAAGGATCGCCAAATTAAGCCGTTAAGCTAATGAGGCCGATGTGTTTAAATGACGGCCATTACGCTTAATTAGAGTTTTAATTTGGCGGTACCGTCACAGCTGGTATCAGAGCCGAAACGCACCGATGGTGGTACAGGCATGACTAATTTTAAGTTCTTCCAAAAATATAAAAATGAATTTTTGTGTAGGGCGAGCATGCATCAAAATTTTTGGTTGTGTTTTGGGCTTTGTCCCATAGGAGTCGAGGGGGGGGGGAGTGAATTAAGGCCTAAGGACATTTGTAGACGAATATTCGGGTCGTAAGATTTCATAGGAGTGCCGTGAAGTGTTACGGTACTGTCACCGGCCGGACTGGAGACACTGTCTGGTAGCCCAAAACGTGTTCAGCGGGCAGTCCGCCGGTCACTAAGGAACATTTCCAGAACCGGTTGAAACTGAATGGAGTTGATAATATGTACAGCGAACGGTCCGCAGATCTCAGCGGACGGTCCGGTTAGCTGGATTTTTGGTACGGCGGACGGTCCGCCCATGTACTGCGGACGGTCCGCCATACCATTTTCGGCTGGACCAGGGCAGATCGGTCAGACCGACCGGTTGCGCCGATCGATCGCCTGGCCCCGCCTGCAAGCATCATTCAGAATTGTTTTGAAGCTCTACATTCTGCATTGTGCCATGAATAGAAAGGATTAGTTACTATCCGTACTGTTTTAATTTATCTGAATAATGGAACTAACCTTGTCATGGTTGAATGCAGAATGGGGGAACCACCGAATCCTCCTGATTTGGCCCAGGCCATTGCGGCCATGCTCACCGGGCGCGACGAGCAGACTGCACTCCTCCGTGAGCTCGTGCAGCAGGGCAGAGCGCCGCGGCTTGAGCCTCACCACCAGGCACCTGTTCCTAGATACCAGGAGTTCCTGGGGACCCAGCCGCCGCTGTTTCACAAGGCCGACGAGCCGTTGGAGGCCGACAGCTGGCTTAATACCATAGAGTCCAAGTTCACGCTGTACCCCTACAATGACAACGACAAGGCGTCGTTTGCAGCACAGCAGCTCAGGGGTCCCGCACGCACGTGGTGGGACAACCCCGTGGCTATGTTTCCTGCTGGCACTCGGATTTCTTGGAATGAGTTCAAGGAGGCTTTTAGAGCACACCATATTCCTACAGGGGTCATTCGCAGGAAGCTCACCAAGTTCCTGGCCCTAAAGCAGGGTAACAACAATGTGATGCAATATGCCCAGAATTTCAACACGCTCTCACAGTATGCCGGCTATCACATGGATACTGATGAGAAGAAGCAGGCGTGTTTCAGGCAGGGGCTTAGCAGCAAGCTCTAGGATCGCCTGGCGATGTTCAAGTTCAACACTTTTAGTGAACTAGTCAATGGGGCTATCGTTCAGGAGGATGCCCATCTAGATCATAAAGCAGAGAAGCAGAGAAAGTCACCGGCTGTGGGGTCTTCTAGCAGTGCTCCTCAGAGGTTCCGCCTGGTGCAGTCGGGCCCATAGCATGCCCCCTTTCAGCACCAGCCACAACAGCAGTGGGAATACAGGCCCCCTCAGTACACCCAGCTACACGGGGACAGTCAGGCCTCCTGCTCCTCAGCAGAATAAGCAGAAGGTCTGGGTGCAGCAGCCGGGGGTGCGCCCCAATTGGTTCCCTTGTCATAACTGTGGGCAATCGGGACACTTCGCCCGTAACTGCCCAATGCCACCTAAGCAAGGCCAGCAGTCAAGCCAGCAGAACCAGAAGCAGCAAGTGGCTCACTTCAAGCCGGGGCAGGTGCACTACACCACCCTTGAGGGTATTCCTGAGGGAGCACCAGTGATGTCGGGTACGTTCTCTATTAACGGACATCTCATTACTGTACTATTTGATTCTGGGGCGTCTTACACATTTATTAGCAAGGAATGTGTAAGCAGATTGGGATTAGAAGTGGAGAGCATATCCAGGCCATATAATATTCACTCACCCGGGGGGCACTTGATTACTAATCAACTTGTTAGATAAGTACCCTTGCAGTTACAGGGAAGGATTTTTGCTACCCAGCTTATAGTGTTGCCATCCCAAAAGATATATATTATTCTTGGCATGAATTGGATGGGAGTTCACAGAGTTGTTCTCGACACTGTTTCTCAATCTGTGCACATCAACTCTCCTATTCATGGCTCGATGACCTTGAGTCTTATGAACGCCACCCCGTTGGTCCATGCGGTGCACCACGCCGAGGGCAAGAAGCTAGAGGATATACCAGTGGTATGTGAATACTCGAATGTTTTTCCGGATGAATTGCCGGGCATGCCACCTGACCGTGCTGTGGAGTTTGCTATTGAATTGCAACCGGGCACGGCGCCAATCTCCAGGAGGCCATATCGGATGCCACCTAATGAATTAGCAGAGTTAAAGAAACAATTACAAGAACTGCTTGATAAAGGTTATATCCGTCCTAGCACGTCATCTTGGGGCTGTCCTGCACTCTTTGTGAAAAAGAAAGACGAAAGCCTCAGGTTGTGTGTGGATTATAGACTTTTGAATGCCGTCACGATCAAGAATAAGTATCCACTTCCCCGGATTGATATCCTGTTTGATTAGCTATTCGGGGCCCGGGTATTTTCAAAAATTGATCTCCGCTCGGGTTATTATCAGATAAAGATTAGAGCTGAAGATATTCTCAAGACGGCCTTCTCCACCAGATACGGGCTTTATGAATATCTGGTCATGTCTTTCGGGCTAACCAATGCCCCTGCTCATTTCATGTATCTCATGAACTCGGTGTTCATGCCTGAACTAGATAAATTCGTCGTGATTTTCATTGACGACATTCTGATCTTTTCTAAGAATTAAGAAGAGCATGCGGAACATCTCCGCATTGTGCTTCAGCGACTGCGGGAACACAAGCTGTATGCCAAATTCAGTAAGTGTGATTTTTGGCTCAAGAAAGTCCAGTTCTTGGGCCACATCATCTCTGACAAAGGAATTTCTATTGATCCTAGCAAGATTCAGGATGTCCTGAATTGGCAGGCTCCTACCTCTGTTTCCGAGATTCGAAGTTTTCTTGGGCTAGCAGGATATTATCGCCGGTTTGTACTGGACTTCTCCAAAATTGCTAGGCCCATGACAGAATTGCTTAAGAAAGGGGTGAAATTTGTTTGGGATAACCAGTGTGATCAGGCTTTCCAAACTTTGAGAAAACTTTTAACGTTGGCCCCTGTTCTGGCTCAGCCAGATATCACTCGACCCTTCGATGTTTATTTTGATGCATCAGGTATGAGTCTTGGCCGCATTCTCATTTCTGCCTTTGGCTTAGCCAAGTATTACTCTGGCCTTGATGTTTGTATATAATGCGTTAGATACGGGCCTCGGCTGCGTCCTTATGCAAGATCAGCGGGTGATTGCTTATGCTTCCAGAGCACTTAGGCGACACGAAGAGAATTATACCACACATGATTTGGAATTAGCAGCAGTTGTATATGCACTAAAGATCTGGCATCATTATCTTCTGGGTAATCCTGTGCATATATACTCCGACCACAAGAGCTTCAAGTATATCTTTACTCAGAATGAGCTGAACTTGCGCCAGAGACGGTGGTTGCAATTGATTAAGGATTATGATCTGGAAATTCATTATCACCCGGGTAAGGCCAATGTTGTGGCAGATGCATTGAGCAGAAAGGCAAGTTGCAACTGCATCTCAGCAACACCTATGCATGCAACTCTATGCCAAGAGATTGAGAAGTTGAATCTGGCTATAGTAGCTGAGGGTACATTTACCAATATTACCCTCACTCCAACACTGCGGGATCAAATTATTGCTGCTCAGAGAAATAATATTGGCATGGAAAAGATTAGACAGAGGCTCAGGGAAAGTGACCCTCGTGTGGCATGTTTTCAGCTTGATGGCGAGGGTGTGTTATGGTTTAAGAACCGGCTGGTAGTACCTAAGGATTTGGAACTTCGGAAGCAGATTTTTGATGAGACTCATCTTTCTAGGTATTCCATTCACCCGGGCAGTAACAAAATGTATCAAGACCTCAGGCAGCGGTTCTGGTGGACCAGAATGAAACGGGAAATCGCGAAATATGTGTCCGAGTGTGACACCTGTCGGAGGGTTAAGGCGAGTCACTTGAGACCAGCCGGCCCTTTGCAGCCCTTGAGTATTCCCTCCTGGAAGTGGGAGGACATCAGTATGGATTTCATTGTCGGCTTACCCAAAACCTCCAAGGGGTATGATTCGATATGGGTTATTGTGGATCGTCTCACCAAAACCGCGTATTTTCTGCCGGTAAAGACCACACATACAACAAAGCAATATGCCCAGTTATATCTGGATCATATTGTGAGTCTGCATGGAATTCCAAAGACAATCGTTTCAGACCGGGGTGCTCAGTTCATTGCCCGGTTCTGGGAGCATTTTCATGCCGCCCTCGGTACTCAGCTCCTCCGTAGTTCGGCTTATCATCCCCAGACCGACGGCCAGACAGAAAGGATAAATCAAATATTGGAGGACATGCTTAGAGCATGTGTTCTCACCTATAATAAAAAATGGGATGAGTGCTTGCCATTGGCCGAGTTTGCTTATAACAATAGTTATCAGGAAAACATCAAGATGGCTCCATTTGAGGCTTTATATGGACGGAAATGCAGAACACCATTGAATTGGTCAGAAGCTAGGGAGAGAACTTTCTTTGGGCCCGATATGGTAAATGAAGCAGAAGAACTGGTTCGGGTTATTTAGGAAAATTTGAAGATTGCCCAATCCCAACAAAAGAGTTACGCGGACAAGAAGCGTCAATCTATCATGTTTCAAGTGGGGGATCATGTCTACCTGCGGGTATCTCCAATGAAAGGGGTCAATGATTCGGTGTGAAGGGAAAGCTCGCACCTCGCTATGTTGGGCCTTTTCTTATTAGTGAGCAGTGTGGACCAGTGGCATACCGTCTAGAGCTTCCTGCTCACTTATCCGGGGTTCATAATATTTTCCATGTCTCTCAGCTCCGGAGATGCCTCCGTGTTCCAGAAAAGGTGATTGATATAGAAAAATTGCAACTGGAGCCCGATCTTGTCTATCCGGAGTATCCCATCAAAATTGTTGATCACAAGACCAGGGTCACTCGGAATCAAACCAGTGACTTCTATAAGGTGCAATGGAGTAATCACTCCGAGCGGGAAGCTACTTGGGAGACGGAGGAATTTGTTCGGACTAAATGTTCAGAATTACTACAAGCCTATCGAGGTACATATCAATTTCTAACTCTCCCTTTAGCCATTCATTAAATCTCGGGGCGAGATTTCTTTTAGGGGGTAGGATTGTAACACTTGCCTCGCGGACAGTCCGCGAGGGGTCGGCGGACGGTCCGCCAGGCAACGTCCAGATATTTATCTGGAGGGACGTGGGACCCACCTGTCATTCCTCTCTTCCTCCTCACTTCGTCCAGAGCCGAGCGGAGCTCGAGCTCTCGCACCGTCGTCGCCCCCTTCCGTCGATCTCCCTCCTCCGGCCACCAAACCTCGATTCCTCGCGCGGGAACCTTCCTCGGCACCTCCTCCACCTTCCTAAACCCCTAGACCGGCTTCTTACGGCCGGAATCATCCCCCGCCACCACCGGACGCCATTGGAGGTGCTTAAAGCTTGGTTCCAACGCCGGTCTGCCTCTGCAGTCGTCCTCCGCTCGAACCGACCGCGGGAATGAGTTCGTGGTGAGTTCCTTGCGCTCCATGGTCCTTTTCCCCTTCCGCGGTGCGTCGCCGGCGCCGGTGAACGGCCGGCGCCGTCGCTGCTGCACTTGCTGCCACCTGCGGCGCGGGTCAAAAGCTAGGCATCGCGGACGGTATGCTTGGGAGGTGCGGACAGTCCGCCGACAAGATTATGTTTCGTCCAGAGACGATGTTGTCTCTGGTGGTTTAGCAGAACTGATTGCGGATGGTCCGCTATAGGGGAGCGGACGGTCCGCCGTTGACACTAGTAATTTGTCCAGAGACAATGTCTCTGGTGGGGTTCGCACGATTGAACTGCGGACAGTCCGCCACTTGGGCGCGGACAGTCCGCCACTTGGGCGCGGACAGTCCGCAGTAGCGTCTAGGATTTTGTTCCAGAGACGTTGTTGTCTCTGGTGGGTTGGCGTAGGTGTACTGCGGACAGTCCGCTAAGGGTGAGCGGACAGTCCGCAGTATAGATTGAAGTTTGTCCAGAGACATACTTGGTTCGGGTGGGTCGGTAGAATGGTACGGCGGACGGTCCGCCACTGGGGCGCGGACAGTCTGCGGGGTATTCCAGTTGAAGTAAAATAGTTACATCTTTGGGCTGCACTCATTTATTTCATATGCATACATGTAGCATCCGCAGCTGAGGGCGCCGTATTTGAGGTGATTGCGGCACCGCAAGAGCAGCCGACGCAAGCCCAGGAGGAGAGGTGTGAGCACCCGGCCCAAGGCCCGTCTGACCCCAGTTCTGTGCAGCAGCCCGAAGGCAAGCCCCGGTGCACATCCTATTAATTTTAAATTATGACACCTAGATATATATTTATTACTTGTGCATTATGTTTAGGAGTTGTTTGAAAACCTAGTTGCATGATCCCTAGGATTCCCGAAATTATACTAGTATGTATAGGACGATAGAAGTGCTATGCTTAATGGGTTTCCGGTACAAGACGAGTGATCCCTTGCACTCGCGAGATATAGGATGTTTAGAAGACGAGAAATCTCCGGATTACTCGCGAGAGTCGAGTTATAATCATATTCCTGTACATGAGATGTTGAATTCGAGATGGATTAAATGGAAAAATTGAGACCGGACGGGGAAGGATGAGGATGTTTAGGTAGGGCAGCAGGACAGGGTTCCTGGTTGTCTTAGCCCCGTCTGTGTCGATTAAGGACTGGTCGTTGTGGTAGTGCTGATCGAGGATTGAATTGTACTAACCGCATGCCGGGAGTAGGAGGTAGTCGAAACCGGTAAGCCGAGTACTACCTTGCTTCGAACGTACAGAACTTCTACCCACCCCTTAGGACGAGTCGAGTGGCCGCGGAGAATCGGGATGCATGAGTTTACTTTTGGTGGTCTCTCGTAGGGCTCGGCTGACTATATGCAGGTGGGGCGGTTCTGTAGTTCGAGACAGGGAGGGGAAAAGTTGGTGCGCGTGGTCCGACGGGGCTAATGCGTGCCGTGTTGGTTAGATCCACCTTGCAAGATTAAATCGGATCGATTCGCCGTGTCTCGCGGTTATGAGGGCCTTGATCTCTTTGTCGCCTCGTAGAAAGGAATTAGAAGTGTTAGTGATAAATGATGGAACTATTTTGAATCATTAATGTAATGCTCCAACATGATTGAGTAGATATGCTAACATTAGATGAGAGTATTTCTATATAGAACTTGAGGCTAAAACATTGAACGTAAGGATTCAACCCTAGATGCTTTTCTGCAAAACATCTACCAGCCAAAAAGTCGTGCATGTCTAGATAGGGGCTATGTATACCCCAGGTCGGGTAAGCCTTACTGAGTATTAGTATACTCAGAGTTTGTTGCCATAATTATTATTTCAGGACACGTAGACGTAGACTTCTGTCCCTGCTGCGTCAAGTTTATCCGCCGGGATGCAGAGGGATGGGAGGTTGTGGAGCCAGACGTTTAGTTAGGGATCTCCCTAGGGCACACTTTTGGTAGTTGTGGACCCCTTTTCCTCTAGTTGAGACGGGTTTTAGTAATGTAAAGTTTGTAAATTATGTATTTATTCAAACTTGGTTTATAAAACTTAAGGTAAAGTCTTTGGTATATTTGTTGTATTTTCAAATGCGTGTCGTGCTTGTACCATCTGCGCCCACGTTCGCGTGGGACTATCGGTGATGTTTCGATCGGGACGTGGGTTGAGAAAGGATCGCCAAATTAAGCTGTTAAGCTAATGAGGCCGATGTGTTTAAATGACGGCCATTAGGCTTAATTAGAGTTTTAATTTGGCGGTACCGTCACAGCTGGTATCAGAGCTGAAACGCACCGAGGGTGGTACATGCATGACTAATTTTTGTGTAGGGCGAGCATGCATCAAAATTTTTTGTTGTGTTTTGGGTTTTGTCCCATAGGAGTCGATGGGGGGGGAGTGAATTAAGGCCTAAGGACCTTTGTAGACGAAAATTCGTGTCGTAAGATTTCATAGGAGTGCTGTGAAGTGTTACGGTACTGTCGCCGGCCGGACTGGAGACACTGTCTGGTAGCCAAAAACGTGTTTAGCGGACGGTCCGGTAGGGACACGCGGGCGGTCCGCCGGTCACTAAGGAACATTTCCAGAACCGGTTGAAACTGAATGGAGTTGACATTATGTACAGTGGACAGTCCGCAGATCTCAGCGGACGGTCCGGTTAGCTGGATTTTTGGTACGGCGGACGGTCCGCCCATGTACTGCAGACGGTCCGCCATACCATTTTCGGCTGGACCAGGACAGATCAGTCAGACCGACCGGTTGCGCCGATTTTTGGAATGACTCTCCAAGATTCTTGGAATGACTTATAATTTGGAACGGAGGGAGTAGCTAGCACCAATTCTTGACTCGTGCGCCATTCATTATATTCCTGGCGCTAGCTAGTATGAAAACGAAAAAAAGAAATACAAGGCCCCAAGAGAAAACAGGACAAAGCACCATTTGTTTCCCTTGAGTGCTGCACCATCCTGCGATGTTCCGTTGCTTGAGATCAACAACAAGCAGCTTATAAGTATGCACAATGATTAATTCATCTTCAGACAAGACCTCCAAATTACTACTATATATATATATATATATCTATCTGATGGAGGATCAGCTTTATGATCTTCTTGCCGAGCGCATGCATGGCATGCCTTGCATACAAACTGCAACTAGGATCCCCACCCAGAGGAGGTGGAGGAGGTCGAACGCCAGAAGCTCGATCAGGCTCTTCAGTACATGTAGACTCTGGGCTCGGCAATGGGTCTTTCGTCGCCGCCATTCACTCTGACTCATCTTCCTCATCGTGCATCTATTCCTACTCCTGTGAGCGACTTGACAATCTTCTAGTTTCATTTGTCGTAGTGATTTAGCAATTTGAATGATAGATAACTCTAGTACGACTTGGAACTAAAGACTTAGGATACAACTACAGTGACTTAGAAATAAAGACTTAGAAATAATGACCAACAACTTAAATCTTGTCTAACACATACAATATCTTCAATTATGTGCAGCCTCAATCGACAACATCCAATGATGGGCCAGTCAATCCAGACATGTCGCCTCTGATGCCGGGTCACCTATTGTGGCCGCCTCCTGCCGCTGGGCGCCTTTCCTTCAGCACTACTCGCAGCAGGCGCCGCCGTTGGCGGCCCCGTGAGTTGCATGGATTTGATTCGCACTTGTATAGCTTGTATGGAACCTTATTTGTGGGTTTGCATTTGAATTTGTATGAACTTGTACGAACCTGTATGCCAGTTTTTCTAGCAGTGTGTGTGGGTACTATAGCTAGTAGACGGGCCGGTACCGGGCCGGTGGTCAATGCATGACAAGATGCACTTAATTTGATGCTGTTGAGGCTGGCGGCACTTGCGCATTGGACACCAACGGCCATATCGATCGGCGATGGATCTCGAACCTAGCTTAGCATACGACGGATATGAACCGCGCGACGCGACCGACCTATACTTGATCGCAGCTAGCATCGGACCGGCCGGTACGTACGGTTTCATTCCTCCGAACCCACGCACCCCCGTCGGATCGGAATTGCTTTGCTTTGCTTTTGCTTGCTTGCAAGCCAGCCGGCCGGCCGGCCGGCCGCCGCCGCGCCTACATACATATATATAGTTCCCGTTACGCCGCGGGTCACGCATCGCATCCCCCCAGGCCTCTGCCTTTGCTTTGCATCTAAAACCATTCAAGGGCCAGTTTACACGGTTTTTAACAGTTGGGTGACTCTCGTTATCTGGTTTTGTAGTTGATGATTTTAATTCATACTTTTGTGATGATTCGATGGTGTTAAAGAAAATGAAACGAGCAGTTTCAATTTGGAAAATGGCAGCGTTAATCTCAATTTACATCCCGAGTGACATCACAAATTTTTTTTCCTGATGGTGTGACATCGCAACATGCTCCCGTGCCAAACACCACCCAAGTCAGCAAAACCACGTTGGATCTAGAAAGTGGTCAGAACCCGTGCATGGTTTCGGTTAAGCCCGCGACCGAGCTGGTCGGCAAAACTGTTTGCAAAAGCTCGCTGGTAATCAAGGTCGTGGATTAGCGCGAGTGATTAATGCCAGAACGGGACCATCATATTCATCCTGCCCGGATCAACATTACACGCACATGCCAAGCGCGATCGCACACGCCTGATCCAATTGCGAGCCAGCCACCCGAGTCTCCCCAGATCCACTAACAACACGTTCGCCACCTGCCGCCGCGGCCAGGCCGGCCGGGACGTCGACGGCCGCCGCTGTAGACGACGGCGACGCCGCGACGCCATGGCCGCACCTGCCAGCTTTCTCTAAACGTGGGTACGCCGTACGCAAGGAGCCTATTATTACGCATCGATCCCCGGTCCGATCTTACACGCCCCTCACCTGAGTGCCTGACGCGTCGGCCCGGGCCCGGTCAACGGCCCCGCGAGTTGAGGTTTGACCGCCCCGCCGTGCCGTGGGTGCCGGGCCCGCGAGTCAGCGAGCAACGCGCGAATCGCGGCGGTGCCGTCCCAGAAGCTTCCTGCGATAGGAAAACGTCGCCACGGGACGAACCACTTCTCCGAGCTTGCTTTCCGGCGACGCAAGGAGAGCGAGAGCGAGAGCGAGAGCGAGAGCGAGCTACTGGATGGCTCCACTACACCGTGGCCTCCCTCTCATCTATAGTTGTCCAACGGGCCGAGCCTGGTCCGACCCGGCACAGGCCCGATCCGGCCCGGCACGATTAGCCCGGATAACTAATCGTGCCGGGCCGGGCCGGCCCACGTGCCCAGCTCTGTGCACGAGCACGGCACGGGGGCCTGTTTGGCGTGCCGGGCCGGCCTGATATGCCAGGCGGGCTTCGTGGGCCGTGCCAGCCCGAGCCCGGCTAGGCATCTGCACCAGGCTGCAACTCCCTCAACTCAGAATGATTTCAAGATTTCAAATTTAAGATTCAAATTCACAAAAGATCATAAAACAGAAGCACATTTCATGATAACAAATTTATTGAGCTGTTTTGGGTGTTGTCTCGTTAAAAACCTTTGTAGGTTTTCCCACACCTCGTGAGGACAAAACCCTACAAAGGAAAAGAGTACAGTCAGCTCTAAATGTTCAAATGTTCATCACAAGTTCAAGTCCACAGTCTACAGTCCACACTACATAGTTATACAGATTTAACATCTAGATATAAGTTTTCAAATGATTCTTCAAGTTCTTCATCCTCTATGAGATGCTGAAGTCTTGCATCGGCTTGCTCCCAGTCCTTGATCAGAGCCAACATCTCCACGACCTCAGGGCCCAGACGGCGTCGTCGCTCCTCGATAATCCTGCCAGTCATACTAAATGCAGATTCTGATGATATTGTTGAAACAGGAACAGTCATTACATCTCTAGCTAGAATTGAAAGAACAGGATATGATAGCTTATGCTCATGCCACCAGTTCAAGATATTGAAATCATCATCATACTGGTTAACAGTATCACTATCCATGTAGGCAGACAATTCAGAACCAGATGATAGAGAAGCACCAGAAGTTGCAGCTTGCAACAGAGCACTAGCAGAGGTTCTTCTATGCAAGTAGGAAGTAGAACCAGAACCAAGACTAGTAACAGAACCAAGAGTAGTACCAGGCAAACTAGAACCAGAAGAAGAAGACTCACCACCAAAGATTCTTCCCCAAGCAGTTTTTCTCTTACCTGTAGGGCCTGGTTGGGCAGCCCTTTGCAACCTTACACCACCAAACTTCTCATCATACTTAGCAAAAATAACTGACAACTCAGCCCTTACCTCAGTCAAGTAGCATGAGTAATCATTACCATTAAGCTGAGATAGAAGTCTAAGAACATTGGTGAAACCTTTCAGCTTAGCCCTAGGGTCTAGTATAAATGAAAAGGAGTAGAGCATGGGTATGTCGCACCAGTATTGCAAGAACTTATCTTTCATAGGAACCACAACTGATCTTAAGTCTCTATCATTTTCATAATTATTTAGTTGGCTAGCTATCTCAAGAACATGATGCAATATTAATGGAGATGTGGGGTAATAAACACCAGACATAACAACAGTGGAATCATAGAACTGTTCAAGGAATTCAAATTTTTTTTCAGCAACATACCAGTGTTGGTCTGTCAGGAGTGGCTGACCATCAACCAAAGGATGCTGAGTAGTGATGAAAACAGAGAATGTGGCCTTATGGGGCAGGAGATGTTTTAACATAAGATAGGTAGAATTCCATCTCACATCCATATCCAAGCCAAACTTGCGAGGTCTTTCACCAACAGCAATGCAATATGACTTATATGCAGCAATGCGCTGGTTAGATGAGTTTAGAAATGATATAGCAGATCTAAATGCACCAAGCATTGGCTTAAACACTTCAAGACCAGCCTTAACAATAAGATTTATGATATGACAAGCACATCTTTGATGCAGGAATAAGCTACCAACATAACCAGACAAAACAGGATTAAGTTGATTAATGGCTCTAGTGTTAGCAACAGCATTGTCCAGTGTAACAGCAAAGATTTTATCAGTTAACCCATAATCAGCAATAACAGAAGTAATACGCTCAGCAATATTCTCAGCATTGTGAGACACATCAATCAACCTGAGACCTAAGATTCTTTTCTCTAGTTGCCAATCAGCATTCACAAAATGAGCAACCACACTAAGGTAATCCTCCTTAGCATTGCCAGACCAGATATCAGAAGTAAGAGCAACAGAGGATACAGACTTCAAGCACTCAACAAGCTGAGCACGACATTCAGTGAAGTACTTGGCAAAATCTCTAGTGGTTGTTTGCCTAGACACCTTAGCAAATTTAGGATTATGAGCAGTAGTAATGTACTCTTCAAAAGCATCAGACTCACCAATGCAAATAGGCAGGTCAAGACGAGCAATTAACCTACACAACTTAGTACGAGCTACTTCTGGTTTGTACTCCCAAAGGTGCACAGAGCCATCAGGATTAAACTTAAGTTGAGTTTGAGTCATGGCATTACGAGATTTCAAAACAGGGCATATAGGAATGTGCCGCTTCAAGTGACCAGTACCATGGGTTGATTTACCAGTGAGGTTTTTCTTGCAATGCTTGCATCTAGCACCAGTTCGACGTTCCTTACCATCAATTACCTCATAGATCTCATCAAAGTCTTTCCAGACCTTGGAGGTGGACGCCCTCCTCTTCCTGGTCGAGCCAGACTCAGTGGCAGCGGCGGTGCTCGCGCTGCCAGTGCCAGATCCAGCGGCCGTCCCCTGAGGAAGGCCTTCTGGATCCAGGTCGATGGCAGCATTGCTCCCAAACAACTCAGCGGCATCCACAGACAGGTCATCCTCATCATCTCCGCGAAAGCCCATCGACCGCAACTCATTGTTGTAGGAGTCGGCGGCGGCCATCGCCGGTCTTCGGTCCCTCACGGCCTGCACAAGGAGGAGAGACTGTGAGGGGGATTCGTGAGGAGGAATGAGAAGAAAGGCGAGTTCTGACTTACCTTTTGCCGGAGCACCGAAGACCGAAGTTGCCGTCGACGCCCTCACCGGAGTTGCAGGCCACACAGACTCGCAAAGAGGGGAGAGGAGGATTCGTGAGGAAGAAGTAGAAGAAAGGAGAGGGGAGGAGGTGAGGGCCTGAGGGGAGCGGCAGATCTGACCGAGCAGAGTCGGAGGAGGTCCACTAGAGCGGTGGATCTGTCCGAGCAGAGGCGGAGGAGGTCGGAGAGCGGCGGATCTACGCGGGAGAGGTGGGGTGCAGGTCGGGGTGGAGCGGATCTGGCGAGGAGCGGGGGAGGCGGAGAGGAGGAGGAGACGAGGCGGCAGCCAGGCGGGCGGGGAATGGAGGGGCCTAGGGTTACCGGCGATCCGCGCGACAGGAGGGGGTCGGAGAGCGACGGATCTACGCCGGAGCGGTGGGGTGGACGGTGGAGGTCGGGGACTCGGGGTGGAGGCGTGGAGCGGATCTGGCGAGGAGCGGGGGAGGTGGAGCGCGGAGGAGACGAGGCGGAGCCACGGAGGAGCCAGGGCGGGGAATGGAGGGGGGGCTAGGGTTACCAGTGCCCGCGGCCGCCCCCTCCCCCTTATGTGGCCGGCCGGCTCGGGCTGGCGGGCTTCGTGGGCTTCGTGCTCACGGGCCGACCCACGTGCCGAGTCGGGCCGGACGCTAACTGTGCCGGGCCGGGCCGGCCCACGTGCCTGCGGCGCGACCCAGGCACGGCACGACGCCCGTGCCGGGCCGGCCCGGGCCTGTTTACCTCCGTGCCGGGCGGGCCGTGTACCGGGCCCAATTCTCGTGCTTCGGGCCGGCCCACGGCCCACGGGCCTGATGGAAAACAATACTCTCATCCTTCCTGCCGAGACCGAGACCGGCCGGTCGGGGCGCGGGAACACCTCGCTTTCCGGCAGTGATCCGACCACTCACCCTCCCCGGCCACCACTAACCGTCTAACCCATTTATAACCAAGCAAGAAGCCACTAGCTAGCTTCAAACCGCATCAACGACACGCGCAACCGCCCGGCAACAAAGAAAGCTCCACGGATTCGCGATCCATGGCCGCCGCCGGCTTGAGCGGTGGTCTCGGCGCAACGGACGGCGCCGGCGCCGAGGCGGGGACGACGGCGACGGCCATCGAGGACCTCCCCCCGGACGTCCTGGCGCTCGTGCTCCGCCGCCTCGACGGCGCGTCGCTGGCCGCCGTCGGGTGCGCGTGCTCCGGCCTCCGCGCCCTCGCCGCCGACCCGGCCACCTGGCGCGCGCTCTGCCTCGCCATGTGGCCCTCCGTCCGCGGCGTCCCGTCGTTCTGCGGCGGCGGGCACCGGGCGCTCTTCGCCGACGCCTTCCCGTTCCCGCCGCCGCGGGCCCTGCCGGCGCGCCTCGTCTCGGCCGTGGACCTCCACCACGGCGGCCCCTGCATCCTGTCCCGCGTCGTGGAGACGGACGCCGCCTCGGGCTGGTTCCTCGGCTCCCCGTTCCGCGTCGACGCGCTCGTGCAGGAGGGCTTCTCGGCGCCGACGCCCGTCGCGCCCGCGGACCTGGCGCTCAGCTGGATCCTCGTCGACCCGGCGACCGGCCGCGCCGTGAACGCGTCCAGCCGCCGCCCCGTCTCCGTCGACCGCAAGTGGCTCACGGGGGACGCCGTGGCGCGGTTCGCCGTCGCGCTCGGCGGCGGCGTGGCCCTGGAGGCCGCCGTCGTCTGCGACGAGCGCTACGGCTACGTCCGGGAGGTGAGCCTGTGCGCGGAGGACGGCGACGGCGGCGGGGTCAGCGGCCGGGACGCGCTGGCCGCGGTCGCCGCGGCCATGGCGGGAGTCAGGCGGGGCCACCGCGGCGCGGAGGGCGAGGCCAGGCTGCGGTACGAGGAGTTCGTCGGGGGGAAGCGGGCGCGCAAGGAGTGGAAGGCCAGGCGGGAGGGCATGCTCGACCTCTGCTGCTCCGGCGTCGGCGCGGCGGCGTTCCTCGGCTTCCTCGTCATGCTCACGCTCCGGTGACACGTCCGCCGCGCCCGGGGGAGCAGCCTCATGGCGTTGACTTGTACAGGGGATGTAAATTTGATTGTGCTGTAGGTTATACGGTCGGCTGTCAACAACGAAATGTACAGCTGAAAGTTCCCATCAGATAGTGGTATTCTTTTGCCGCTATTAATTTTGCAGAAAGCAAAGTTTAAGAAAAGGAAACTTGCTATTATATTTCTCGGAAAGAGAAGTTTGTCCTAAAGTTTTCTTGCTTGGAGGCACCATGATTTTCAATTTTTTTTTTACTGGACATGCAGCAAACTCTCACCACTGAGGTTAAAAAGAAAAATTGACGCAAGCCTCCACAGACCTGATGGCTGATGCTGACTATATATTATGGCAAAATGACAACACATAGACACAAGTAACTATATATTATGGCAACACGCCATCCAAAAATTCAAAATCTCTTTGGAACAGAGGAATGAAGAAAGCACAAAAAATGAATATAGTATATAGGTGCAAAGGGAAAAATGGAGCCTTTTAGGAACAAAGCAATGAAAAAATATAGAAAATAAATACAAATGTGAAGGGAAAAAAAGAAGGAATGGAAACACAGTAATCTGCAGCAGCATCCTGGCTGGGGTTTTTTTTTTTTTTTTTTTTTTTTTGAGGTAGCAAATACTTTCATTAAGCACTGTGTCCAGGTAAGTCACTGGACACCATTACAGCAACATGTTCAGGTACATCACCCATCCAAATTAAGGGACTTTCACAATTTAAACCCATGGTTGCTAATGTATGAGCTACAGAATTACACACCCTAGGGCAATGAGAGATGGAACAAACAGAAAAATCATATAACATATTAGCCCTAATCTCACTGAACATCATGCCAAGAGAGGATCTGTCAAAGCAGGAGCCACCTAAAGCATTGACCACATTGATAGCATCAGTTTCCAGAATCACGCGTTGCATTCCCAGGGAAGCAGCCTGCTCCAGGGCTTTTAAGCATGCCAAGGCTTCAGCATGTTGGGCATTCAGAAGATAAGCAGCAGGACCTACGCCTGCAGCAGCCACCTGTCCAAGATGATTTCGAATTACAAAGCCCCAACCACCTCTACACATTTCAGGCAAGAAAGATCCATCACAGTTTATTTTGTAAAAATCCTCAGGTGGAGCTTTCCATGTCTGAGAGCCAGAAAGCTTGCTTGAATGATTTTTTTGGTGATTAGCTGAATTCCAGGCATTCATATGATAGAAGACATCACTAACAACCTCCTGGGCACTCTTCATTCTTTCACCAACATTAGCTTTATTACGAGCTGACCACCAACACCACAATAATAAAATAATCTTCTGTTGAATTTCATCTTGAAGTGTCCAGATTTTCTCCAGCATATCCCTACCAGTACTCAGCTGCAAAAAACTTACCCTCACCTCTTCCAAATTAAGTAGCAACCAGCATAAACGCATTTTCTTGCACTTCAGAAATAAATGTCCCATATCCTCATCAAATCTTTGACAGATAGGGCATAGGGTGTCCAATTTGACTCCTCTCCTTGCAATGTTTTTCTTGACCTGTAATGAATTGTGTGCCAATTGCCATACAAAGACTTTCACTTTGTTCGCGACATTCATTCTCCAAACTCTCTTCCAATCAAAACAGCTAGCTTCACCATTAGAAGTAGATGCATCAGCCCCATTATGATGATCTCTAATTCTAATTCCCAGCGCGTAGGCCGATTTAACAGAGAACACTCCCTTAGGATCTGGGTGCCAGGCTGGAAAATCATCAATATCTTGAGATATCGGTAGTGCTAAAATGATACTTGCATCTTCATCCCAGAAAGTTTCCTTAATCAATTGTTCATCCCAAGTGCCCGTAATCGGATTAATAAGCTCAGCCACCGTCCGGAGTAAAGATCCGCGTCTTGGAGTGATAATCCGTCGAGAAATATCCCTTGGAATCCAAGGATCACTCCAGATATTAACTGATGTGCCATTGCCAACTCTCCAAACAATCCCCTCCTTGAGCAAGTTAACTCCTTTTAATATACTGCGCCAAGTATATGATATACCTGCTTTGACTGATGCCTCTAAAATGGTTTTGCCTGCATAGTATTTGGCTCTAAGAACTCGTGCACATAGGGTATCCGGAAATATGAGAAGCCTCCAAGCCTGTCTGGCCAGCATGGCGATGTTGAAAGTGTAAAGGTCTCTGAAACCCAAGCCACCCCTTCTCTTTGGTCTTGTTAAAATTTCCCAAGATACCCAATGAATTTTGTTTATTTTATCTTGCTGGCTCCACCAGTAGCGTCCAATAATGGATGAGATCTCCTGGCATAAACCTTGGGTCAGATCGAAACATGCCATTGCATAGGTAGGGATAGCCTGCGCCACCGCTTTTATCATAATCTCCTTGCCAGCTTTTGACAATAATTTCTCTTGCCATCCTTGGATCCTAGCCCAAACCTTTTGTTTTATGTATTCAAACATCCTTTTCTTGGACTTGCCAATATAAACAGGAAGACCCAAATATTTCTCATTACAGGCTAATTGAGAAATACCCAATTCTGCGAGCATTTGCTGTTGGACCTGAACCTTCGTATTGGGGCTGAACATAACTGATGTTTTGTCTTTATTAATAACTTGGCCTGACACCTCCTCATAGAGTTGAAGAATTTGCCGTAAACAATACGCACCTGATGCTGTTGCTTTAAGTAGAACCAAAATATCATCAGCAAAGAAAAGATGGCTAACATGAGGTGCACCTGGGCACACACGAATCCCTTCCAACTCACCATTAACCTCTGCTCTTCTAAACAAAGCAGAAAGACCTTCTGCACATAGAAAAAAAGGTACGGCGATAAAGGATCTCCTTGTCGTAAACCTCTTTGTGGCACAAATTGGTGTGTGTACTCCCCATTCACCTTAACTCTATAAGTGACAGTGGTCACACATTTCATGATGAGATCCACCCATTGGTCTGCAAAACCCAATTTTCTCATGATCTTCTCTAGGAAACCCCATTCGACTCTATCATAGGCTTTACTCATATCCAGCTTGATAGCAGCCACCCCCATTTTGCCTTTCCTTTTATTTCTCAGGTGGTGAGTCATCTCATAAGCTAGAAGCACATTGTCAGTAATTAACCGGCCCGGTACAAATGCGCTCTGTGAGGGAGAGATGATGTCTGGTAAAGCCATTTTCAGGCGATTGGCGAGTACCTTGGAAATCAACTTGTATAGGACATTGCATAAGCTAATAGGCCGAAGATCCTTTAATTTTTCTGGCTTCTTAACTTTTGGGATAAGAACTATGACAGTGTTATTCCAGCCACTTGGCATATGCCCACCATTAAGCACTTCTAGTACTTCCTTTTTAATTTGATCTCCCATGAGTCCCCAGAAACGTTTGTAGAAGATAGAGGGAACACCATCTGGTCCTGGAGCCTTGAGATCCCCAATCCCATTGAGTGCCTCTTCCACCTCCTCTCCAGTGAAACTCCGTAGCAGGATTTCATTCATAGTTGGAGAGACCTTGCAGGGCACCGCTTGAAGAACCTCATCTGTTCTTTGGCCTGCAGAAGAAGTGAAAAGTTTTTTGTAATGGTTAGCAATAAAAGGCTTGAGCCTTTTCCCCGATACCACATCGCCCCCATCCTCCCTCAAGCACTTAATATAATTCCTTCTCTTTCTGTCTGAGGCACAGGCGTGAAAATACTTTGTGTTTCGATCTCCTTTGGTTAACCATAAAGGATGGGCCCTTTGCTTCCAATAAATATTTTGTTGTTCCTGTAATCTGTCCAACTTGTACCTTAGTCTGTGTTCCCTGTTCACATTTTGCTGGGACAGCCTACTCCTCCTGCATCTCTCCAACTCCTTTTTTATACTGCTAATTCTCCTTTCTAAATCACCCAGAACATTTGTATCCCAATCTCGCAGGTCTCGCAAAATCTTCTTTTGCATCTGTACCATCTCCACTTGCCCCAATTCCAAGGCTTCATTCCAGGCCTCCTCTACACGTCCAAAACAGTCCTCCTCCTCCAACCATTTTGCCTCAAACTTAATTGAGATATCCCTAAAACATCCATGTATAGTAGGCTCTCTTTCTCCACATTCAACTATTAGAGGTCTGTGATCTGAGTGGCGAGGGTCACCATTTATAACTCGCACCAAGGGAAATAAATATCTCCATTCTATATTTGCCACAGCACGGTCAAGTCTTTCTCTAATATAACCCTTGGCATTGTGATGATGGTTTCTCCATGTAAAAACATCTCCCACAAAGCCCAAATCCTCCAACATGCAGTCCTCCAAAACATTCCTAAACCGATCCATACACCCTGCAGATTTAGGCTGACCACCTTCTTTTTCACATCCAAAAAGGATTTCATTGAAATCACCTAAGCACAACCATGGTTTATTGTACTGGTTACTCAGAATTTTCATCAACCTCCATGTTTTGTGTTTTTCCTCCCCTTTTGGCTCACCGTACATTCCAGTCAGCCTCCATTCCACTCCTTCCCCATCATGTACAAAAGCATCAATGTGATACCTAGAAAAACTCTTGATACAGACCTCCACATCCCTCCTCCAGAATAGGGCCAGTCCACCACTATTTCCTTTACAGTCTTTGGCCACCATGTTTGGCATTTTTAAAATCCATCGGAACCTTTCAATCCTTCTCCACTCCATTTTTGTTTCAGAGAGAAAAAGGATATCTGGGGATTCATGCTTCTGGAGATCCAGAAGCCCACGAACTGCCGAGGCATTCCCCAACCCTCGGCAGTTCCATGCTATAATCTTCATTTTGTCCGGCAGGACTGCTCCGGCAGCCCTGCCTCATCAAGATTCAAATCAGTTTCAACTTGCACCACGTCGCCTTCCTCATCCCTCCACATGACCTCCATCCTTTGTCGTTTTGTCACTTCATTTCCTTCTTCCATTACATCACAGCCTCTCTATTTTCCACCATTATGATTAATAGGTTCAACAATTCTCTGATTCACACTCTTAACCTTTTTGACAGTTCGTCTTCTTTTGTTATGACATGGTTGTACTCCCTGAATCAAAAGTTGATTGCGCGGGTTAGTCAGAGAAAAAGCGTCCACCTCCATCTCATGATCTTTTGGATCTGTTTCATTAAACTGCATGGTAGATTTTCCCTCACGAACCAGACTTTCATTTTCCTTCTCATCTCTATGCTCATCCTCAGTAAACTCAGCACTTTTTGTGGTACTTAATGACACCTTCTCCGCCAAATCACCACAATCCTCATCAGCAGAACGCTCTCCTTCCCCCACCTTTATAGGACCCCTCTCCTCGATATCATCACTCCAGATTAGTTTCTTTGCTCCCACCAGCAGTTGATGGGCAGACTTTTGATTTAGGAGGTTAGTGGGATGCTCCCCTGTGTCAACACTCCCCTTCACTGAGTTCCCTGAACCAGAACCACTACCAATTATCCATCCCTTCCTTGTTGATGAACCAGAATCACCCTCTAATTTCTGTCCCCCAGATCCACTGCTCCTCGAATTGCGGCTCCTAGAGTCCTCCAAAACGCGCCGGCGAGAAGGCCATACTCGAAGCTCCGGGCCAAACTGTTTCTTTTTTTCCTTCCAGCTACCCCTCGAGCATTCCCGATCAACATGTCCCAGCAAACCACAGATGTAGCAAAAATTTGGGAGGAATTCATACTCCAGTGGACACCATTGTGTCTTACCATTTGGACCCACCTCCATTGTGACACCTCTCATCAGTGGTTTGCGTATGTCAAATTGGATTTTGATTCGAAGGAACTTTCCAATTGCTAAACCACCTTCATCTGTATCAACCTCAATGGTCTTCCCCACCTTGTTTCCAATCTCCTCGCCTGTTTCTGTGGTCATCAGACCAAAAGGCAGCCTGAGAACACGAATCCACATTGGGGTAAACACAAATTCCAGCTCTTCCAACAAAGAGCTATCATCAAAATCCCGCACAATCAAAAGATCTCCCCCAAATTCCCATGGACCCTCTTCAATTGCTCTTCTCTTCCCCGCAGCTTGCAAGAAGGTGAACAGAAAAATATTATCCCCCAAATCCTTGCAACGAATCCCCCTACGAGGACACCAAATATTCCCCACTGCATTGATAATACCTTCCGCATTCCCTGCCTTCTCCGAGAACAGCTTTCCCACTGCCTGCATTTCTTCTCCATCTCCCGCCCCTTTCTTCTTCCAAGCACCCTTCAGCACTGAACTCTCCGCCTCCGACAGCTTCAGGCCTCCCATCATTCCTTCAAGCCCTGAAGTTGCCTCCTTCCCATGCGCCATGACTCTCCTCGCACCTTACGAACAGAATCCTCAGAACGAAAGAAAGGTGGATGGGATGGAATGGAAAAGAGGATTGGATGTGGAACTGTGGAAAAAGAACTATGGGAGAGGGAAAAGGATGGATGGATGGACGGATCGATGGATTGGATGAGGAAACAAAGATTGGAACCACTCGAAATCCTAAACCAGATGGCTGGATTCGAGACTCACTCTGAGTCGCCAGAGCTCTCTAGAGAGTCTGCAACCAGAGACCGTTTGCTGCTAGCCCATCCTGGCTGGGGTGGATAGAAGAGGCCTCCGGAACAATCACCTTCACAACTGTGGACGCGGAAGGGGGATGGGATTGGGAGGTGGGCCGCCACGCCCCGTAGGATTATTTGGGTCCGAATAGGTTGGTTTCGAAAGGCCCAGTTAGATTAGTGGGCCGTCATCAAGCATTGCCCCCTTGCTTCTAATCTTGCCTAATTGTGTTACCTAACCCTCAAACTTCCAGTTTTTACCTCTCTACTAGTGGGGATGCACGTGTCTGGGGCACGTGTTTAAATAATAATTATTTAAAAATAATTAGATTGCATCGGGATCTAAAAATTGAATTGATCATATCCATCCATAAATAACAAGTGCAAACCATAACTATATATAGAGCGCAAGATCACAAACTTATTCTACTTTAGCTTAAGATAGCTTAAGAACTAAATTGTAAAAGAACAAATCCATATGCTGAGCTAGGTCATAAGACACAGAGATCAAGACGCGATGTATATTTGCATCTTTATCACACACAGAGATCCATCATACTTCGCAGCTAGCCTGTGAATATCATGGAGATTCTCATGTGAAAACCACCGTGCCGATCCATGTATCATGTCTAGTTCCGCTTGAACAGCTTGTTCGAGATGTTCCAAATCCCTACAAGTACTGAAGCTTGGATCCATGATTACTAAACCATATTTATCAGTTACAAAACCAATGGCACTATGTATAGCACTGTTAATAATTTCTTGCTGATCACATGACTCTTTGCCTTGAGCCGTTTGAGCTATGCAATAAGATCCATCGGAACCATCCGGTACAAGTAGCTGCACACTTGCTATGTACCCTCCCGAAGTGGAAGTGTCAACTATAGTGGTCGTAGTCTTCACCCCAGCCTTGCATGCAGCTTCATCTAAAATAAGTTTTTGATAATGCTATTAACGTTGATGACACGATCTGAAAGTACATTGGCAATTAGAAGGTGTTTAATTTGGAAAATATACATATGTAGAGTAAAGGGCTGCGAATTGCTCATATATTGTAGTTCAGTTTGACGTAGTCAGCATATTCCTTGTCGGAAGTTGTACCAATAGCATGTTTGAATCTATTTTTGAAGACAGCCTTTTGCCAGATGTCCTCATATAAGAAAAGTTCTTAGAAGGAAATTGATCCCCTTGATGGTGAATATCTGGATTGGAAAATTATAGAGAAGTTCGAAAGCATATCTCCTTAATTGAAGAAGGAAATGAAAAGCCAAATTATACAAGAGCTTAAGTAAGAATTGATGAAGAATCAAATAATGAATGAGCTCAAGGAAAAAATGCAAGAAAAATGTGAATGCCTCAAAAAAAGAACTCATTGATAAATATGATTTCCCAATAGTAGATGATGCCATGGAAGATGACAAAATTGAGGAAGATAATATGGATATTCGTGGCTATGGCCAGAATACTGAATAAATCTAAATATCATCAAGGTATCTTAATATTACCAATAATTAGGCGAATATCTGAATATTCCAAAAATTTAGTCAAGGTATATTAATATTCTGGTGAATATCAATAATTGGGCGTGGGAAGAGACCCCCCGTTCAATATTTGGTAGTGGCACTACCAAATCTCCGGGCGTGGTAAGCCACATATGTCCCGGCAAGGTCACCTATGTAATACACATATATATGTCCCGGCAAGGTCACCACGAATAAATACTATGTAATACTTATGCTGCAGAATGCATGAATGCTTCCAATGCTTGTAAATAAAATATTGGCAGAAGCGAGCAACGTTCGCCGTTGTTGAATAAAAATACTCCAAAGTAGCAGAGCATCTCCAAGAGACTATGTAAAAAGCTTTGGATAGATAAAAATTAAGAGAAAGCCCCAAAACTAGGATCCAACAGCCTCTCTCCATCCGGGCCAACTGGCTATCTCGTTCGGCATCCCACGATGCTCGCTAGCTATCTTTGCCGTGGCTCCCGACTCACCATCTCCAAATCCCGCGCTTGCGGTCTGCCCTCCCGCTCTCCCACGCATCCTCCTGCCCTTGCGCGTGCCCTGCTCGTCCTCCTCTTGTGCCGTCGCCGGCTTCCACAATGGCCGCAGGTGCGCGCAGTTGAGGCAGCGGTGAAGGAGCCCTCGCGCCGCTGCTCTCGGAGAATAGTGCGGTGAAGCTAGAGGTAGGTGCGTCGTCGTTGGTCGGTGGCTGTAGCGGCGGTGAAAACCAGCCGGAGGTGGCCGGCCATAGGGAAGAAGAGGAACTGGATTTGGGGGTTTCCATGTGAGCCAATTTTGATCGGAATCGATGCATGGGGGAGCTTCTACTAGGTGTGCGGAACCTATTTTTGCGGTTGGTTGGGCCGGAAGGTGGCTGGGCTGCGGATGGCGGCGACCATGGCGGCGGCGCCATGGCTGTGCCTGTGGGCGGCTTGGTGGGAGGCCCGGGAGGGGGAAAGTAGGGGCTGGGGAGAGGGAGTTGGGGCCGGGGGTGCTAGTGGTGGCGTTGAAATTGTCGGAGGGTGCCTTACGGTGGCGCGGTGTCAAGTCCAGTGGGGCAGCTGCCATGGCTGTGTTTGGGAAGAGAGAGAGAGGATGTGGAGAGTTTGGGAACGATGAGGAAGACGTAGATGCTCATGAGAAGCAAGCTCACAGCAGGGAAAGTAGTGGGGCCAGGTCGAATTTGCTAGTCTATTGCCTAGTCTGTTGGAGTTCATCGCAATACAGAGGGGAGATGTTAGCTAAATGGCCATGTAAATGAGAATATAAAGAGAGAAATTTAGCTAGGCTGTTGGAGATGCCCTCAAGTCTATCTCTGTAATCAAGGAACCAGAGCTGCCGTTGAAGCAGCAACCGTCCAAGCCTTGGGAACCAAGCGTTCCTGACTCCGAGGCAAGCAAGTCATAGGAGGCAATCAAGGCCATGCCCAAGAGGATTAGGACGTCGCCGCTGAAGCGCTCCCAGATGCACTATAAAAGAAGGTGCCCTGCTGCATGCAGAGGAGGAGGAAGCTCATCATCAGCACCACCAGTAGCGAGACATCAAGAGGAAGAGAGCGAGCAGTCGAGAGCCTAGCTCTTAGTCCCTTCCACTGTAAAGTACTTAGCCGAGTGTGAGCGTCCATTGTAACATAGCCGCGTTGAGGTAATCTTTCTTTGGTTCTTCCCTGTGTTTGGGGCTTCCCGAAAGGGAAAGCCGTATGTAAGCCCGCTCATGTCTTAATGGAGTAGCTCCCTTCTGTGACCCTTGTGTCTGCCGGCCATATCAGTGCATGGTGCGAGCGCCTGTGCTAGGGACCTTATTGGAGACCCCTCCGTGTTTGATGGCTCTCGTGTATGCCGACGTGAGGGGAGTTTGGAGAGCTAGTGTCCACGGAGAAGTGTTCTCTTTGGGTGGAACTGTCTGGAGAGACGGCAGGATCCCGCGCCGTGTCGGCCGTGTCTGTAGATGTTCGGGGAGCGAGGGGCGCTGAGCCTTTTGGCCTAAGAGCACGCGAGAAGTACTATGAGTATCAAGTAGGACTTTTACAACAGAGAGACAAGCAGCCCGGCAGCCGTGTTGACCTCGCCAGCCCGAGAGAAGGTCCTGAAATACAACCGAATTAATAAGCTCATACTGACGGGTAACCGACAGGAAATGAGTTTCGACGGATTCTTTAACCTGACATCCTAATTTTCTTGTGAGTGACCGCACAGAAAAATTCTGTCAGAAAAATTATTTCTGTCGGTAAACCGACATGCAATTGTAATTTCTCTGTCATTTTATTCCTGTCGGGATTTGCCTGTCGGTAAACTGTCAAAAATATTTTCCCTGACGGGTTTTTCCTATATCCCTGATGGTTTTTGGCACACAAGGAAATTTCGGTTTTTGGTAGTATGCATGTTGAGGAGCTGCAGCTGTTGCTTGGAATTGGAGAGATTATAGAGAGAGAGAGAGAGCGAAGAGAGAATTTGAGAGGTTGACCGATTTGATGGCGGTGCGAGGGGCATAGTGATCCAACTTAGATGGATTGTCGAAACCAGGCCACGCCCAGATGTCATATATGGAGATATATATAGTGGCTATTTAGTTGCTCGCATAATCAGTGCACTTGTAGAGATTGCGTTGAAAGTCATGTGAGCCACCACTTGTGTCACAACCCATTAGAGAACTAGCCTGGTGGGCTACGTGGGCTGTGGGCTACTTTTGCGGTACTGTAGCTGGGCTATAGTATGCGCGAAAACACAATAACGCGAAGCGAGGACGAAAGTGCAAGAGGGTTAGAATTAATTGGATGAAAATCATAGATTTTTCTGTTACTCATTGGTTAATTAATGAATGGAGAAGGAAGAAACCAATAAGACATGCATCCAACGGACAGAAGATGTGCACGGAGTTGATCAGACGGTTAGAATTATTATGATGATGTGGCTTCTTGAGAGAAGAGAGAAATAGCAATAAATACTTGTTAGTGAGGTGTACTTATATAAGATATACTAGGTGATTCCCCGCGCGTTGCTGTGGGATTTGAGGGAATTTTTTGATAAACTATGACTAAAAGATATAAAAAATTAGACAAAATACAATGGAGAGCATGTAGTATTATATTGATCAAGATTTATTGAAATATATGAAATGGTGGATTTTTTTAATAACAAAAACTTGTCACTAATTGACCTCCGGAATCCTCTCTCCAAAAGTTGGTGAAATGCATTCTCTCTTTTGGACGCTTTTATTTTCCGCCTCGCAGAAGCAAAAGAGAATATTTTTTTACACCTTTTGTTCAACTTACAGGTTGTTAGTTGAGAGCATCATCATTTCAAAGATGAACTCAGATATGATGCTGGTATAGTAATCCACCTACAAATTAGCGTGGTTTTTGTTTCTTCCAGGAATTTATAGTAGGGCAGAAAGATAGAAAAAATTCTTTTTGAGAGAAAATATAAGAAAATTCGTGGGACTAAGATCAGCAAAGTCAAAACATAGGCCATCTTGAGGAAAAAAGAAGCAGACCACCAGCAACATGGACCTCATCTTCCAGCTGGCATAGGCCAGCGGCGTGGTGCCCAAGATCCTCTGCCAGTTCCTGGTCAATGGTCACGTCACGTTCGCCGCCTACAATGTGGCGTCTGACAGCGGAATCTACACACGCATCACGGGATGGCGATGGAGTCGACGCTGGAGCTCCGTGGCGCCCCCGGCATAGGCAAATGTTTATGTATACATGTGCAAGCTCAGGGAGCTGTACAGTCAGCCTCTTTAATGTTGATCGTATGGTGGAGACTCTAAGAGACTTAGTGCTCAGCGGTAGTGGTCAACAAAGTGCTCCTTAATGCTCAGCGGTAGTGGACAGCAAAGTGCCCCTTAATGCTCGGCGGTAGTGCCCAACAAAGTGCCCCTGATGCATGACAGAGTAAATATTTCATGTTCATCTATTAATGATGCATCTTTTGTATGGACGGTAGAGATTATGCTAGTTGCTAAAATCTAGTGGACACTACTAAGTGAGATGATGTGGCTTAACGTGGTTGCAGAAAAATAGAAATAAATGACTCTTAGTGGGGACTCACTTTTATAAATTTTATTGATTAGATACGAGCGGATAAAGAGCAGCTAGTCAAATGTCACAACCGAGCAACTGCTATCCAGACTGCTTCACGTGTTGACATATCCAACTTATTTATACACCAAACTCAAACAATCATACCCATGACTACTCGACTCTTTACATATAAAAATGCGTGTGCTCCCTATGCAAGTATATATATATGCGACTACCAGTCTACCACAATCTTGTAACGGACCGGACAAACAATAGTTAAAAATCACAACAACATAGCTAGACAAAGCTTGTACACTTTTTCTGTTGACAAATCCATCGCCCAATTCAAAGAATCGCATTTGATCTGGGTTTTAGCACTGGGGTAGGTCCAGTGGCGGCGGCGGCACCGATGTCTCCGCCGTCGGCCCGTCCTGGACCTCGAACACCATTCCCAGCCCCAAGTCAAGGTGGGCGTCGAAGTGGCAGTGCATGAACCACATCCCTGCAAAATGACACAATTATTTGATCCTTTCAACCGATGCAAAAATAAACAAATAATTGTGATTTAGTATTTGAAAAATGTACAAATAAATAAATAAGTTCTTTACCAGGGTTGTTGGCGACGAAGCGGATGACGGCCCAGCCGCCGGTGGGGACGGCGACGGTGTTGCGCTCCTGCGGGTTGACGAGGTTGAACCCCGGCGCCGCCGCGGCCTCGTCGTAGTTGCCGAAGCCCTGGGCGAGCACGAAGAAGTTGAAGCCGTGGAGGTGCATGGGGTGGCTCTCCTTGGCGATCAGCCGCGTGTTCTGCAGCACCATCTCCACCGTCTCGTTGTACCGCAACGTCCGCACCTTGGTGGACTTGGTCGTGTACTGCAGGGTCGCGGTGTTGCTGGCGTCGGCGGTGTAGTCGAAGGCCAGCGGCGGCCGGTCGGGGAAGTCGCGGGTGTACACGTCGGCGGACTCGTTCCGGTAGTGCGCCTCCAGCATGGACGGCTTGCCGAGGGCGGGGAGCACGAAGGAGGCGTTGTTCATGCTGGAGGAGAAGACGGTGCGGCTCCGGTTGCAGAACAGTTGGTCCGGCTGGCAGTCGGAGACGCCAAGCCCGACGGTGACGAACATGCGCGTGTCCACGGCGAGCGGCACCGTCGGCTTGCCGGGGAGCACCAGCGCGATAAGGTTGGAGAGGAACCGGAACGCGGTGGCCGTGTCGTTGGACGGTGGCCGCGGCGGCTTTGCCGGCTCGCCCCCCGCGGGCGCGCCGGCGTACTCGACGACGGCCGTGGCGGTGGTCGGGTTGAAGGGCGGGGTCGCGCCGACGGCGCTGTCGTAGGGCGATGCCTCCATGTAGTACCGGCCCGCGGCGGAGCCCGCGGCCATGAGCGCGTCCACGGTCTGGCCCGGCGCCACCACCACCACGTCCGTCTCGTACGGTGTCGTGTAGGCGGCGTCCGCGGCCACCACGGTGAAGCTGTGGTTGGCCACCTTGAGGAACATGGGCGTGTTGAGCGCGGCGTTGATGATCCGGAGCAGGTACGTCTCGTTGCGCCGCACCCGGAACGTGTAAGTCTCTGCACGCACGCAACGCACATCCATCGGCTTCAGACATCTATAAATCGATCAGTGATAGATAGATGTAGCCATTAGCGACATACGGTTAGCGGTGGAGCAGTTGTCCGAGTCCCCCGGCTTGCCGTTGATGGTGTAGGCGTCGGCGGGGCCGGCGGGGTTGCCGGTGAGGAACGCCATGCGCTCGAGGTCGTAGACGCTGGCGTTCCACCACTCGCCGAGGATGACGGTCTCCTCCCGGTGGGGCTTGGGGGAGAAGGGGTAGGCAGCGGCGCCGCCGCGGGGGCGGATGAGGAGAGCGCCGTAGACGGTGGCGCGGTGGAAGGAGATGTGGGCGTGCCACCACAGCGTGCCCTCCTGGTCCGTCACGTTGAAGCGGTACGTGTAGTTGGCGCCCGGCTGGACGGGGCACTGCGTCACCATCGACGGGCCGTCCGCCCACGGCGAGCCGCGCTGGAACACGCCGTGCCTGCGTGCATCGGTTGGTTAAGTTCGTTCGTCGTGACAAGAACAAATTAGCCGTACGTTAACCACCGTTCACTGCACCATGTATGGTCATGCTTGGGATATTTTTTTTTTCAACTTCATTATCGCAGAAAAAGAAGTAATTTTATTTCAGCTATATATGTGTGCAATTGTTTTTTTACCACTGCTGCCAGTAATTCATTGAAGCTATAATGATGTTATTAGCAAACTAAAGTACCTTTGGGGATGCGCAAGCTACGACCTAGCTAGCTATCGGTAATTTTGACACGTCCAAAGCTTAAAGTGTTTTATTCACAGCACGGATCGGAACCTAAAACGTCAACGAGGAGACCTTAGCTTTCTGTTAGGTACGGTGGTGTCTGCATCTTGGGATGTAGGGTTTTGCTATGTTTGATGTTGCCTCTATCTTTCTAGAAACGATGTTACTTCATGGTCGTGCAGCTAGGTAGCTAGTGCGAATTGAAGTGACTGATCAAAACAAAGCTTTACTTGAGCAAGTTGATGCAAGAAGAAGATTAAGTAGTACTCCGCCTAGCTTGCGTTGACAGCGATTAGTAGTTACTCCCTCCTTCTCTGTTTATAAGGCATACACGTATATCAAGATTCAAACCTTGTCATCTTTGACCAATAATTTGACTATTAAATTTTTATTTTTATAATGCAAATTTCATATGATTGGATTCATAATCAAATATATTTTACAATGATTATAAGTTTATAATCAAAAGTGATATAATATATGATAAATAAATAGTCAAAGTGTTGTTTAGAAGACCGTGTCATGTTCCACCATGCCTTATAAACGGGGAAGGAGGGAGTAAGTTTTACCAGTGGATGGTCATGTTGTAGGGCGACTGGTTCACGAGGTGGACAACAACCGTGTCGCCCTCCCGGGCCTCGATGGTCGGGCCGGGGAGCTGCCCGTTCACCGCCGTGATGATCCTCGCCGGCTGGCACAGCTGGCTTATAGACAGGTTCCCGACCTGGCGATCAATGATTAATAATGTCAAAAATATGAAGTGGTCCACTAGTAAACTTGACATGTGCACATGATGCCCCGCCCGCCAATATAATCAAGAAATACTACCGATATGAGGCATGAACATCATTAAAACAATACATATTTATGCATGCATAAACTGTACACTACTAGAAAAAGGGCTATTCGTCCACGTTCAATTAATACCGGTTGTTTTTGAGCCGATACTAATGTCAATTTAGTACCGGTCAAATAGCACAGTAGCTCCTGGAACCATTTAATACCGGTTTGTAACACTACCCAGTACTAAATGCCATCATTTAGTACCGGTTGGTATTACAACACGGTACTAAATAGCTCCCGGGCCCCCCAACCATTTAGTACCGGGTAATAACACCACCCAGTACTAAATGGTGGCATTTAGTACCGGTTGGTGTTATGGCCGGTACTAAATGGTTATGGCCCGGTACTAAATGGTCTGTTTCGGTTACTTCAAAAGGATGACATCTTCAATGCACTCACATGTGCTGTGTAGGTGGGATGGTAGAAGAGACTACGCGCGAGGCCACAGGTCACGAGTTCGAACCCTGACACACACACATTTATCGGATGTATTTTTTTCTAAGGAATATCACATTTAGTACCGGGTGCTGGGACCGGTACTAAATGAACGTTCATTTAGTACCGGCTGGAGCAGCCGGTACTAACGGCGCCCACCACCTGGTACATATGCATCTTTTTCGTGCAGTGGTATATATGTGGAGCAACTATATATATATATATATATATATATATATATATATATATATAATACATGGTGCTTGCATAACAAAACTAACTGTAGTAATTAAACAGATATATACTATATATATGCATGGCGACGAACGAGAGAGATATGAAGTAGAAAAGAAAAACTATATATGCGCATGTGGATTACATTGAAGGTGTGCTCCACAACAGCAGCTTGAGCGACAGAGGCAAAGAAAACGAGGCCGAGAGGCAGTAGCCAAGCCCAGGCCATGGCTTTCTTCATCAACGACCAAGAACACAGAGACTAGTAGCTGGGTGAAAAGGAACAAGCTAAGATATGATTTGGTTGTTAGAGAAGAGAACTGTTATGCAAGTGAATGGAGACATGCATCAGAGGGTTGGCATGGAGTCCAATATATAGGGAGAGATCAACGACGATGAGGCTAACTGAATACATTGATCAGTTAGTTGGAACACGTAATAAGGCAGCCTAGCTAGTGTTCGTTCAGACACGTGCGTCTTATATTCAAAGGTCGCAATTGTTTAAGAATGGGAGCACCAAGCAGTTATCCATAAACTGAAGCGGATTGGCTTTTGCGCGTAGGTTTTTTCCAGTTGCGTGTTACTGCTTTAAATTAAAGGGATAGAGTTTGCAAAGGATTGTACGTAACTAGTATATTGCTACTGTTTGATTTCACTGGTCAATGGATGGAAGAGCTAATTTGAGTAATAAGGCAGCCTATCTAGTGTTCGTTCAGACACGTGGGTCTTATATTCAAAGGTCGCAATTGTGTAAGAATGGGAGCACCAAGTTATCCATAAACTGAAGCGGATTGGCTTTTGCGCGTTGGTTTTTTCCAGTTGCGTGTTACTGATGCTTTAAATTAAAGGGATAGAGTTTGCAAAGGATTGTGCGTAACTAGTATATTGCTACTGTTTGATTTCACTGGCCAATGGATGGAAGAGCTAATTTGAGTTTATATCGCCCGTGATTACCATGTGGTGTCTAGCTTCAATGGCGTCTGCATCCATATTAAGAGAGCTTCTAAAACATTTTAAAACTACTTATAGTATTTAAACATTGCAATAGAAATGTATCTTTATATAAAAGCATGTCTTATAGCAAAACGACTCGTCTCATTTCCAGTATTTAATGGCATGATGATTGTTAATGTAACATAACATAATTTGAAGGGTGACAAGCAAGAAGAGTACTTTTCATGAGTCAATGGAACACGGGTAGTTGCCGGTTATATAGAAGAACTTGACAACTCGTAGCTATTGGACTTTCATGATTGAGGGAATAAGCTACCAGTTTCCGTAAGGCACATGATGATAAGAGTCTAAATACAAGGCCAAAATCCTTTGACCGTTCATAGTTTCACTTTCTTGGTCGTGACTTTCAGAGATACTTCCCTGGCCACATTACTTTCTTTAGTTCCTTATCAGAATAAAGTGAATATGTTTTACCTAGAGCACTTTGTCTAAAACAAGCGATGATCAGGATGCAAGAGAAACACAGATGCTCCATTCTGTTAGGGAAATCCTTCATTCACAAGCTATCTTTGGACGGTTTAGCTCGAGTCATACTACCTTTAGCCAAAGCAAAGCTACAGTAACAGGTCTGTGGACTACCTTCCAAAGAAGTAAGATGGAGCCTTTGACCCAAAAAAAAACATTTTTGCCTTTATTTTGAGCAGTCAGCGTCATAAACAGTTAAACTGGCCCGTGCATTTATATCTCCATTTTGATCCTACGAAACATATCCTATACGCATGATGATGATTTAAGGCTAAGTTATGTCGCAAACAAATCTTTTATCCTTTGGTTAATTATTGTGGATGTTTCATTGTAATACAACGATACATGCTCTAGTCAAATAAAGTAGCATTTGGGGCCACGCCCACGTCCAAAAATTAATTTTTGCGACTATATACAGGAAGTGCTCTTCTGTGTATACTCGACGGTTTATTGCCTGAACTCAAAGGGAATTATGGTTGGCGCACTTGTTCAAGTTGGGCGGTTCCTCCACAGCTCATATTAGTCAATTATGTATTTAAATTGTTGCACAATTTCATTTCTTGACTTTCACTAATTCACATCATCTGCATGCTTGGTAATCCTGTTTTCTTTTAAAATTTGTTAAAAGCTAACACTTCTTTTAGGAAATGGATTTTATTTTGATATCACAAATCAGTGACCTTGTAGAAAAATGTATATATAAATTAGAAACATACGTAGAAATATGGATCAAAGTCCATATCGTGTTATGGTTGCCTAAGCTAGCAATGTCCGGAATCAATAGCATATATACCAGGACTAGCAAATATGCCCGTGCGTTGCAACGGGAGTCACCACACACCTCCGTCCTAATAATCATAGCCAAAAACTTAAGTGGTATCTTAATTTTTGACCCATAATTGTTAGAGTAAAGTTCATTTGCCCCCCTTAACTTGTGATCAAGTTTGAAAAAACTCCCTAAACTCTAAAATCAGATAACTATACCCTCTAAATCACTCTAAAATGCCGGATAAATAATCCTTAAACTAATTTAAAGTGGTTTATAAAGTGGTTCTGGCTGGTGTGGTTTTCCTTCATTTACATGTGGTCTCCACCTGTCATCACCTACTTCATGTCTTCTCTCTTTCTCTCCATTCCCCACCATCTCTACAGATGATGTTTCTAGTATACGATTCACTCAGTTTCGTATCACAACTTATAGCAGTTTGATCATTCAAAGCCGCATAAGCAGTTTGATTTGATAGTTGGGAAATAATATAGATCAACAGGTCAAAGATTTATAATCCAGCAAAGGAAGTAGCAGGTCAATGCCACTATATAATCCTGTGTACTCTCACTTCTCGGGCAGTTTGGTCAGCGTTTATTTGTTGACAGAGCCAGCTCATTGAGCTCATGCTCATGCTCAAGGAGATGACAGCACGCACGTAAGAGAATGGTTCAGGAGAACCAGGAATTGATCCTCACGATCTGGAGGATTGAACTAAACCAAGCAATTTGAGGCGAGGTAATCTAGCTTGGAGAGGTAAGAATTCACGATACGAGCAGGACACCATTGCACAGCTACAAACGGCATCGGTGCATCCCCTAGTTACGCCTTGTGTTTTCAACGGGGATCAACGACCTCGGTGATCTTTCCCAGAAAAAAACGACCTCGGCGATCGGCAGGCTGAGGCAAGGATGTCGTGAATGATCTAAGCTAGGATGGTGAGAGGTTTCATTTTCTAATTAGCAGCAACGATGCCGAGGAAAATAAGGAACACGCCGTGGGCTTGACGGGCGGACGTCCGTGCAGGCTCGGTTGCCGTAATTAACGCGAGACCCAGTGGATTGGAACAAGGGATCGGAGTCAAGAAGATATCCGTTTTCTTCCTTTTCTTTTCAGGTGCACAAAAGAGACCGTGTCAGGTTTTGATTTGATTTGATCCGTGATGGTTGCCAACTCCAACTCCGACTCCGAAGGCTGAATTGTACATGGTATTACTCATCAGGCACCAATTTTACATGGCTTCGAACTTTCAGCTCTTTTGGGTCCACCTGTCAATGACTCGTGACGAACCAAAAGTCAATATAACGCAGAAATGGTCCGCTCTTTAGAAATAGGTAAAAACTTGAAAA